>NW_012108175.1:1215162-1216783 GCF_000951045.1 Mandrillus leucophaeus | reverse complement strand
TAACATTTAAGTCTCTAATCCATCTTGAATTAATTTTCGTTTAAGGAGTAAGGAAAGGATCCAGTTTCAGCTTTCTACTTATGGCTAGCCAATTTTCCCAGCACCATTTATTGAAGAGACTTTCTTTTTCCCAGTGTATATTCTTGGCACTTTTGTTGAAAATGAGTTCACCACAGGTGTGTGGATTTGTTTCTGAGTTCTCTATTCTTTTCCAGTGGTCTATGTGACAGCTTTTGTTACTATAACTCTGTAGTATAATTTGAAATCAGGTAACGTAATTCCCCCAGTTTTCTTTTTCCTCGATAGCTGTGGGTATTCTGTGTCTTTTGTGGCTCTGTATAAATTTTAGGATTTTTTTTCTATTTCTGTGAGGAATGTCATTGGTATTTTGATAGGGATTTTATTGGATCTGTAGATTGCTTTGGGTCAGATGGTTGTGTTTTAAACTTAAGTGGTAGCAATGGAGATGGAAACAAATGGATAGCAATGGAGATAAAAACAAATGAATAAAATAATTATATTTTGGAGATAAAACCAAGACTCACTGATGTGTTACACTGATAATTTCCAGCTTGAGGTGGCGGAGCAAGATGGCCGAATAGGAACAGCTCCAGTCTCCAGCTCCCAGCGTGAGTGACACAGAAGACAAGAGATTTCTGCATTATCAACTGAGGTACTGGGTTCATCTCACTGGGGAGTGCCGGACAATCAGTGCTGGTCAGCTGTTGCACCCCGACCAGTGAGAGCTGAAGCAGGGCGAGGCATCGCTTCACCTGGGAAGTGCAAGGGGGAAGAGAATCCCTTTTCCTAGCCAGGGAAACAGAGACAAACAACACCTGGAAAATCGGTAACTCCCACCCCAATACTGCACTTTAAGCAAATGGGCACACTAGGAGATTATATCCCACACCTGGCTGGGAGGGTCCCATGCCCACGGACCCTCCCTCATTGCTAGCACACCAGTCTGCGATCTAACCGCAAGGCAGCAGCGAGCCTAGGGGAGGGGCACCCATCATTGCTGAGGCTTAAGTAGGTAAACAAAGCCCTGGGAAGATCGAACTGGGTAGAGCTCACAGCAGCTGAAGGAGGCCTGCCAGTCTCTGTAGACTCCACCTCTGAGGACAGGGCGCAGCTAAACAACAACAACAACAAAAGCAGCAGAAACCTCTGCAGACGCAAGCAACTCTGTCTGACAGCTTTGAAGAGAGCGGTGGATCTCCCAACACGGAGGTTGAGATCTGAGAACGGACAGACTGTTTGCTCAAGTGGGTCCCCTGACCCCTGAGTAGCCTAACTGGGAGATATCTCCCACTAGGGGCAGACCGACACCCCACACCTCACACGGTGGAGTACACCCCTGAGAGGAAGCTTCCAAAGCAAGAATCAGACAGGTATACTCGCTGTTCAGCAGTAGTCTATCTTCTGCAGCCTCTGCTGCTGACACCCAGGCAAACAGGGTCAGAGTGGACCTCAGGCAATCTCCAACAGACCTACAGCTGAGGGTCCTGACGGATAGAAGGAAAACTAACAAACAGGAAGGACACCCACACCAAAATCCCATCAGTACGTCACCATCATGAAAGACCGGAGGCAGATAAAACCACAAAGATGGGGGAAAAGC
>NW_012108175.1:1195053-1210772 GCF_000951045.1 Mandrillus leucophaeus | reverse complement strand
ATAAAAAAGAATGAGTTTGTGTCCTTTGTAGGGACATGGATGCAGCTGTAAACCATCATTCTCTGCAAACTATCATAAGAACAGAAAACCAAACACCACATGTTCTCACTCATAGGTGGGAACTGAGCGATGAGATCACTTGGACTCAGGAAGCAGAACATCATACACTGGGGCCTATCATGGGGAGGGGGGAGAGGGGAGGGATTGCATTGGGAGTTATACCTGATGTAAATGACGAGTTGATAGGTGCTGACAAGTTGATGTGTGCAGCACATCAACATGGCACAAGTATCCATATGTAACAAACCTGCACCTTATGCACATGTACCCTAGAACTTAAAGTATAAAAAAAAAAAAAAAAAAAAAATTCCAACTTGGGCAACTGAATAAATGGCAATGTCACTTGACTATCAAAAATAGCTACTTGCATCCCTACTTGGAGCAAACTTACAACAGAAATATATTTCTTTCTTAAATACATGGGCTCTGAGTTTCTATTCCTTGACCTGGAGTAAGATTACAGAATAAGAAGAAATGCACTCCATCTCATCTACCACTCCTAGTCTCTTAGATTTACAACTGAGACCAAGCTAAGAACCTCCCAGTTGCATGTAAAATATAACCATTAATTGACTGGAATTCCTAGCATGTACTTGGTCTTCATTAACATCCATGTTAACTGCAGGCCAAAAGAGTTCTGCTGCTGTTAAGTGCATTGATTCTGCAATGGCTTAAATACTAACCCTTGGATAATTAGCCATCTAAATCCCCCTTCCACCCACATTGTATTTCTGAGATTCTCAGTAAAGCTCTCCAGGAACCCACTGACCATGGAAAAATAAGAGGAATAATGCCCTCTGGATTGTGTTTTCCCCTCCAAACTTTAACATTATATTTTAACTGAACACCAACTCTGTGGGTTTCTACATTTTATCTGCAAGTGGTTGCTATCTAGACAGACAGATTGCTGGACAGACAGAAAAGCTGGAATCAATATGGGTAAAGTGGATGGAGATTAGTGGATGTTTTCATGATATAGGAGGATGAAATAGGTATTTGGAGTCAAATAGATGAATATTTGAATCCCTGTTCAACTTCTAGCTGAGGGGTCTTGGATGAAGTTACTTAATGTCCATAAGTTTTGTTCATTCAAATGTATTAAGGGTATAACATTACTCAAATGTAAAATGTCTTGCTCTGAGGTAATCCCAATGCAATCAGGAATTAAAATGCTTTTTAAAGTGTAAAACAGTGCATAATTGAATTATCATCTTTACTCTCCTTGATATCTCTTCTATTCTCCACTTGCCATGTGGTACAGTATTATGGATACTGCAGTGGGGTGGGCCATCTTACCCAATTTAAAATTTATCACTTATCTGTGCTCTCTAACCAATATTTTACAGAGGCTCAAATTTGCATGTAACAAAGGAATATTGCTGTAAAATACCAGAAAGAATGACTCCATCCTATAAGGAAGCCCCCAAAGTTGCAACTAGACCTTTCACACCACCACTGCCAAAAAGGCCCCACAAGATATAATCCTGCTTCTCCTGTCCCACTGGACAAGTTTGAGTCTCATCTCAGACTTCTATTTCCCTCTGAAAAATTTTCTTGGCATGCAGAAAATTTTTGTCATTTATGCGATAGCTCCTTTTCTAGGGTGGTACCCAACACTGTTTGATGCTTCCTCTGGAACAGTTTCCTCATTTCTAAAACAAAAACTTGTAGGTTCTACAAAGGCTAGACAAATGCATACTATACTCACTCACCCCCTAAATGTTTTCTGTTTCAATCACAGAGACAGAAGTCACAGAGATCATCAAAAATCACCAAATTCAGTCTTTCAGGGTTCTAACAAGTACTTTAATGGATAGGGTTTGCTGTCTAAAACTTGAAGAGGTGACTCAACATTCCTTTCAGTACCACTGTTCAGGAACCTGGAGGACTGCCTTTCTTGAGGAGCTTCTGGCTCCAGAGGTTGTACGTGCTCACAGCAGCAACAACCCAGTCACCACTTCTCCAAAGTAGTTCACTGCCAAGGAGAATCAAAATTCAATTTGGATTCCCAGTCCTCAGACTACCTTCAATTTCCCATCAAGCCTAAATTCTTAGCCTTTAGTTTAAATGTGGGTTATCTTAAGAGCTCACTTGGCCTCAGTTCAAAGTGAACTTTCCTGAGTCCTTGAAAGAAGTAGAAACCCAATCAATGAGTTTTTCTCTTAGTATCCACTTTGTGAGAAGGATACATTTCTAGAAATTTCAAGACCTTCCAAGTGTCAGAAGGCAATATAATGTAGCTGTTGAAATTTGTGATGTAAGATACTGATACCCTTAGCCCCAGGTGCCCAAGTAGAGCAAAGAAACTAAAGAAAAAGTAAAATCCTATTATTTCCATGTAAAATAAATAAAGAAAGAAATATCCAGATAAGCTTAATTCCCACCCCCCACCACCCATGCCCCTTTGACACTGGGGTTAGTGATTAGTCCATGGCCTGCTGGGAGTGCATTACAGATGTGCTTCCTGAGGATATCTCCAGGCTCCAGATGTTACTGCTTGAAAGACAGAAGCTTGAAGCTGTCATCCAGGATGGACCTCCTATTGCGTCGTAGCTTTCTCTGTCGATGTTGGTACCAAACCATACCACCAAGAGCCAGAGCAACAAGCAGGAGGGTGACACCAATGGCAACCAAAACAGAGGCCAGTATCTCAACATTCTTTATGGGGATCTGCATGCCCAGCATCTTCACATTGCCTTCTTCAATGTCTCTGGGGGTCACTGCTGAAATGGAGAAAGAAAAAAATGGGCATCCTGAGATGGAGAGTACTCTAAAAGGTAACTTTCTATAGTCATCACCTGACAAAACAAGTCAATCCAAATAGGACAGGAGACCTGTCCTTATCCTTCACAAAACCAGCTGATGAAAACGGATTTAGAGGTTAAAGTAAAGAATCAAGGAAACATGATGTTACAGCTATAAGGGTCCTTGAGAATCACTGAGGCCCCAGGCCACCCATGGAAAGAGCTAAGACTCAGATTGGGAAGGCCCTTGATACATTTTCTCAAATATCTAAAGGACTGTGATATAAAAAAGGATGAATTTTACTTGTTCTGTATGGTTTCAGAGGGTAGAATTGGAAGCAATAAGGGAAACTTCAGAAAAAAGTTTGACTCAATCATCCAGCTTATCAATAGCAATTTTGACCATTAAACTATGACAAGAACCTACTACTAGGCTGTCCAGTCTTACCTCTTTGGGTCATATTAACACTGATGTCACATAGACCTTTCCAAGTGAAATATCTGATTGTTAGTTCTTGGCATACAAATTTTTGATGATTCCCAATTAGCCTACAGAGAAAAGCTCAGACTTTTAAATCAGACATTCCAACTCTCACTATCAGGCTCTAATCTATCCTTCTAGTCCTATCTACTACTTTTCAGCCATAGTAACTCATTCTTTCCTCCTCATAAACAGTGATCCCCTTTCAGGCTTCTAAGACTTCGCTTATGCTAATCCTTTTGTCTGAACACACTTTACTCCTTCTTATCTTTCTAGCCCTACCTTAAATGTTACATGTCTCTGCAATGTTTTCTTTGACTTCATTAGAAAATTAATTGTTCTTTCCTTTATGTTTTCCAAGCACCTGTACCTTGTACTCCCATAATTTACTTATTGTGTGACCTTGGACCAAGTGACCCAATCCCTCACTTCCCATCTAAACTTCAGTTCCCTCTTTTATAAAATTAGAATAATAACCATACCTAATACAAAGGCATATTGTAAAATTTAAGTGAATCAATACTTATAAAATATCTAGTATAGCACCTAGCAGACAGGAAGTGCCCAATAAATGTTAACTGTTATTATTGTTTGCCCTTTTTGTACAGCACACAGCATCCAGCATTGCAACTATTATTTCTCTGCCTCATTCCATTTTTAGACGCTGAAAAATAGCGACTATGTCTTACTTGTTTTGATATCCCTGGTACCTGACACTTCTTTGATGATTGTATAACTGGATGAATTAATGTTATAACACAACTGAGAGAAGACAGAATATAATGAGTTCAAATAGAAGCTCAAAACTTCCTGGTTCTGAGTTTACATTCTACCACATACTCCTTTTGTGACACTGAACAAATCACTTTCAATTTCTCAGCTTGTCAAGTAGAAAATTATTGGGTTTTATTAGAACAACAGTTTCAAAGGCTTTTTTCCCATTGTGAAAACTTTTTAACAAATGATAGCTTATAAGTAATATATATGTACACAAAATATGTATGTATATATACAAATATACACACAAAGTATGTATGAATGCAAATATATACGTAAAATATTTAAATATATATAAAATAATTGAGTTGCTCAGATTGAAAGAGATATGGCCTGAAGGCCCACCCACACAATCACACCTTACCTCTTCCCAACCCCTCCAGGGCATATCCTGGTCCCCTGGTTAACAGTCCATGTGATACTTAGGCAGATCATTAAGACTTCTCCAAAACAGCTGTAAAACCTCAGACTAAACTACTAATTATCTCTAATGTTCTTTTTAGCTCTCATAACTTTCTGGATCTTTCCTAGTCCAGAGACAAATGAGGTGGAGAATAACACACTATTTGGACCCGGGCTGTGCAGAAAAATAATCTCTATAGTATTCAATGTCAGAAATGGCTGGTTCCAAAGGTTTAAGTCCTTGGTATTCCATAGATGAAAGGGAAAGAGGCAAGAATAAAAATAGCTGTTGAAGAACATGTGGTGTTTCATCTAGTTTCACACTGTCCCTAGGGGGAATTCATATTTGTGCTACAACTTTTCCATGTCCAACCCAGCAGGACCTAGATTTTACATGTGTGTGTGTGTGTGTGTATATATATATATATATATATATATTCAACAGCTTTAGGAGTACAAGTACAAGTGGTTTTTGGTTACATGGATGAATCGTATAGTGGTAAAGTCTGAGATTTTAGGGCACCCATTACCCAAGTAGTGTACATTGTACCTAATAGGTAGTTTTTTATTCCTCACTGCTCTTCTACTCTCCTTGCTTCTGACTCCAATGTCCATTATGCCATTCTGTATACCTTTGCATACTCATAGCTTAACTCCCATTTATAAGTGAGAACATGCAGTATTTGGTTTTTGACTAGCATCTAGAATTTTCTTCTCCTCTCACATGTTAGATGAAAAGCTAAAACAGCAGCCTTTAAATGGGGAGGAGGCTGTTTTCCCCAACTCAGGAGGTCTGGGGTGGAAGCCAGAGAGAATTAACCTGCTGAGGGAAGTTAAACCTTCATTCTTTGGCTTCTGAAGTCTTGCGGACATCTCAGGATACTTTCTGCTGATGTATTCTAACTTTCAGTCACATAAGTCCCATTCCCTAAATGTACCTCAACCAACCCTACACACAGACACACTACGTATAACTACCCAGTCTGTGCATCATTTTACGTACCTTTTTCAGCCTCTTTGGTGATGGTGGTGATAGTGCTTAAGTGCTCTGGTTGGGGGGAAAAAAGACAAGAGGTTAGCCTTGTTGTTCTTCCTACCAATTCATAGACCCCCTATGAAAGGTCAGCATTGGTTGCAGAATTTCTCTGTGATAAAGTAAGCAAAATAAAGGTAGAATTTACTACTTTATAGTCAAAGTCAATATTAGCATGTTGATTTGATTTTGAACAGTGACATGAAATATGGGCAAGATAACAGGCTTGGAGTCCAAAATGTAAATCACCCTTCTGCTATTATTTATATATTTCTTGGCACTTCCTCTATCCCCATTATTGCTCTTTTTCCCACCATTTGCCACACTTCCTTCAGGAAATCCCTGCTCCTTGTCAAACATACTTCCCTACACATTCAACATCTTCTCAGAACACTTCTTCCTCTCCTTGATTTAATAAAGCTGAGTTCTTCTCTGAGGACCATACTTCATTTACATCCCCTCAATGCTTCTTTGAGATAATTGTTTCTCCTTTTTTTGTAAAGATATATCTCTTCTGAGGCTCATATTATTTGGCTAGAACTACAATCATTTCTTATTATTGTTAGCTAGCAGTTCTCTTCATTTATGGAAGTCTTTAGTAGCTGGCTCAGTCTTCCTCTCCCTCAATTCCAGCCATGGGTGCTGACCTATCAAATACTCAAGCCTCACAGTTTCTGGACCTTTTAACTCCAATAACTTTGATGTCTACTCCAATTCTACCAACCACTCAAATGGTCACGTTAACCTTGTTGTTAAGAATTGTTACATCTCAGAAATCTAAAATCTAACAACAACCTCCCATCCTTTCAGTGCTCTAATATACTGTATTTCAAAAACTTGTTATCCTCCCCTGCCATGAGACCTCTAGCTTTCAAACCCTTCAATTTTTCCCCTCAACCTAATAGCTTCATCCTGTCTTTTCTTCCATTCCTGACCAAGTGAGACTCCAAGGTCTATCACTTCAACTCCTAATCTACCAAGAGTGTTGCAATAATCTACTCAAACTCCAGTAACTGTAATTTCCCTGTATTTTGTCTGGTATGCTGAATGCTGCCAGAGAAAATCACACAATTGTAAAGATTAATATTCTTCGTGTCCAATTTCAGCTAAATCATCAATGCTGCCTGGCGATAATTTATTTCCCATTCACCAGAGTGGCTATTTCAAACTTTTGTCCACTTTTCTCAAACCCTGTACCCTATCACCTGCCCTTCATTCTCAGCAGATGACTCTATTTGCTCCATCAGAGAGAAGAGAAAGACCATAGGCTGAAATTCTCTGTCAGTCTGTCAACCCCCCTGGCCAAACCTACACATTGATCCTTATATTTTCTGTCTTCTTTCTTCTTACAGTAGAAAGATTACTTTCCTCCACTCTTGCACTAATCTTTCATGTTAGCTCTGATTCTCATTCCCTGCTGCCTTATCAGAAACCTTGTTTCAAGAATTAGTCTTTTCCCTCTATCTTTTCAATTCTTCCTTCCTGTTGACCTGTGAACGCATATGGAGTTGAAACAACATGAAATTAGGCCATAGTGGGTTTAAAAAAAACCAAAAAGGCAAATAGAAAATATTTATGGGCTGGCTCATTGTCACAGAGAGACATGAGCTATACTTCCTCATGGAAGTACCCTGGCAATATGTATTGAAATGGTCTCATATATTGGATGGCTCATATTTGGGATAACCCATTACTACATATAGAGAAAACCTGTTGTCTTGGATCTATATCTCCCTGATGATGTATCAATTGATCACTTGACTTTTGTTCTATGTACTTACAACAAAACAAAGAAGTTTCTGTAAATCTGGGTGCTAGGGAATAGCTCCTGAGTAGTTAAGTGGAAGCTGCATTCTAGGAGTATTAGTTGACGGAGAATAAATCTTTTAAATGATATAGGAAGTCATAATGTACAATCATTCATCTCCCTCCCTGAGGGTAAACAGAAGATTTGTATTCTCTACCCTCATTTGCTAAGTTTATTTGAATATTCAAAGACATTTTCCCACTCACTATTCCTGTTGATAGAGTGCCAGTGACTGACAATCCCAGAATACCATTTTTGTTTAAATAATGTCTATATATTCTTTCAAAGCATAGGAAAAAAAAAACAGCCTTGATTTCTGTGGACCCCAAAAGGCTCTATAGGGCTTCTTGGAAGGCAAATAGTGTTGGCAGCTGGACTCGGGTCAAGAACCTTAAGAAGTAAGATATTTGACCCTTTAATTACCCAAAGACACAAAAGCCAACACAGCCTACCCATCTACATTTTTTGGTGAAGAACAAAGAGTGACTGGTAAAGAAATTGCCCCAGCTGCTCCCTCTTCATATAAAATATAAAGAAAAAGTTTTTTCCACCCTTGGTAGTAACTCTGAGATAAGCTGTAATTGAAGGTCAATATCTCTTTCTAGCCTTAGATGAAGACATTCAAAAACCAAAAAGAACTGTCTTGCTAGATGTGGGGGCTCATTCCTGTAATCCCAGTGACTTGGGAGGCTGATGTGGAAGTATGGTTTGAGCCCAGAAATTTGAAACCAGCCTAGGCAAAACCCTGTGCCTAAAGATAAAAGCTAGGCCAGGTGCAGTGGCTTATGCCTGCAATCCCAGCACTTTGGGAGACCAAGGCAGGAGGATTGCTGCTGCAGAAGGAGGCCAAGAGTTTGGAACCAGCCTGCGTTACATAGGTAGACCCTCTTCTCTACAAAAAGTATAAAAATTAGCCTTGTGTGGTGGCACATTCCTGCAGTCCCAGCTACTTGGGAGGCTGATGTGGGAGGATCGCTTGAGCCTAAGAGTCTGAAGCTCCAATGAGCCATGATTGCACCACTGTACTCCAGCCTGGGTGACAGATCAATACTCTGACTCTAAGAAAAAAAAAAAAAAAAAAAGAAAGAAAAAAAAAAAAAAGAAAAGAGAAGAAAAGGAAAGAATTGCCTTTCACAACCCCACAAAACAAATTAATTTAATGGGTGACTGTTAGACTTATTTTTATTCCCTTTTTAGAAAAACTAATTAGCAATATTCCTTGAAATAATCAGTTACTCTAATACAGTCAAGTAATACATTTATATATAAGTTAAATTTATTTGAAAAGAAGCAGACCTGCACTAGACTTCAATGCATAGAGCCAAACCAGTTTCAGGTTGGGTCAACCCATGCGAGTTCAACAGGTTTTGAAGTAATTAGGAGAGGGACAGGTGTCAGGGGATTAGAAATATCAGTTGGGGCAATGGAGGGGCAGGTGGAATGGAGGATTAGAAATATTGGTTGGGGCAATATCTAGAGGGAGTCTATGCTCTGTCTTAAGTCATGCTTATTCTGGGATCAGAAGGAGACAATCAAGAGGCTTTTTGGTATTATCTGGTTCCTATAGGCTGAAGTGTTAAAAGATGATCTTTTTGGGGAAGTTAGGACTTACCTGTTCGAGAAAAAACAGTGAAGAGGGTCTCCATGCCAGCATGGACATGGTCAGTCACATGGCAGTGCAACAACCATGTCCCAGGGTTGCTGGCTACCATCTCTACCACCTCAAAAGTCCCTGGGAACAGATCCACCACATCTGCCCGGTAGTTCTCACCATTCTGCAAGAGAGATTGGGAATGAGGAAGAGGAAGTGAAGGATATAAAGATCATCTTAGAGCTTTCAGGAACTAAAAATTTGTGATGTCCACATTAGGGAGCTGAGACTCCAAGATTCCTAGACCAGTGAATGGCTTTAAAAGTCTACTTTATCGAAACCATCCTGGCTAACGCAGTGAAATCTCGTCTCTACTAAAAAATACAAAAAAAAAATTAGCCTGGCGTGGTGGCAGACGCCTGCAGTCCCAGCTACTCAGGAGGCAGAAACAGTAGAATGGTGTGAACCTGCGAGATGGAGCTTGCAGTAAGCTGAGATCACGCCACTGCATTCCAGCCTGGACGACAGAGTGAGACTCCATCTCAAAAAAAAAAAAAAAAAAAAAAAGTCCACTTTATTCGTATCTCCAATGAACCCACCCACAGAAACTAAATCAACAGAGGTGACTTTCTCCTCTTAAAGTGTCCCAAAGTAAGATAATTTCTAGGTTACTTTAGAGAGTTCAAAACAAGTATCTTTATAATTTTCAGCAGGCTAAAATATGAGGAATTTGGTGTAAGCTTTGACCCCTATGAATGAGGCATATATTTCCTTTAGAAATTGATTCAAATAGGCCGGGCGTGGTGGCTCAAGCCTGTAATCCCAGCACTTTGGGAGGCCGAGACGGGCGGATCACGATGTCAGGAGATCGAGGCCATCCTGCCCAACACGGTGAAACCCCGTCTCTACCAAAAAATACAAAAAAAAAAATTAGCCAGGCGAGGTGGCAGGCGCCTGTAGTCCCAGCCACTCGGGAGGCTGAGGCGGAGCTTACAGTGAGCCGAGATCCGGCCACTGCACTCCAGCCTGGGCGACAGAGCGAGACTCCATCTCAAAAAAAAAAAGAAAGAAAAAAGAAAAGAAATTGATTGAAATAAAGTTATCTTTGCCATTGTCTTTTTCAGCACTTCTAAATCTCGAAGTCTATATCAGTGCCCCCAACTCTTCCTCCTTTACCTAAGACTAAACTGTTCTCAAAGTCTACATATTGTTCCATGTGCCCTCTAAGTTGAAGCTCTTCTTTTAATAGATTAAGGACTTTCAGCAATTCTGAGACGCCACTCTGAAATTCCTTGTTCTTAAAAATCACTGCTCATTGAGTCTCAAGTCCTTGACATTGATTCCTTGACATTGAGTCCTTGACATTGAGTCTTGATATTGATTCTTTCAGTCTCCTTACCGATAAATGGACCATTTTTTCTCTTCCACATCAGAAGAGAAAGCTAGGGCCTAGCAGGAAGTTATTGACCCTGGGATATACAGCCAGACTAAAATTTCCAGCTCAGTGCTCCATGTACTAGACCTCTGCTCTTTTAACTAATTGTTACCTTGTTCCACGCTATTACCCTTTCTCTCAATTGCTGCTAAACCACTGTTCTAATCATCCTTGAGGGACTCAGCCCCCTTTCCAGCTCACCCGATAGAGGAAGCTCTCTGCATGAAAGTGGATGGTATGCAGGTCCACATCTTGGCCCATGCCCAGCATGTACCAGGCCACTCGTTCTCCTTGGTACATGGTAAGACCCCTAAGGTTGGCATAGAGTTTCCCATTGATTGCTGTCAAAAAAAGAAGAAGAAGAAGAAGAAGAAGAAGAAGAAGAAGAAGAAGAAGAAGAAGAAGAAGAAGAAGAAGAAGAAGCAGCTTCTTACATCTCTCCTTTTGACTTCCCATTGCCACTGACCTGGTCCGAATCTTTTTTCTCGAAGATAGCAATGGGCTCCTAATTTGTCTCATCTTTATTCCATCTGTCCCTTTTCAAGGTATCTTCTTACATTGATATTATCAAAATTATCTCTCTAAATAACTGAATGTGATGACATAATTCTGCTGCTTCAAATATTTTAATAACTCTCTCCTGCTCCAAAGAGCAAGTCCATGGATCCTTACTTCACCCAACAAGATCCTTCAAAATATAACTTCAAACCACCTTCCCAGACTTAACTCCCACTACCCAACACACTTATTCTAATTAGGGTGATTTCTTCACCATCCCTCAAATGGTCTATGCATGTTCTTTTTGTCCTTGTGTTTCTAAGATTTCCTACTAGAAATCCTGCCTTCTTTTATAAAATTTTTAAAGCCTAGTCAAGTCTTCACCCCCCTAGAAAGACTTTCCTGATCTCCTAGTTCCTCTCCATACCTCTCATTCCCTGCATGCCCTTCCACCTGTGAACTCCTCCAGTACTGTCTCATGACTCATTGGAACTCATAAGAAATTGTCTTCTACATTTACCTGTCTTTTCATGTGTGAAAGCTTACATCTCTAATTAGACTATAGGTTCCTAATATGCAGAAAAGGATGTATGTATACACTGCATTACTATGGCTTCCTTGTGTTTTTTCAGAACACCCAGTAGACAGCTGAGTCAACATTAAATGTTAAAAAAAAAGACCTGCCACATTCATGGAATTAATAACATTAATGCATAGAATAGTGATATTAATGCCTGGGATTAATAATGATATTAATGTATGGGTCTCTTCCCAGGCCACATCTTATGCTCCAAGGACATCAAAGTACTTATTGTTATAAAAATTCACACTTCCAGGACTTTTCCCTGGACAATTTTCCCCCACTTCTCATGTTCTTACAGAGGGAAGATAATTTCCACTTTATTCCTCAAGAGAGGAAGCAATCATTTATAATCCGTCTCTGTGTCTACCAAATTGTGGATTTCAGAGAGGAAACTAAACATGATCAACTCATCCTCTTATTGATCTTTCCTCTCACTCATCAGTCGGGCCACAGAAATGGGCAATAGCTGATTCATTATTTCACTGTGGGTATGATTCTCCCTCTGCCAAAGAGGAGAGTATTGCTGTCCATCTATGTCAATGACAAGGTGGAAATGTCTATGTGTTGCCAGAGAAGTGTGAGTAAGCCTATTTAGTTGTAGAACTGAAATCAGTTTTTCCATTAGCCTTCTTAGTAATAAGGTTCACATTTGATCTTAAGCATCTGTCTTTCTCAGTTGGTTCAGGAACCTGAAAAGGAAGAGAGGGATATTATTTATTTACCCCTCAGATGCAAATATTTCCAGTGCTAGCACTCCAAAACTGCACAACAAATACCTGCTAGATGGAAAGGTAGGTATATTTATACCTGAACAGTGTGGATAGACACATAAACAAACACAAGAAAGTAAGCATTAGCCAAACCCCTGCATTAACAGGATGTAACTGTGCCCTCTTTCCTTTTTTGTCCTGGGTCATTTCTTTGATTTGACAGGTGTTAAAATGTCTGCCCTGTGAAGTGTGTTAATCATCTGTTGTAATGTGAATCATTCATCACTCCATCAGGGAGAAATAGCTAAAATCTGTGGGATAATAATATACTACTTTTTAGTTCCATTAGAATCACTATCAAAGGTACACATCCTCAGATCAAAGAAATCTTGGGCTAGAAGGAATAGTGAGAAATCACTTCATTCTACTGCACTTATGCTCTCCCCTCTTTCTCTTGTTTTTGAAAAGCTACACAGATCTCTCGAGCAAAGGAAGGCTTTGATGCACAATTTCTCTCCAAAATCCATTCAAGTACCGGAAAGTTCTTCCCTGTATCTGACATAAATCCAGTATGCTTCTCACTGAGGCTGTCTTCTTCAATTCTTCCATCTATAAATGGAAACTCTTTTAAAAAGCGACTAAAATACAAGCTTTCACCTGGCTGTATTGGAATCCACTGAGATAACTGGTCCCAAATTTAGAGCAGTAAATAAATAAGATGATATTGGGAGACTAAACTCAGAGTTTTAAAATAGAGAGGCACTAAGCAGTCAGCTTGACAAGTACATTGAAGGTCATACATGTCCATTTTGCCTTCTCTAATATGTTAAAATTTGCTGGTATCACCATGGCAACTTTACACAGTCAACTTCCTGCTTTCTGGGCACCCAATCTAACCTGGACCACATATCTGCCTTTGTATATGTAAATGTACGATAGTAGGAAATGCTTCTTCTGACTCATTCTCATTTCACCTTACCATGTTCGTGTCCTTTCTGGGATTATGTTCTCTTAGATAGTAATAGGCCTATTAGATATCCCCATGTAACCAGTAGGGACTGCTTTGGAAAAAGAGTAGGTTTTTTACTACTGACCATGCATTTTATTACTCTCCAAGAAAGTTTCATCCTGTAGATTAATACTGCCTGGATCCTGGGACCCATGGGTTGCCACATTTTCCTCCAAATACCAAGACTGATTTTCATCAAAAATCAAAAACAACAACGCAAATTCCCGATCCATGTCACTCCGTCCTCCGTGGGGCTCCAGGATGCCCTTTCGGCAGATAGTCAAGGGCCCCACCAGGCCACTATACATGTCCTGAGGAAGGGAGGAAGTGGGAGAGACAGAAAGAGATGGAGTTGTTCCTGGGTAGCAGTACTCTGCAGGGAGCCAGTTTCTCATACAAGCCCACTGTGCCTCTCAGCATTTCCTCATGATATCTTACATTTATAAGTACCCCACTATGTTATTTGAATTCATTCTAACAATTATCTTGGGACTTAGTTAAGATGCACTATCTGACCTATGCTTTATCTAGGCTAAAGTATTTATTGACCTCTTAGCCTACCCAGCATCCTTACAACCTAGTGTCTTTTTTGTGCTGTTTCCTCTGCCTGCAATGCCCTCCCCATCATCATATCGCTTATCTGATGGCATAATGTGACTCAGCTTTTAAGGACAAGAGTACATGCACCTCCCATTGTGATGCCTTCTCCAGGTTCTCTCTTGCTTGACTAGACAATACTCTTTGAAGGTGGAAATGTATCTTAAATTTATATTATCCAAAACACCAAGTAAAATGCCTAAAATGTGGTAGGCACTCAATAAATGATTGTTAATGGCTGGCTGTAGATGGATGGCTAGATCGATAAATCCATTTTCCAGATGAGGAAACAGAGGCAGAATGATTTATTTAAGGTCATTCTAAAAGCATGCTATAACCAAATTTGGGACTAGAGCCTCAATCTCTGTACAACCAACCCCAGGTTTCTTTTGTGTTTTCTGTTTGCTTGTGTGTTTTTTTTTTTTTTTTTTTTTTTTTTTTCTCGCTCTGTCAGCAAAGCGACTACAACTTTATATCACAAACCTACTATATAAGTATTTATAGTGTTTTTTTTTTTTTTTTTTTTTTTTTGTAATGAGAGCATGTTACCATATAGGATCCAAAATGAAAAGATAAGAAAGAAAATCTTCGTGACAAGTATCTGGTGCTGCCCATTCCCTTCCTCCCTCCTCCTGTCTATTAAAATAAGTCCAGCTTTTGAGGAATGTTCCCCAAATTCTAGACTGTAGTACCTCAGGAGCAAGCTTCTTACTACACCTGGTTAATAGCTTCTTTGTGCCGGGAGTTTGACCCACTTCCAGGTAGCCAATCTTGTATTTACCTTGATGGGATCCACTGCAGAATAATAGATCCAGGAAACACAAGCAGAGTCATTGGGCCCAGGGCCAGATCTCTCTGGGATGTTCCACTGATAAGTGAGCACCTCACCTAGGAAGTGTAACAAGGAACCTCCAGTTGCACTGGGTCAGAAATTTCTCTCAATTCCCAGGTCTCCCCAAGAGGCAGTGGTGGGTGAATCCCATCCTCTTTAAGATCTTCATCCTTTCTCCATCATTTTATTTTTGTGACCTTGAGCTTCTCCCTCCTGGGACACCCTCAACCTTTCTTTTCTGCTTTCCCTTTCCTCAAAGGCCCAGGTCCAATACTCTGGTAAGGCAGCCTTGCTACTTTTTTTTCCTGCCTTTAATATCCTCTTTATCTTTGCGAGGAAGGCAGGGGACGGGGGGAGGCAGGGTGAGGTTCTCTGCTTTGGTTTATTTTTTCCAGCTGCTGTCTCCTAAATGCAGTTGTTTGCACAAAGTTCTGTCTCAGTTCTCTTCTCTCTTTCCATACTCTCTCCTTGGAACCTTTAGTCACCTTTCTGATGTCAACTATGATCTGTGCATCGATGACTCTTAAATACTTAGTTCCAGCCAGACTCACCTTGTTACTCAGCTCCAACTCCAAATATTCTATTAGATACTGAATATATTTTAAAGATTGTCCTGACAGCACCAGGAAAATAGATTGTATGAACTCACCTCCCTCCTTTGAAAAACCACCCTCTTTCCCAATCTGTGCTCCCAGTGTCTATCTAGAAATAACACTATCACTCTTGTACTTACTCAGACTCAAAACTTTAATCTTCTTTACTTCTTCACTTTCGTAATTCAACATCTAACCAAATGGCAGGTCTCATTGATTCTACCTCTACATTATATTTTAGAACCATCCTCTTCTCCTTTCAATTATCATTACTCTTGCCCTAGTTTAGACCCTTGTTTTCTTAACTGATCCATTACAAAGCCTCCTAACATGTTTCTCTGCCTCCAGCCTTGCCCTCTCCAATTCATCTTCCAAATAATGTTACATTAATCTTTTCTAACAACTTTATTGAGATATAATTTGCATACAATACAATTCAACCATTTAAAATGTTCAATTCAATGTTTTTTAGTATATTACCAGAAGTTTGTAACCACCACGATTCATTTTGCATTTCATTACCACCAAAAGAACTCCTGTACTGCCCTCACCCTCTCATCCACCCAC
>NW_012108175.1:1153459-1195003 GCF_000951045.1 Mandrillus leucophaeus | reverse complement strand
CCAAGGTAATCAATATTCTACTTTCTGTCTCTATAGACTTGTCCACTTTGGGCATTCCATAGATATTGAATTATATCATACATTTCATTTTGTGACTGATTTTTTATTTAATATGTTTTCATTGTCCATCCACTTTGTAGCACATATCAATACTTAATTGTGTTTATTGACAAATATTCCATTGAATAGATATACCACATTTTATTCATTCATTCTTCAGTTGATGAACATTTGGGTCATTTCCACTTTTTAGTTTTTATGAATAGTGCTGCTATCAGCATTTGTTTACAAGTTTTTATGTGGATATATGTTTTCATTTATTCCTGAGTTTATGGTAACACTGTGTTTAACCACTTAAAGAATTGCCAAACTGCTTCCAAAGCACCTGCACCATTTTGCATTCTCACCAGCAACATATTAGGGTTCCAATTTCCCAACATCTGCATGAACACTAGCTATTGTCTGCTTTTTAAAAAAAAAATATTTTCGTTATCCTAGCATGTGAAAAGTGTTATCTCACTACAGTTTTTATTTCCAATTCTCTGATGGCTAACAACATTGAGCATCTTCTCTTGTGCTTAATAGCCATTTTAACATCTTCTTGGGAGCAATGTTTATTCAAATCCTTTGCCCATTTTAAATCGGGTTATGTGTTTTTTGATAATAGCATTGTCAAATAACAATGACATCAAGCAATAGTTCCTTATGGATTCTGGATACAAGTCCCTTATCAGACATATGATTATGGAATTATTTCATATCCTGTGGATTGCCTTTTCACTTTTTATGGTGTCCTTTAAAGGATACTTTAAATTTTAAGCTATTTCAATTTATTTGTTCACTTATGCTTTTAGTGGTGTATAAAGGAAACCATTGCCTAATCCAAGGTTATGAATGTTTGCTCATTTATTTTCTCCTAGAAGTATAGCTTTAGCTTTTATATTTGGGTCTTTGATCCATTTTGAGTTGATTTTGATTTTTCTGTATGTTGTGAGTTAGAGGTTCAATTTCATAGTTTTGTATGTGGATATTCAGTTGCCTCTGCACCATTTATTGAAAAGACTATTTTTTTTTCCATTGAAAGGTCTTGGTACTTTTGTTGAAAATCAATTGACCAAAATGAGAGGGTTTATTTCTGGATCTTCAATTCTATTCTATTGATCTATCTGCCTATCCTTATGCCAATGCCACACAGTCTTGAGTTCTACGCTTTGTAATAAGTTTAGAAACCAGTAAGTATGAGTTCTCCAACTTTGTTTTTCTTTTGTGACATTGTTTTGGCTGTGTGATATTAATCTTTCAAAAATCTTTCTTTGTTCATGTCACACCTTTTGTCAAAGACCTGTAATGGCTCTCTCATATTCAAATAATAAATTCCAAAAATTTCCCCATCAGCTAAGCCCTCTCTAACTCAGCCCTGGCCTGCCTTTCCAGCAATGTCTCTTACTCTTTCTGGTTCTACAAAATATATACTGGTCAAACCTAACCACTTGCTCACCTCTGGTCATACCTCATACTTTCATAGCTCTGTATCTTTTGTCATGTTGTTCTGTTTACATGAACTTCTCTCCAACCTCTCCATTGAGTTCAAGACTTATTCAACAGTCTTCTTGGCACCTCCATTTGTCTAATTTTTATCTCAGACTCAACATATTAAAAATAAATATTTGACCTCTCACTCAAACCTTCTCCTCTTCAGTCTTCCTTTTCTCACTAGAGAGTGCCACCAGTTATGAAAGCCAAAACCTCAAGAGTTATCTTTGATTATTCTCACTCCCTCACATCTCATATCCATCATCAAAATTCTGAGGGATCTACCTGAAAAGTATATGCTACCACCATAGTCTGTGCCATTATCTTCTGTCACTTGAAAAACTACAATCGTCACCTATCTTGTTCCTCTCATAACATGTGATTCACATAACAACAAGTGTAACCTTTTAAAATACAATGTAAGCCATGCCACATCTCTGCAACAGCTCCTCACTGTGAGTAAAACTAAATAAAAATTCCCTACCATGGCTTGCGAGACTCTACATGATCTTACTTATCCTTCTTTATATCTACAAACTCATTTCTTATTATTCTTCATCTTTCTTAGTATACTACAGCCACACTGTCTTCTTCTTATTCCTTAAATACACTGAGATCATTCCTGTCTCAAGGTATTTACACCTGCAGTTGAAGCTGTCCTGTAGCTTTCTTAATATGGCTGATTTCTATGCTACATTCAAGTATCAGCCTAAATATAATTTCCTCAGAGAGCCTGGGACTGACCGTAGTAGTCAAGGCTTCACTCTTGTATCCAAAATACATAAAGAACACTTAAATTTTAACAAAATAAAAACAACCCAATTAAAAATAGGCAAAAAATCTGAACTGATATTTCACAACACAAGATATAAGAATGACAAATAAACATATGATAGATGTTAAACATTATTAGCCATTTAGAAAATGCAAATCAAAATTACAACGAGATATCGTTACATACCTGTCACAATGGCCTTTAAAAATCAGTGGTAACACCAAATGCTGGCAAGGATGTGGAACAACTAAATCACTCACACTTTGCTGATGGGAATGTAAAACGGTTCAGACACTCTGGAAAAAAGTTTGTCAGTTCCTTATAAAGTTAAATATCTCCTTACTGTATGATCCAGAAATCCTAGTTCTAGGTATCTACCATAGAGAAATGTGAACGATGTTCACACAAAAGCTTCTACACAGCACCTGTAATCCCAGCACACTAGGAGGCCAAGGCAGGTGGATCACTTGAGGTCAGGAGTTTGAGACCAGCCTGACCAATATGGCAAAACCTATCTGTGCTAAAAATACAAAAATTAGCTTAGTGTGGTGGCAGGCACCTGTAATCCCAGCTACTCAGGAGGCTGATGCACGAGAATCACTTGAACCTGGGGGGCAGAGGTTGCAGTTAGCCAAGATCGTGCCACTGAACTCCAGCCTAAGTGACAGAGCGAGACTCTGCCTCAATCAATCAATCAATCAATGCCTCTATACACATAGTCGTAGCAATTTTATTAATAAGAGCCAATAACTGGATAAAATCTAAATTCCCTTTAACAGTGAAAAGTTGTACAAAATGTGATACATTCATACCATGAAATACTACTCAGGGCTAAAAACAGTAAACTATTGACACATACAACAACTTAGAAGAATCTCCAGAGAATTATGCTGTGTGAAAAAGGTTAATCCTGAAAGATTGCATACTGTATTATTCCATTTATATGTAGATATCACTTACATAAATCATAGAATATGTATACATATATATGCATCTTTTTTTCTAGGAAAGATGTAATAATAGGGATTGAGAACAGATCAGTGGTTCAAAGAGGGTGGGAATAGCAAGAAAGTTAACTGCTCTAATTCCTAATTGCGGTGGTGATTATACTAATCTATACATCAAAAAAGTTAATTATACTGTAAGACTTTAACAACTATAGGAGTTTAGATTTATTAATCACTGGAGAAAGCGTTATAGGAGAGTTTAGGCTTGGTCTGAATCTCAAGGAATGAGGAGAGCTTAAAGAAGAAGAGTCAGAGGTGAAAGCATGCATTTTTTTTTCACCCATACAATCAACAAAGCTGTATTGAACACATACTACATGTTGAGTGTTGGAAAGAGTCATAAACAAAACAACATAGTGCCTGTCCTCTTAGAATCTAGTCGGGAGAGGAAGCAACATACAAGTAAACCAACAACAACAACAACAACAAAAAGAAAACATGTAGAATTACAAACTGGGATAAGTGCTATGTCCTTGTGAAGATCCCTACCCTCCTTTACCTTTTTAAATCAGGTCCGTCCTGACTCCATCCTTTTCCCTATCTGGTCCAAATTCCCTCACTGCCATGGTCAGCATTTGAACTACTCTTTTACAAATATCCTGCACTCTCATGTATTCTTGCCTGTTACTCTATTCTACACAATGCATCCCCTTCACCACTCCCACTCCATAATAACTTCATGGAAATCAGTGGTCCTCAAAGTATATTGCTTCCACCAGCAGCATCAGAATTCACTTAGCAGTTTGTAGAAATGCAGATTATTGGGAATCTCTCCACACCTGAAGATTCAGAAACTCTGGGTGTGGGCTCAGCAACCTATGCGCAATATAACAATCCCTCCAAGTGAGTCTCATGTTCACTAAATTTGGGTACCAGTAACCTCCCTAGGTGTATTTTATAATCTGCCTCTTCTGATCTTAAACTGTGGTTGAACACAGCTGGGGAAAATTGTACAGCCTTCTGTAGTGTTGCTTCTTCAAATTTCAATTTTCCAGTCTCATTGTGTCCTCAGTGCTATTTCGTTCGATAGCTTTCAATCCTGTTCCTCTTGGTGAAAATTCCAGACTTTCACTACACTCCTCAAGCCTCATTTGTTCCTTACCTCCTCACTCTAAAAAACTGAATTCAACTCAGATTTCACAGAATAAGAATAATATTGTCAAAAACTTGCATAGCATTTATAAGACATTAATTCAAAATCCCTATGAGACAGATATTACTATTAATTTCATTGTATATATGAAATAACTAAGGCTTCAACTCTTAGATATTATATCATTTTTTAAGGATCACACATCATAGCTGAAATTTGAACCCATGCAGTTTAGCTTCAGAATTCCTTTTACCACTACTCTACAAAGACTCTCATCCTTTAAAATTCCATTCTTTATCCACATCTACCAAGCCCTGGAGCCTCAGAGGGGGAAGTGCTCCTACTCCAATTCAAGGTTCATACTTTCTCCCACTTCTTGACAGATTTGAATTTCTTCTTCCTCCTGGATCTTCTACTTCTCCTCTGCTTGTTCCTTTCCCCATGTAAGCCATGATCAAGTCTCTCCTTTCTCTCTTCTGTGACCCTCAAGCTACTGCAATCCCTTGTTCTGTCTTCTTCAATGGCAAAGTATTTTTAAAGTCCTGCCGACATCTACTTTCTTTACTTCCTCATTTCCTGTATACTCCTTAATGAGTCTTTCTTCATAGTCAAAAAAAACAAACAAAAAACAAAAAACAAAAAACAACAACAAAAAAAAACACAAAAACAACAACAACAAAAAAAACTGCTGACACCTTGATTTGGAATTCTGGCCTCCAGAATTATGAGACAATACATTTATGTTGTTTAAGTCACTCAGTTTATGGTACTTCATAATGGCAGCCCTAGCAAACTAATACAGCCTCCAACACTTTCATGCTATCTGATGTAGTTTGAATTTTTGTCCCCTCCAAATATCATGCTGAAACTTGATCCCCAGTGCTGGAGGTGCCACCTAATGGGAGGGTCATAGGAGTAGATCCTTCACGAATGGCTTGGTGCTGTCCGCTCAGCAATGAGTGAGTTCTTGGTCTATTACTTCACACAAGAGCTGATTGTTTAAAAGATCATGGCACCCCTCCTCTCCTTCTCTCTTGCTCCCTCTCTCATCATGTAACACACTGTCTCCCCTTTCACCTTCCATTACAACTGAAAGCTTTCTTGGGCCTTCAGTAGAAGCAGATGCTGGTACCATGCTTCTTATATAGTGTGAAGAAACATGAGCCAAATAAATCTCCTTTATTTATAAATGACCCCACTTCAGGTAATCCTTTATAGCAAGCAAAATGGACTAAGACACTATCAAAAGAAATAGATAATTTAAATCCTTTCTTTCTTTCCTGATCTTGTGTCTCATTCCTGAAAGCTTAGCTAAAACAATATGCTAACACACAATCATCCAAAAACATGCAAATGTTTGATACCATAAAGGTGTCTCCAGCAACAACTCAGAAACCTCCTCTCTTAGCTCCTGATGCTCTCTTACTCTGATTCAAGTCTCTTTCTCCACTTCACTTTTGCATGTTAGGTCCGTCTCCCATTGCAGCTTTGCTCCTGTACTTTAGAATCTAGCTTTTACAATTGAATGAATGGAACTAGCAGTGCCTGACCACTTCCATTTTCACTGAAGGTCCCAAAGCTGATATCACATCTTCATTTGCTCTGAGCTACTTCTTTAAATGTGCTCCAACCTAAGAAGTTAGCCATATGAAGTTTATGAATCATCTGCTGTAATGTCAAGCATCCATCTCCTCATTAAGGAAAAGTAGCTAAAACCTGTGGAGCAATATGATACTGAGTCAGACTGCATTAGAGTAAATGTTACAGATACGTTTTGTTTTCAGATTTAAAAAACAAGCAAACAAACCAAAAAAACCTTTTGTTCATTCTTTCAAGAATCAGAGGTTAATTAAAGAAAGTGAGTTCCAAACTGTATCTCCTCTGGCACTTCCCATATTGGGCTGTCTTCCAGTCTACAATAGAACCTTCTAGCTATAGCATCTCAAAACAACTTCCAAGCCAGTCTGCCTACCTGGTCAGCCAGATGAAGACTTCCTAGCCATTCAAGGGTGAGGAATGGATATATGGATGGGATTCAGACACTATTCTTACCATTTGCACTATCTGACCCCTTAGACCATCCTTTTCTTAAAACTCTATTTGACTTCCAAACACCATTGCCTCCTGGTTCACTCACCAATCTTGCATTCCCCTTTCATTGCTTTATTTCTCTCTACCCACCTCTTTCTTTTTATCTTAAAATAAAGTTAACAAATAACAATTTTTAGTTATTAAAGTAATATATTTATATGAAAGTGTATGCAAATACAGAGAAAGACGACTAGATGGAAACGCACCAAACCAATAAGAAGTCTAGATGGAAACGCACCAAACTTTCAAGAGTGGTGCACATTACACTGTATTCCCAGTAACAGGATAATTTTTAAAAATCTTTGCAAATTGAAAATCAAAAGACAAAAAAAACAACAACAAAAAAACAAGAAAATTGACTTTTCTTGGAATTCATGATCTGAAACCTCACGTGGGTCCTCTGTGCTGTTCATCAGTCTTATTCCATTTCTCAGAAAAGTTTGTTTTTCTACCCTTTGAATCAACAATTTCATACATTTTTTCCTTTCCTTCAAACCTCCTACCCCAGCGCACCCACCTCCACAACACTAATGGCCTTTACTCAGATCTGAATCAGAAAATTGAAACCATCAGACAAAAACTCTCATTACACTATTGTAAAATCCTCAAACTTCTCTCACTATACGGTAGTCCCCTCTATCCATGCAGGATACATTCCAAAACCAGTGGAAATCTGAAAGTACAGATAGTACTGAAGCTGATTACTGTCAATTGAAACACATTTCTGTTTTTATCTTCCACCCACAAATGTAATGCCTTTTTCGTCTTAACTAAGCACTTATCATACATTGTGGACATAGCCTTTGTAGTTTGAGGTGCTACAGAAAAACTTGCATGAATTTATTTTTCCTTCTTCACAATTCCATAGACAGAATATTCGTTCTTACCATCAATCTTGGCAACCTTAGCATACAACTTTTTTCATTATTAATTCAAGAATTTTCACCTTTTCACTAAAAGCAGCACTATATGGCTTCTCTTTGGCACATACAAATTGCCAGCATCACTACTCTAGCACTTTGGGGCCTTTATTAACTAAAATAAAAGCTACCTTAAAACAAGCATTGCAAAACTGTGACAGTTGATCTGGTAACTGAGACAGCTGAGTGCCAAATGGGCAGGTAGCATATCCAGTTCCAGTGTGGATATGCTGGACAAAGGAAAGATTCACATCCCAGGTGGGATAGTATGAGATGTTATCACACCACTTACAATGATACAAAATTTAAAACTTTTAAATTGTTTATTTCTGGAAGTTTTCACTTAATATTATCAGATTATGATTGACCATGAATAACTGAAAGCATAGAAAGTGAAACCAGGAATGAGGTAGTACTACTGTACTAGAGTGTGTCGATCTAGCAGAGAGGGAGAGACTGATAATTAGGTGGGAGAGAGAGAGAGATAATAACCATAGGACTTAGGTAAGTAAAAAAAAAAAAAAAAAAAAAATGGAGAGGGAATGGGATCTAGAGCATGAATGATAGGAATTAATATTTAATTAGAGAAAAGATGCCTTATTATTCGTAACTGGAAGAAAGAAAGGGAAGATGGTGCAAATGAGAGGAGTTTTCAGTGCTGTCCAATAAGTAGTCATATGTAGCTAATATAACTGAAGAACTTAATTTATAATTTAATTATAATGAATTTAAGTTTATATAGCCATATGTAACTAGTGACTGTGGTATTGGGCAGTTCAGCCCAAACTATGCCATTTAAAAAACCTTCCTTAGTCACACATTTCTATCGAACTACAATATCCCATTTTTAAATACCCTTTAAAATAAGCCTTGAGAAAAGTTGTTGATACTCCCTATTTTCATTCCCACAACTCCTTTTCACTCTTTGGTTCATGTAACTTGACTTTTGTTCCCACGATTTCACTGAAATAATTACTTATAACAGCTGTTTAAATATGCTTAAATAACTGAAAACATAAATAAAAAGTAAAGAAAAGCTCCTAAAACTGTATCTGAACAAAATTCAAATATAAATAAAGATACAGAAATAAGAAGGAACCAAACAAATTCTAGAATAGAAAAGTAAAATTGAAATTTTAATTCACTAGAAGAGTTAAACAGCGGATTTGAGCAGGCAGAAGGCAGAGTCAGATAACTTGATGATAGGAAAATTTAAAATATCTAGTATGAGGAGCAGGAGGAGAGAATAATGAAGAAAAGTGAACAGAGCATACGGGACCTGTAGGATAACATGACAAGCGGATTAATACATACATTATGGAAGTCAAAGAAGGGGGAGAGAGAAAGGAGAAAAAACATCTGAAAAAATAATGGCTAAAAATGTCTCACATTTGACAAAACATATGAATCTATACATCCAAGAAGCTCAACTGACTAAAAGTAGGCTTAGCAAAACTCTACCCACACCAAGGAGCATTCTAATTAAACTATTTAAATAAAGATAAAGAGAACCTGAAAAGATGCAAAACAAGATTTGTCACAGAAAAGAAATTCTCAATAAGATTAATAGCCAATTTCTTCTCTGAGACCATGGAGGTTAGAAATAAGTCAATTGACATATTTAAAGTGCTGACAGAAAAAAAAATACTCTTCATCAAAGAATTCTATATTTGACAAAATGGCCCTTCAAAAAGGAGAGAGTGGGAGGGGCCAATATGGCAGAATAAAAGCAGCAAATGTACTCCACTCTCACAGAGAGGAAACAAAAAGGTTAGTAAACACTGTCCCTTCGGGCCAATCAACAGAGAAACCATGTCAGGATTCATCAAGGCAGCAGGGCTACGGAGATCAGGGAAGAGGGAAGCTGAGCACCGGGCTGTATGGGCACAGCAAAGAGCCAGAAGAACCTCTCCAACAGGGGGAAGGGTGAGTAAGTGAGAATCTTCTGGGAAATTCACATCCTCCACAGGAACCTATGCAAGACTGGGAACAGCAGAATCACCCTGGCCCCCTACACCGTCCCCACCATGCTTCTAGACTGAGGCAGAGAACCACCTGGATGTTTTGCAGGGGAAACTCTTGACTCCAAGAGGAACTCTACAAGTCTTAAGCCACAGAATAGACCAGTACTGACACCACAGCCCCAATAGAGACTAAAGTCATGGTGCCTAGAAAGAGTAAGATTGCTCTACTGCTCCTCATCAGACAGGGCTCAGCATCAGCTTCTGACACAGTGGTCTCACTTCTACCTAAACTCAGCCAACATCTGTAGCCTCTGCTGTCTTAAAAAGCACCCAGATGGCAGGAATGACAATCCCACCCACTCCTGCCACTGGTAGCCAGGCAGGTAATGTCTGCTAAATTTTCTAACCCAACAGTCTCACTCTGTCTGAACTCAGTCCTGTTCAGCTTCCTGCTGTCCCAGGAAATACCCGGACAACAGGGCAATTAATTCCATGTACCTCCTCTCATGGCCAGACAGGCCACATCTGCTAGAGCTTCCAATCCAGTAGTCCCACTTCTGCTGGAACTCTGTGGGCAGGCACAACCCCAAGTTCCCCCAGGACACACTCTGACAGCAGATTACAGCTGACCCGGCAAGGATATGGCCTGTCTGCAACTGCAGCGTTTGCCTAAGGGAGCTTCATGGACAAGAACACCCAACAAAAGAAACACAGGCACAGAGACAGTAATCAGAGGGAGTTATTTAAAGACCAAAGAGTGGACTAGAATCAAAACCATTTCACTTAACCCACCTTGCACCACAATCAAACCCCCAAAGGCATCAAAGAATACAAAAGCAAGAAAAACCTATCCGAAAGACAGCAACTTCAAAGACTGAAGGAACATCAGCATACACAGATGAAAAAGAATCAGCACACAAACTCTGAAAACTCAAAAAGCCAGAGGGTCCTCTTACCTCCAAATGATCACACTAGTTATCCAGCCATGGTTCTTAATCAGGCTGAAATGGGTAAAATGTCAGAAATAAAATTCAGAATATGGATAGGAATGAAGATCAACATTCAGGAGAAAGTAGAAACCCAATTTAAATAATCTAAGTAATACAATAAAATGATACAGGAGATAAAAGAAAATAGACATTTTAAGAAAGAACCAAGCTAATCTAATAGAACTGAATAATTCACCTCAATAATTTCATAATAAAATTGCAAGTATTAACAGCAGAATCAACCAAGCTGAGGAAAGAATCTCAGAGCTCAAAGACTAGTTCTCTAAAATAACCCACTAAGACAAAAATAAAGAAAAATAGAAGAATGAATAAAATCTCTGAGAAATATGAGATTATATAAAGATACCAAATCTATGACTCATTGACAACCCTGAAAAAGGGAGAGAGCAAGCAACTTGAAAAACACACTTGAAAATATCCATGAAAATTTCACCTAGCTCACTTGAGAAGCCAGCATTCAAATCCAGGAATTGCAGAGCACACCTCAAAGATACTATACAAGATGATTATTCCTAGTGTGCACAGTCTTCAGTTTTCTTCAAGGTCAAAATGAAGGAAAAAAAATGTCAAAGACAGATAGAGGAAAGGGGCAGGTCACCTGTAAATGAAACCCCATCAGGCTAACAGTGTACTTCTCAGCAGAAACTCTACAAGTCAGAAGAGATTGGGGGCCTATATAAAGCATCTTTAAAGAAAAGAAATTCAAACCAAGAATTTCATAACCAGTGAAACTAAGCTGTATAGGAGAAGGAGAAATGAGATCCTAAGATCCTTTTCAGGCAAGCAAATGCTAAGGGAATTAGTTATCATCACACTTGCCTTACAAGAGGTCATTAAGGAAGTGCCAAACATGGAAAAGGAAAGACCATTACCAGTGACCACAAAAACATGCTTAAATATATAGACCATTGACACTATAAAGAAAGCACACAGTCAAGTCTTCATAATAACCAGGTAACAACACAACAACAGGATCAAACCTACATGTATCAATAATAACCTAATGTAAACGGGCTAAATGCCTCAATGAAAAGGTATGCAGTGCCAAGTTGGATAAAGAAGCAAGACTCAACTGTATGCTGTTTAAAAGACATCCATATCACATGTAATGACACCTATAGGGTCAAAGTATAGAGATGAATAAAAATCCACCAAGCAAATGGAAAACAGAAGAAAGCAGGAGTTGCTATTCCAATTTCAGACAAAACAGACTTTAAACCAACAATGATCAAAAAAGACAAAGAAGAGCATTCCGTAATGGTACAGGGTTCAATTCAACAAGAAGACCTAACTAGCTTTTTGATCCTTAGCTTCCTGGCATGCTCCACCCTCAAGTACGCCCTGTACTCACTTATACTCAAAGTTTAGCTCCCACTTGTGAGTGAAAACTTGCAGTATTTGGGTTTCTGTTTCTGCATTAGTTCACTTAGGATTATGGCCTCCAGTTCCATCTATGTTGCCTCAAAATTATGTCATTCTTTTTCATGGATACCTAGTATACCATAGTGAATAGTACCACTTTTTATTATCCAATACACTGTTGGCATGAAGATTGATTCCGTGTCTTTGCTATCATGAAAAGTGCTGTGATGAATACACACATCAGGTGTCTTTATGATAGAATTATTTATATTTCTTTGGTTATATACCCATTAATAAAACTGCTGGGTCAAACAGTAATTCTGTTTTAATTTCCTGGAGAAATCTCCAAGCTGCTTTCTACAGTGACTAAACTAATTTACTTTTCTCCCAGCAGTGTATGAGCATTCCCTTTTATCCACAATCTCATTGGCATTTGTTAGCTTTTGACTATTTAGTAACAGCTACTCTGACTGGTGTGAGATGGCATATCATTGTGGTTTTGATCTGCATTTCTCTAATAATTACTGTTGTTGAGAATTTTTTCATATGCTTTTTGGCCACAGGATATAACATCTATGCCTTCAAGAAGTATCTGTTCATGTCTTTTGTCCATAAGGTTGTTTGATTCTTGCTTGTTGGTTTAAGTTCTTTATAGATTCTGGATATTAGACCTTTGTTGGATGCATAGTTTGAAAATATTTTCTCCCATTCTGTAGATTGTCTGTTGGCTTTGTTGGTAGTTTATTTTGTACAGAAACTTTTTATTTTTATTAGATTCCACTTGACAATGTTTGTTTTTGCTACAATTGCTTTTGGAGTATTTGTCATAAAACCTTGCCAAGGCCTATGTGCATAATGATATGTCCTAGGTTTCTTCTAGGGGCTTTATAGTTTTAGGTTTTACTTTTGAGTCTTTAATCCATTTTGAGTTGATTCTTGTATATGATTAAAGAAAGGGTCCAGTTTCAATCTTCTGCATATGGCTAGTCATTTATCCCAGCACCATTTATTGACTAGGGACTTCTTTTCCCATTCCTTGCTTTTGTCATATTTGGAAAAGATCAGATGGTTTTATGTGTGCAGCTTTATTTTTTCATTCTCTAACCTGATATATTGGTCTATGTGTCTAGTTTTGTACCAATACCCCACTGTTTTGGTTACCATAGCCTTGTAGTATAGTTTAAAGTTGGATGGCGTGATGTCTTCAGGTTTTTTTTTTTTTTTTTTTTCTGCTTAGGATTGTCTGGTCTACTCAAGCTCTTTTTTGGCCCCATGTTTGTTTTCAAATAGTTTTTTTCTAATTCTGTGAAGAATGTCCTTAGTGGTTTGATAGGAATACCATTGAATCTACAAATTGTTTTGGGTGGTATGGCCATTTTAACAATAGTGATTCTTTTATCCATGAACATGGAATCTTCTTCCATTTGTTTATGTCATCTCTAATTTCTTTGAGCAGTGTTTTGTAATTCTGTTGCAGACATCTTCCACCTCCCTGAATTGCTCTATTCGTAAGTATTTTATTCTTTTTGTAGCTATTGTGAATGAAATTGCATTCTTGATTTGGCTCTCAGCTTGGATGCTACTGGTGTGTAGAAATACTACTAATTTTTGCACATTGATTTTGTATCATGAGATTTTACTAAAGTTGTTTATCAGTTCTAGGAGTGTTTGGGCAGAGACTACATGATATTTTAGGTATAGAATTATATCATTTATATGATAGCTTGACTTCTCTTCCAAAGCGAATGCCTTTCTTTCTCTTTCCTAATTTCTCTAGCTAGGATTTCCAGTGCTATGTTTAATAGGAGTAGTGAGAGTGGGCTTCCTTGTCTCGTTCCAATGCTCAAGGGGAATGCTTCCCTTTTGTTCATTCAGTATGATGCTGGCTGTGGGTTTATTATACATGGCTGTTATTTTTAGGTATAATCCTTCAAAGCCTAGTTTTTGAGGATTTTTAACATGAAGGGATACTAAATTTTATCAAAAAGCCTTTTCTGTATCTACTGAAATAATCATGTGGTTTTTGTTTTTCGTTCTCTTTATGTGGTAAATCACATATATTGATTTGCACATGCTGAATCAGCCTTACATACCAGGAATAAAGCCTAGATGATCACGGTGGATTAGCTTTTTGATGTGCTGCTAGATTCTATTTGCTAGGATTTTGTTGAGTATTTTCGTGTCTAAGTTCATCAGGCATATTGGCCTGAAGTTTTCTCTTTTGTTGTGTTTATGCCGGGTTTTAGTATAAAGATGATTATTGCCTCATAGAGTGAGTTACAGAGGTTTCCCTCCTTTTTGATTTTTTGGAATAGTGTTAGTAGGATTGGTACTAGCTCTTCTTTGTATATCTCATAGACTTGGGCCGTAAAGCTGACTATTCCAGGGCTTTTTCTGCTTCATAGGTTTGTTTTTTTTTTTTTTTTTTTTTAATTGCTAATTCAATTTCAGAACTCATTATTGGTCTATTATCACTTTCCATTTATTTCTGATTCAATTTTGGAGCTTGTATCTTTCCAGGAATTTACCCAATTTCTTGTAGGTTTTCTAGTTTGTGTGCACAGAGGTGATTGTAATAGCCTTTGAGGATTTTTTATATTTTTGTGAAGCTAGTGGTAATATCCCCTTGGTCTTTGCTGTTTGCATTTATCTGGAACTTCTCTCTTTGTTATTAACCTAGATAGTAACCTATCCATTTTATTTGTTATTTCACAGACCCACTTTTTGGTTTTATTGATCTTTTTATGGTTTTACTCATCTGCATTTCATTCTGTTCAGCTCTGATTTTGGTTATTGCTTTTCTTCTGCTAGCTTTGTTGTTAGTTTGCTGTTGTTACTCTGGTTCTTCTAGATGTGATATTTGGATGTTACTTTGAGATATTTCTTTTTAATGTGGGCATTTAGTGTCATAAACTGTCCTCTTAGTACTGCCTTACCTGTGTCCCAGAGATTATAGTAAGTTGCACTTTTGTTTTCATTAGTTTCAAAGAATTTGATTTCTGCCTTAATTTCATTGCTTACCCAAAAGTCCTTCAGGAGCAAGTTGTTTAATTTTCATGTAATTGTATGGTTTTGAGATATCTTCTTGGTATTGATTCCCGGTTTTATTTTGCTAAGGTCTAAGAATGAGGTTGGTATAATTTTGGTTTTAATTTGTGAGAATTGCTTTATGACTGAGATGATCTTATGATCTTAGAGTATGTGCCATGTGCAGATGAGAAGCATGTATATTCTGTTGTTGTGGGGTGGAGTGTTCTGTAGATTTCTGTTAGGTACATTTGATTGAATGTCAAGGTTATGTCCCAAATGTTTTGTTAATATTATCTCTTGATAATCTGTCCAACACTGTCATTGGGTTGTTGCAGTCTTCCACTGTTATTGTTTGGTTATCTAAGTATCTTCATAGGTCTCTAAGAACTTGTTTTATCAATCTGGGTGCTCCAGTGTTGAATGAATATATGTTTAAGATAGTTATGTCTTCCTGTTGAATTGAACCCTTTATCATTATGTAGTACCCCTGTTTGGCCTTTTTGATTGTTGTTGGTTTAAAGTCTGTTTTATCTTGAATAATAATAGCTACCTCTGCTCTTTTTTGTTTTCTGTTTTCTTGATAGATCTTCCTCCATCACTTTACTTTGATTCTATGGGTGTCATTGCATGTGAGTTGGGTTTCTTGAAGACAGCATAGAGTTGGATATTGCTTCTTTATCCAACTTGGCACTCCATGTCTTTTAATTGAGGTGTTTAGCCCATTTTCATTCAAGGCCAATACTGATATGTGGAGATAAGATCCTATCATAATGCTGTTAGCTGGTTTTTATTTAGGCATGATACGATAGTTGCTTAATAGAGTCCATGGACTATTCACCTAAGTTGGTTTTTGTCATGGCTGGTAGTGGTTTTTTATTTCCATGTTTAGCACTTCCTTAAGGACTTCTTGTAAGACAGGTGTGGTGTTAATGAATTCCCTTAAAAAATGCTAAGTGCTTGTCTATATTTTTAGTAGAGATAGGGTTTCTCCAAGTTGGCCAGGCTTATCTCAAACTCCTGACCTCAAGCAATCTGCCTGCCTTGACCTCCCAAAGTGCTGGGATTACAGGCATGATCCACTGTGCCTGGTGTAATATTTTTTCTTTTATGATGACCTTGCAGAATCTGATGACTATGTGTATTGGAGGTGTTCATTCTGAAGTAGTTTATTTAACATGTTTTTTAGTATAGGTGTGTAGGTAATGAATCCTCATAGACTTTTTTTTTCTGAAAATGTGTTTGTGTTTTCTTTTTATTTTCAGTGTACAGAATTCTGAGTAAACTATTTTTTCTTTCAGCACATAAAAGATTTTTACAACATTATCTTCTGGCTTCTATGGTTTCTGATGAAAACATTGCTCTAATTTTTGTTTCTTTCTATATTTAGTTTTGTTTTCTTGGTTTTTAAGATTTTCTGAATGTCTTTGGTTTTCAGTAGATTTTACGTTGTATGCTTAGGGGTGGGTACATTTATTTATTTATTTTTTTAATAATTAGTCAAGTTGTGGTTCTTTGAGTTTTTTGGGTCTGTGGTTTAATGTTTGTCAACAATTTTGGAAAATTATCAGCCATTTTATTTGAAATCTTTCTTCTGTCACATATTTCTTTTCTTTACACAATTAGAATTTCATTTATGTTAAGGCGTTTGATATTATCTCACAGATCCTGGATGGTATATTTCATTTTTTTCCTTTTTTTTCCCCTAGTGATTCAGTTTGGATGAATTTTATCGACATATCTTTAATGTCACTAATGATTTTCTCAGCTGTGCCAAGTCTCCTGATAAGGCCAATAAAGAGACTATATGTATTATTGTGTTTTTAATTTCTAGCATTCCATTTTTTTCTGTTATATTTTCATCTCTCTAATGAATTACCCAGCCCATTTTGCATGTGGTTCACCTTTTCTATTAGAGCCTTTAACATCTTAATTGTAGTTATTTTTACTTCCCTTTCAGGCATTACTAACATCTATATCATTATCAGAATCTAGTTTGTTTGATTTATTTGTTTCTCAGAAGTATGGTCTGTATTATTCTATTTATACACCATTGTGAAGAAGATAAAGCTTAGAAACATAGAAAATAGTGGCAGTGTTTACCAAGGGTGAGAAAGTGGGGGAAGGGCTTGACAACAAAGGGACAGCATAAGGGATAATTCTGAGGTGATTTAATTTTTCTTTATCTTGATTGTTATGGCAGATATATGACTCATTTTGTAAACTCATAAAAACACTACATTATGAGAGAATTTTACTAAATATAAAGTTTTAATTTAAATGTTAAAAATCTTAGAAGAGTGTGTCCTTTCTGTTCTGGAACCATAGGATTTGGCCAGGCCATGCTCTGTGCGGTCAGAGTCTAGATCCTGCTTGGTTTCATATTTTTCTCTGTCTATGAATCATGCAAATCTTCACGTGATGAAGTAAACAACAATTAAAATATCTGGGAACCCAAAGCGATTATGTGGAAGTAATTATCACATAGAGGATGGTCTGTTCCATCCATGAACAAGAAATCTTAACCATTTAAAAACATGTGTCAGGTAAAGCGGTCGACGAGACACAGCCAGGTGGAACAGGTGCCACCGAGGTACTGAGACAAATGGCATGCTTCTAACAAGCATTCAAAGGGAAGATATCGAGAATGGATGGAGGGAAGACACAGAAGCTGGGTTGAAGTGGGAGGAAGCTGTGGACTCTACAAGGGGCTACCATGCACCCGGACTCATTCCTGGTACCCAGCAACTCAGGGGGAATGGGTGAGTTGAACCGACAAGCAGCAACCTCCTGTCACCATGGGCCTCTGAAATCCCAGCAGAAAGAGACCCTTCAACCACCAGGGATACTGGACTTGGCAGGGAGAAATGCTTAGGGAAGTGGTGGGGGCAGCAAGCCAACTGACGTGGAGCCCAGAGGATTTGGTGTAGGAGTGTCTGTAGCAGAACATGGCCAGGATGGCCATTCCCCTAGACTCAATTTGCTTCCATAGGAGACTTTAGCCCTATGGGAATTGTCAGACATAAATTCTGCAGTGTGATCTTGCCCGTCAGACAAAACTGGCCCAATCTGAGAACGGTTTGGTTTGCTGGCCTCTACCAAGGGCCCAGCCTGGCTGTGCCTGCTTCCAGGGCAGCCTGAAGTTCCCCGGGGACAAACAGAGTTCCTCCATGGAGGACTGTGTCTGGCAGGTGGAGAGCTATAGCGGGATGGCCCTAATGGCCATACACCAGCCCATCTGCTCCCTTCTCACACTGCAGCTATGTCCCCAGACCCACAGCAACCCCCACATCACTTTGCTGGCACAAGTGTACACAAGTGAGTTTTGCCTTTCTTGCCCCAGTGGAGTACATGTGTGGGTGCACCTTGCCATGCCACTGCTTCAGCCAGAGAACAGTCCAATCGCTGTACCCCCACTGGGCCATCATTGCAGTGAAAAGTTTTGGTGAGCACAGAGCCAGCCAGCCCTACCCCTACCAGTGCATCACCCCTGTGCCAACAAGACCACTGGAATGAAACTAGGCACAGAGGACAGTGGACTCTTCTCCACCCTGAGTGACCACCTCTGTCTGTGGTGTTTAGAAAGTGCATGCAGAGATGCACCTGCAACTGTCCCAACCCTGTGCTAACACCACAACCAGCACAATCACACACACAGTCACTAGAAAGGGCCCCCACCCCACTCGAGCCAGACTACCTCTACCACTGTGGTGAATGGCCACATGGAGGCAGGCACCCTGGCATTCAGTAGCATTCTGCCACAGTCAATGAGTGTGCTCCCTGCTACACAGTTGCTGCTACAGCTATTGGCACACGCGAACAAGAACAGATCCTACTGCCACCGCACTATGAAACACTTTGGCTGACACCACTCATCAGTGTAGTGACCAGTGGTCTGGGAGTAACTTGGCCCTATCAGCACAGTGGATTCCTAACCTTGAGAAGCAAGAGAACAAATTAAAGGCCCAATACAATTCCCCCAGAGTTAGAGCACACAGTCCAAGAGTTGGGAGCTCAGCTGGCCCCCTAAAATCTCCCATATAAGAAGCCAGTCAGTTGAATTTAGCTTATACCACAATCAAACCCTCAAGGTCATCAAACAGGATAAAAGAAAAAAGAATATCCAAAGGTCACCAACTTCAAATATTGAAAAAGCATATACCCACAAAGATGAGAAAAACACATCACAAGAACTCTGACACTTTAAAAAGACTAAGTGCCTTCTTTTCTCCATACTATCATAACACCTCTCCAGGTAGAGTTATGAACTGGGCTAAGATGGCTGAAATTACAGAAATAAAATTCAAACTATAAATAGGAGTGAAAATCATTAAGATACAGGATTACACTGAAGCCCAATCCAAGCAAACTAAAAATGACAATAAAACATTACAGTAGCTGGTAGACAAAATAGCCAATATAGTAAAGAATGTAACTGATATGATGGACCTGAAAAACATACTATAAGAATTTCATAATGAAATCACAAGTAGTAATAGCAGAATAGACCAAGAAGAGGAAAGAATCCAGAACTTGACTAGTTTTCTGAAATAAGACAAGCTACAGCCATACCACCCAGAACGTGCCCGATCTCATCCGAAATAAGACAGTCACAATGAATGGAAATCAAAAGAATAGCAAAAAAAAAAAAAAAAGAAAAAAGAATAAAAGGAACAAACAAAGCCTCCAAGAAATATGGAATTATGTAAAGAGACCAAATCTATGACTAATTAGTGTCTCTGAAAGAAATGGAAAGAATGTAAGCAACATAAAAAAACATATTTCAAGATATCATCCATAAAAACTTCCTTAATCTAGCTAGAGAGGCTAACATTGAAATTCAGGAAATCCAGAGAACTCCAGCAAGATACTTCACAAGAAGATCATTCCCAAGACACACAGTCCTCAGATTCTCCAAGGTCAAAATAAAAGGAAAAAAAATGTTAAAGGCAGCTAGACAGAAAGGGCAGGTCACCTACAAAAGGACGCCCATCAGACTAACAGTGAACCTCTCAGCAGAAACCCTACAAGCCAGTCAATATTCAACATTCTTTTTGTTTGTTTGTTTGTTTGTTTGTTTTGACAGGGTCTCACTTTGTCACAAAGGCTGGAGTGCAGTGGCCTGATCATAGCTACATGCAACCTTGAATTCCTGGGCTCAAGGGATCCTCACACTTCAACCACCCAAGTACAACATTCTTAAAGAAAATAAATTGCAACTCAGAATTGCATATCTGGCCAAGCTAAGCTTCATAAGCAAAGGAAAAATAAGATCCTTTTCAGACAAGCAAATGTCAAGGGAATTTGCTCCCACCAGAACTGCCTTACAAGAGTTCCTGAAGGAAACACTAAATATGGAAAGGAAAGACCATTACTAGTCACTCCAGAAACATACTGAAGTACACAGACTAGTGACACTATAAATCAACCACACTAATGAGTCTGCATAATAACAAGCTAATATGATGACACATTCAAATCCACACATACCTGTACTAACCTTGAATGTAAATGGGCTAAAGGCCCCCATTTGAAAAGCACAAAGTGGCAAGTAGCATAAGGATCCAAGACCCTACTGACGTGCTGTCCTCAAGAAACCTATCTCACATGCAATGACACCTGCAGACTTAAAGGGATGAAAAAAATCTACCAAGCAAATGGAAAATACAAAGAAGCAGGGGTTGCAATCCAAGTTTCTGACAAAACAGACTTTAAACCAACAAAGATCAAGATAAAAAAAAAAAGAAAGATATTACATAATAGCAAAGGGTTCACTTCAACAAGAACACCTAACTATCCCAAATATATATGCATCCAACACAAGAGCACACAGATTCATAAAGCAAATTCTTAGAGACCTTCAAAGATATTTAGACTCCCACACAATAACAGTGGAAGACTACAACACTCCACTTACAGTATTAGACTGATCACTGAGGCAGAAAATGAACAAAGATATTCAACATGTGAACTCAGCACTGGATAAAATAGACCTGATGGAAATCTACATTAACTATCCACCCAAAATAACAGAATATACATTTTTCTTGTCACCACATGGTACATCAAAATCAACCACATAATCGAACAGAGGACACTGCTAAGCAAATGCAAAAAAACTGAAATCATAACAGTCTCTTAGAACACAGTCCAATCATATTAGAAATCAAGACTAAGAAATTCACTCAAAACCATACAATTACATGGAAACTGAATAACCTGCTTATGAATGACTTTTTGGTAAATAATGAAAATAAGGCAAAAATCAAGGTCTTCTTTGAAACCAGTGAGAACAAAGATGCAGCATTACAGAATCTCTGGGACACAGCTAAGGCAGTGTGAAAAGGGAAAGGGAAAGTTTACAGCACAAAATGCCCATATCACAAAGTTGTAAAGATCTCGATTTAACAACCTAACATCACAACTAAAAGAACTAAAGAAGCACACGAAAAAAACAATCCCAAAGCTAGCAGAAGATAAGAAAAAAAAAAAAATCAGAGCTGAACTGAAGGAGACAGACAGACACACACACACACACACACACACACACACACACACACTAAATCAAAAGATTAATGAATCCAGGAGTTTATTTTTTGAAATAACTAATACAATAGATAGACTTCTAGTTAGATTAATAAAGAAGAAAGAAAGAATATCCAAATAAACGCGATTAGAAACGACAAAGGGGATATTACCATTGACCCCACAGAAATGCAAGTAACCAACAAAGAATATTATGAACACCTCTATGCACATAAACTAGAAAATCTAGAAGAGATGGATAAATTTCTGGACATATACACCCTCCCAAGACTGAGCCAGGAAAAATTGAATTTCTGGAAAGACCAATAAAAAGCCCTGAAGTTGAATCAGTAATAGCCTACCAGCCACACCTCCCATAAAAAAAGAGCACAGGACCAGACTGATTCACAACTACATTCTACAAGATGTACAAAGATCTGCTACCATTCCTACTAAACCTATTGCAAAAAAATTGAGAAGGAGGGACTGCTCCCTAACTCACTCTATGAGGCCGGCATCATCCTGATACTAAAACCTCGCAGAGACACAACAAAAATAGAAAACTTCAGGCCATATCCTTGATGAACACTGATGCAAAAATCATCAACAAAATACTGGCAAACCAAATTCCACAGCACATCAAAAGGCTTATCCACCATGATAAAATCGGCTTTATCCCTGGGATGCAAGATCAGTTCAACATATTCACATCAATAAATGGGATTCATCTCATAAACAGAACTAAAGACAAAAACCACATTATTATCACAACAGAAGAAGAAAAGGCTTTCAATAAAATTCAACACTCCTTCATGTTAAAAACTCTCAATAAACTAGGTAATGTGGTAACATATCTCAAAATAATAAGAGCCATCTATGACAAACACACAGCCAACATCATACTGAATGGACAAAAACTGGAAACTAGCACAAGAAGAGGATGCACTCTCCCACAACTCCCATTCAATATAATATTGGAAGTTCCAGCCAGAGCATTCAGGCAAGAGAAATAAAGAAAGGGAATATGAATAGGAAGAGAGGAAGTCAAACTATCCCTGTTTGCAGGCAACATGATCCTATATCTAGAAACCACATAGTGTCAGCCCAAAAGTTCCTTAAGCTGATAAGCAACTTCAGCAAAGTCTCAGGAAAATCACTAGCATTCCTATACACCAACAATAGTTAAGTCGCGAGCCAAATCAGGAATGCTATTCCATTCCATTCTATTCCTGAAACACTGCCCGGAAAAATCAGAGATGATACTAATGCAAATATGGGATCATGAATAGAAAGAATCAATAACATTAAAATGGCCATACAGTCCAAAGCAATGCATAGATTAAATGCTATTCCTATCAAACTACAGATGGCATTCTTCAAATAACTAGAAAATACGATTTTAAAATTCATGTGGAACCAAAAAGAGCTCAAATAGCAATCCAAAGCAATCCAAAGAAAAAGAACAAAGCTGGAGGCATCACAATACCTGATTTCAAACTATAATACCAAGCTACAGTAACCAAAGCAGCATGGTACTGGTACAAAAACAGACACATAGATCAATATAACAGGATAATGAGCCCAAAAAGAAGGCCTACAGCTATCTGATCTTCAACAAAGCTAAAAATTAAACAAGCAGTGGGGAAACAATCCCCTAATTCAATAAATGGTGGAGGATAACTAACTAGCCATATGCAGAAGACTGAAACTGGACCCCTTCCTTACACCTTGTTCAAAAATCAACTCAAGATGGATTAAAGACTTAAATGTGTAATCCAAAAGTATAAAAACACTGGAAGAAAACTTAGGCAATACCATCCTGGATCTACAAAAAGGCAATGATTTCATGACACAGACACTGGAAGCAATTGCGACAAAAGTAAAAATTCACAAATGGCACCTAGTTAAACTAAAGAGTTTCTACACAGTAAAAGAGACTATCAATGGAGTGAACTGGAAACCTACATACAGAATGGAAAAAAGTTTTGCAAACTATGCATCCAAGAAGGGTTTAATGTTGAATATCGATAAGGAACTTAAACAAATTTATAAGGTAAAAACAACCCAATTTAAAAGTGGGCAAAGGACATGAACAGACCCTTCTCAAAAGAAGACATACATGCAGCCAACAAACATAGAAAAAAAAAAAAATGCTCAATGGCTGCATGTGGTGGCTCACGCCTGTAATCCCAGCACTTTAGGAGGCTGAGGCAGGCAGACTACTTGAGGTCGGCAGTTTGAGACCAACCTGCCCAACATGGTGAAATCCCATCTCTACTGAAAATACAAAAAAAAAAAAGAAAGAAAAGAAAAAAATAGCCAAGTGTGGTGGCATGTGCCTGTAATCCCACCTACTCACAAGGCTGAGGCATGAGAATTGCTTGAACCCAGGAGGCGGAGGTTGCAGCGAGCTCAGATCATGCAACTTCAGTCCAGCCTGGGTGACAGAGCAAAACTCCTTCTGAAAAAAAAAAAAAAAAAAAAAAAGGTTCAACATTACTGATCATTAGAGAAAAACAAATCAAAACCACATGAGATAACATCTCATACCCGTACAACTATTCCTAAAATGTCAATAAATAAATAAATAAATAACAGATGGTGGCAAGATTGCAGATAAAAGGGAATGCTTATACACTGTTGGTGGGAGTATAAATTAATTCAACTGTAGTGGAAAACAGTAGGGCGATTCCTCACAGACCTAAAAACAGAACTACCATTCAAGTCAGCAACCCCATTACTGGGTATATACCCAAATAATATGAATTGTTCTATCATAAAGACAGATGCATGCATGTGGTCATTGCAGCACTATTTGCAATAGCAAAGACACAGAGTCAACTGAAATGCCCATCAATAGTAGACTGGATTTTTTTAAAAAGCATTATAAGTACACTGTAGAATGTTTTGCAGCCATAAAAAATAATGAGATCATGTCCTTGGCAGAAACATGGATGGAGTTGAGGCCATTATCCTTAGCAAACTAACGCAGGAACAGAAAACCAAATACTGCATGTTCTCACTTACAAGTGGGAGCTAAATGATGAGAACACATGGACACATATCGGGGAACAACAGACACTGGAGCCTACTTGAGGGTGAGCAGTGGGAAAAGGGAAAGGATCAGAAAAAATAACTATTGGGTACTAGGCTTAGTACCTCAGTTAGATAATAATCTGTACAACAAATGCCCATGACACAAGTTTATCTATATAACAAACTTGAACATGTACTACTGAACTTAAAATAAAAAATAAAAAATTAAACTAACTAAATAAAAATAAAAACATGTTTTGACAGCCTTGGTCTAGAATCATGACTGACCAGTGAATTCTGAAAATCAAGACTTTGGTTAAGTACATGAATTTGATGAATGCCTTGATTTTCATGTTATGCTTTTTAGAAATGTATATATTCAATTTAATTTTAATATATAGTATGGTCACTAATAATGTTTCCTTGAGAAAGACAAAAATCTAATACTAGATGCACAGATTAGCCATTGTTAAAGAAGATTTTCTTCACTGAGTTACTTAAATTTTTTTTATGTTGATGGTTTTAATGTTTAATGTTGGCAGTGAAGTAGTTAAAAGTTTAACATTGGGCAAAAGAAAATATTCTGTCCAAACAGATTGCTCAGTAAGTCCAGTGCTCATAAATCCACTGTAGGAAAGCTCCTCACAAAGAGCTGGCAATTAAGGCAGACACAAAGAGCAACCCTATCAACCAAAGCACTACAAAGCCTCCTCACAGACCTAGAACTGTTATTATTACCAGACATGAACAAAGCATCTAATTTGACATCTGTTGTCTGGGGTCTCAAAACAGGCTTGCGGTTTGGTAATGCAGTTATGGATGCCTTTCAGGAGACTGGTGAAGCATACCTGGTGGGATTTTTCAACATGCTCACCTGTGTACCATCCTTTCTCAATAATTAGTTCATCATACACACACATATCCACTTGGCCAATTGGTTATGAAGAGAGGCAGTTCGTATGGTGTTTTGTAATTAATTGTGTAAACTATGTTAATTTTAATGCGTGATGTATTTGTAAAAAATTGTTTATAAGATGCTGCATTTTTACTTAAGTAAGACCATTTTTTGCTTAGATCATAATCATGCTTCTGTAGGTTAATTATTTGTTGGTTAGCTCTTAAGGTACTATAACTGATATACTTGTATACAGGGTCCTTATAAAATACAACTTATAACTAAATCCAGATATTTAATAATTGGGCCCATTAAGTCCAATCACACATCACTATGACAGAGCAAAAGCTTTTCCAAGGGTATAATTTTTCTATGTAATAATTTATGTTATCCTATAAAAAGTAAATCTGGCATCTGGTTTACTGATAGAATATATCATATTCATTTATCATAACTATTTTATGTATTTTGGTGCTATTTATGTATTTTTTATGTATTTTAAAATTAAATATAGTACATTGATACACAGGAGAGCTTATCATTAAGGTGGGTATACAGGTAGTTTTCTCCTGATTAGACTGTAATTGTTTTCATAAAAATAAGATGTTATGCCACATTATAACTTGCATATGTCCCCATTGCACCATATATTAACCAACCTTATAACTGACAATACTAATACTACATTAGAATTTAATAAGGACATTATATTAAAATATAAAATTGCTCATGCCAGCGTTCTGAAGCAGACACTGCAGATTTTCAATAGTGGTACGGTTGATGTCATAACTAGGTTGGATTTTTATTCTCTATTAAGAGAAAACTAAATATAGGAGAAGCTGTATGCCTTCTACAGTATTATTGTAACAACCCTTAGAGTAAATTTTCTTTGGAGAGTAGGATGAAAGGGACAAATTCCAAGCTTATCAAAGCTTATCAGAATCTATGCCATCTAATACAATTTAGAGATTAAGATATGTCTGGTATAAACATCTTGGAAAAGGTACCTTATAGAGGTAGTCTTCAAAATGTTTTATTTTTATTTCAATAGGTTTTTGAGGAACAGGTCATATTTTGTTACATGAATGAGTTCTTTAGTGGTGATTTCTGATACTTTTGTGCACCCATCACCTGAGCAGTGTACACTGCATTCAATGCGTAGTCTTTTATCCCTCACTTACCTCCCACCCTTTCCGCTGAATCCCCAAAGTTCATTCTATCATTCTTATGCATTTGCGTCCTCATAGCTCAGCTCTCGCTTATGAGTGAGAATATATGATGTTTGGTTTTCCATTCCTGAGTTACTTCATTTAGAATAACGGTCTCCAATTCCATCCAGGTTGCTGCGAATGCCACTATTTCATTTCTTTTTCTGGCTGAGTAGTATTCCATGGTGTATCTATATCTATATCTATATCTATATCTATATCTATATCTATATCTATCTCACATTTTCTTTTTCCTCTCTTTGATTGATGGGCATTTAGGCTGGTTCCATATTTTTGCAATTACAAATTGTGCTGCTATAAAAATGCATGTGGAAGTATCTTTTTTGTATAATGACTTCTTGTCACTGGGTAGTTACGCAGGAGTGGAATTGCTGGATCAAAGGGTAGTTCTACTTTTAGTTCTTTAAGGAATCTCCACACTGTTTTCCATAGAGGTTGTGTTAGTCTACATTTCCACCAACAGTTTAAAAGTGTGCCCTTTTCACCATATCCACATCAACACCCATTACTTTTTTGATTTTTTTGACTACGGCCATTCTTGCAGAAGTAATGTGATATCACACTGTGGTTGTGATTTGATTTTCCCTGATCATTAGTGGTGTTGAGCATTTTTTTCATGTTTTTGGCCATTTGTATATCTTCTTTTGAGAACTGTCTATTCATGTCCTTAGTCCACCTTTTGATGGGATTGTGTTTTTTTTTTTTTCTTGCTGATTTGTTTGACTTCCTTGTAGATTCCAGATATTAGTACTTTGTCAGATATATAGATTATGAAGATTTTTTCCCACTCTCTGGGATGTCTGTTTATTCTACTGATTATGTCTTTTGCTGTGCAGAAACCTTAGTTTATTTAAGTCCCATCTATTTCTCTTTGATTTTGTTACATTTGCTTTTGGGTTCTTGGTCATAAAGTCTTGGCATAAGCCAATGTCTAGAAGGATTTTTCCAATGTTATCTTCTAGAATTTTTATGGTTTCAAGTCTTAGATTTAAGACTTTGATCCATCTTGAGTTGATTTTTGTATAAGGTGAGTGATATGGTTTGGCTGTGTTCCACAAAATCTCATCTTGAATTGTAGCTCCATAATTCATGTTGTGGGAGAAACCCAGTGGGAGATTATTTAATCATGGGCATGGTTTCCTCCATACTGTCTCGTGGTAGTAAATAAGTCTCACAAGAACTGATGGTTTTATAAGAGGAAACCCCTTTTGCTTGATTTTCATTCTCTTCTCTTTTCTGTTGCCATGTGGGACGTGACTTTCACCTTCCGCCATGATTGTGAGATCTCCCCAGCTGTATGGAACTCTGAGTCCATTAAACCTCTTTCTTTTATAAATTGCCCAGTCTCAGGTATGTATTTGTCAGCAGCATGAAAATGGACCAATACAGTGAGAGATGAGGATTCAGTTTCATTTTTTTTTTTTTACATTCAATGCAATTTCCATCAAAATACCAACATCATTCTTCATGAAACTAGAAAAAAAAATCCTAAAATTCATGTGGAACCAACAAAGATCCCATATAGCCAAAGCAAGGTGAAGCAAAAAGAAGAAATCTGGAGGCATCACATTACCTAACTTTAAACTACACTATAAGGCCATAGTCACCAAAAGAGCATGGTACTAGTATTAAAAAAAAGGCACATAGACAAATGGAACAGAATAACCCAGAAATAAAGCCAAATATTTACAGCCAACTAAGCTTCAATAAAGCAAACAAAACCATAAAGTGTAGAAAGAATGCCCTATTCAACAGAAGGTGCTGGGTACTGGTATGACAAATGGTACCGATTTGTGTACATTAATTTTGTATTCTGAAACTCTGCTAAATTCATTTACCAGTTCTAGGAGCTTTCCGGATGTGTCTTTAGGGTTTTGTAGGTATACAATCATGTCATCAGCAAACAGTGAGTTTGACTTCCTCTTTACCTATTTGGATGCCCTTGATTTCTTTCCCTTGTGTGATTTCCAGTAATTTGTTGAATAGAAGTGGTGAAAGTGGGCATCCTTGTCTTGTATTAGTTCTCAGGGGGAATGCTTCCGACATTTTCCCCATTCAATATAATGTTGGTTGTGGGTTTGTCATAGATGGCTTGACAGATCTTAAGGTATAGCTTGTGAAACGTTAAGGTATGCACCTTCTATGCCAATTTTAATGAGGGATGCTAGATTTTGTCAAATGCTTTTTCTGCATCTATTGAAATGGCCATGTAATTTTTGTTTTTAATTCTGTTTATGTGATGTACCACATTTATTGACTTTCAGGTGTTAAAACATCCCTGCATCCCTTGTATGAAACCCACTTGATCATGGTGGATTATTTTTCATATGCTGTTGGATTCAGTTCACCAGTATTTCGTTGAGGATTTTTGCATCTATGTTCATCAGGGATATTGGTCTGTAGTTTTCTTTTTTTGTTGCGTCCTTTCCTGGTTTTAGTATTAGGGTGATACTGGCTTCATAAAATGATTTGAGGAAGATTCCATCTTTCTCTATATTTTGAAATAGTGTCAATAGGATGGGAACCAAATCTTCTTTGAATGTCTGATAGAATTCAGCTGTTGTACCCTGGGCTTTTTGTTGTTGTTGACAATTTTTATTGCCATTTCAATCTTGTTGCTTGTTTTTAGTCTGTACAGGTTTCTATATCTTTCTGCTTTAAACTAGGAGTGTTGTATATTTCCAGGAATTTATCCATCTCCTCTAGGTTTTCTAGTTTGTGCATGTAAAGGTGTTCATAGTAGCCTTGAGTGAAGTTTTGTATTTTTGTGGTATCGGTAGTAATATCTCCTGTTTCTTTTCTAGTTGAACTTATTTGTTTCTTATTTTCTTGGTTAATCTCCATTATGGTTGATCAATTTTGTCTTTTCAAAAGAACCAGCTTTTTATTTCATTTATCTTTTGTATTATTTTTGTTTCAGTTTTATTTAGTTCTGCTCTGATCTTGGTTATTTCCTTTCTTATGCTGAGTTTGGGCTTGATTTGTTCTTGTTTCTCCAGTTCCTTGAGGCATGACCATAGATTGTCTATATATGCATTTTCAGAATTCTTGATGTAGGCATTTAAATGTATAAACTTTCCCCTTAGTAAGGGAGGAGACCACCCCTCATATTGTCTTATGCCCAATTTCTGCCTCCAAAGAAACAAGAAGAAGTAAAAACTAAAAGGCAGAAATGAAATCCACAAGCAGACAGCCTGGCACCACACCCTGGGCCTGGTAGTTAAAGATTGACCCCTGACCTAATCAGTTATGTTATCTATAGATTACAGACATTGTATAGAAAAGCACTCTGAAAATCCCTGTCCTGTTCTGTTCCATTCTAATTACTGGTGCATGCAGCCCCCAGTCACATACCCCTTGCTTGCACAATCAATCATGACCCTCTCACATGGACCCCCTTAAAGTTGTGAGCCCTTAAAGGGGACAGGAATTGCTCATTCAGGGAGCTCAGTCATTGGAGACATGAGTCTTGCCGAAGCTCCCAGGTGGATAAAGCCCTTCCTTCTTTAACTCAGTGTCTGAAGGGTTTTGTCTGTGGCTTGTCCTGCTACATTTGCACCACTATTGCTGCATCCCAGAGGTTTCGATAGGTTGTGGCACTATTACTGCTCATGTCAAAAGGTTTTTTAATTTCTATCTTGATGTCACTGTTGACCCAATGATCATTCAGGAGCAGGTTATTTAACATCTAGGTATTTGAGTGGTTCTGAGGGTACCTTCTGGAGTTGATTTCTCATTTTATTCCACTGTGGTCTGAGAGAATATATAATTTCAGTTTCGTTAAATTTGTTGAGACTTGTTTTGTGTATCTTGAACTTTGTCTGTCGTATAGTGTATCTTGAAGAACATTCCATGTGCTGATGAATAGAATGCATATTCTGCAGTTGCTGGTAAAATGTTCTGTAAATATCTGTTAAGTCCAATTGTTTTAGGAATAGTTTAAGTCCGTTCTTTGTTGACTTTCTGTCTTAATGACCTATCTAGTGCTGTCAGTGGAATATTAAAGTCCCCCACTATTATTGTGTTGCTGTCTACCTCATTTCTTAGGTCTTGTTTTATAAATTTGGGAGCTCCAGTGTTAGGTGCACATATATTTAAGATGATTATATTTTCCTGTTGAATTAGTCCTTTTATTATTATATGATGTCTGTTCCTCTTTGTCTTTTTTAACTGCTATTGCTTTAAAGTTTGTTTTGTCTGATATAAGAATAGCTACTCCTGCTCCCTTTTGGTGTCCTTTTGCATGGAATATCTTTTTCCACCCTTTTACCTTAAGTTTATGTGAGTCATTATGTATTAGGTGAGTCTCTTGAAAACAGTAGATACTTCGTTGGTGAATTCTTATCTACTCTGCTATTCTGTATCATTCAAGTGGAACATTTAGGCCATTTACATTAAATGTTAGTAGTGAGATGTGAGGTATTGTTCTATTCATTATGCTGTTTGTTGCCTGAATACCTTGACTTTTTAAAATTGTTGCTGTTTTATAGGTCCTGTAGGATTTATGCTTTAAGGAGATTCTATTTTGGTATAGTTGGAGAACTGGTTTCAAGTTTTAGATTTCCTTTTAGCAGTTCTTGTAGTGCTCGCTTGGTAGTGGCAAATTCTTTTCAGCATTTGTTTGTCTGGAAAAAAAAACTGTATCTTTCCTTCATTTATGAAGCTTAGTTTTGCTGGTCAAAAAATTCTTGTCTGATAATTGTTTAGTTTGAAGAGGCTGATGAAAGGACACCAAACCCTTCTAGTTCTTAGGGTTTCTGCTGAGAAATCTTCTTTTAATCTGATAGGTTTTCCTTTATAGGTTACCTGGTGCTTTTGCCTCTCAACTCTTAAAATTCTTTCCTTACTTTTGACTTTAGATAACCTGGTAGATACGTACCTAGGGAACGATCTGTTTGAGAGGAATTTCCCAAGTGTTCTTTGAACTTCCTGTTTTGGGATGTCTAGATCTCTAGAAAGGCCAGGGAAATGTTCCTCTATTATTCCCTTAAATATGTTTTCCAAACTTTTAGGTTTCTATTCTTCCTCCTGAACACCAATTATTCTTAGGTTTGGTCGTTTAACATAATTCCAAACTTCTTTGAGGCTTTTAAAATTATGTTTTCTTTATCTTTGTTGCATTGAGTTAATTTAAAGGCCTTGTCTTTGAACTCTGAAGCTCTTTCTTCTACTTCTTCAGTTCTATTGCTGTGACTTTTCAGTGTATTTTGTCATTCTGTAACTATGTCCTTATGCTATCTATTTCACTGGAGATTTTTTCATTTATATCCTGTATCCCGTTTTTAATTTCTTTAAGTTGATATTTATCTTTCTCTGTTGCCTTTTTGATTAGCTTAATACTCTACCTTCTGAATTCTTTTTCTGGCAATTCAGAGATTTTTTATCTTGGTTTGAATCCATTGCTGGTAAGGTAATATGATCTTTGGGGATTGTTAAAGAATTTGTTTTGTCATATTACCAGAAATGGTGCTCTGGTTCCTTCTTACTCAGGTAGACTATGTCAGAGGGAAGATCTGGGACTCAGCGACTGCTGTTCAAACTATTTTGTCCCACAGAGTGCTCCCTCGATGTGGTGCTCTCCCCTTTCCCCTAGGGATAGGGAGAGCACCATATCCTGAGAGGTAAACTGCAGTGATTGTTATTTCTCTTCTGGATTCAGCCACCCAGCAGACCTACTGGGCTCCAGACTGGCAATGGGGAGTGACTGCAAAGAGTCTTGTGATATAATCCATCTTCATGTCTCTCAGCCATGGATATCAGCACCTGCTCCATTGGAGGTAGCAGGGGAGTGAAGTGGACTATGTGAGGGTCCTTGGTTGTATTTTTATTAAGTGCATTGGTTTTGTGTTGTTTGGACTCCAATTAGGAAGTGGTGCTTTCAAGAACACATCAGCTGCAGGTGTATAGGGAGGATACATGGTTCTTGTAGGGTCGCCTTTGGATAAGTGTTCAGTTTTATCAGGTGGTACGGAGGGCCATAGAGCTCCCCAGGGATTATGTTCATTGTCTTTGGCTAACAGGAGTGCAGAATTAGGCATGCCTGAACTCAGACTCTCTTTGGGTAGGGCTTGCTGTGGCTGCTTTGGGGGATGCGAGTGTGTTTCCCAGGCCAATGGAGTTATGTTCCTAGGGGGATTATGGCTGCCTCTGCTACATCACACAGGACACCAGGGAAGTGAAAGAAAGATGGCAGCCCACAGCTGAAAAGGCCAGTCTCAATAGCATCGTGCCTCCCCAACAGCACTGAGTTTATTTCCAGGCAGTTGGTGAGCAGGACTGACAACCTTCCCCAGGCTACAAGCCTCCCAACTGAGAAAGCAAGACAACTCACAGTCCCTCAGCTGTCCCATGGAGCTTACAGTGGCAATGCACCTCCTTCAAAGGGTCTGTGGATTCTCTCAGTGGTATGTTTCTACGGTAGTTCCTGGAGCAAAAGTTGATAATATGGATCTCCATATGCTGCTCTGTCCATTCCAGTGGGAGTTGCAAGTTAGTCTACTTCCTATCCACCATTTTCTCCTCCACCACCAAAATGGTCTCAAAATTATTCTTCTATTGAAGGTTTTAGATCAGTTATCTTGATTAAAAATTTAAATAAATTTTTGTTCTCTTAGAAATTTAAATAAATTTCCAAAAAAATCATAGCAAACAGAGAGAACCTTTGCATGCATTCCCTTGAGATTGGTAGAGAGTTGAAGATGACCACTACCATCACTAGTATTGGTGATCCTGGCAAAAATATATGGAAATGGAAAGAATAAGAGAGAGAATAAAACTCAATATTTCTGGAATCAACAAACTAGTAAAACTAACAATGGAGTTCAGGAAGACTACCAGATACAGGTTCAACTTACACAAATGAATAGCATTTCTCTACATTATAAATAATCTATTAGAAATATAATTTAAAAGTAGTATGAAAAACTAAGAAGCATTAATGGATTAACTTAACCAAGCATATGTACAACCTTTATGACGACATTTTTACAACACTATAAAGTCATAGAAGACCATCTGAATAAATGGAGATCCATTCCAACAAATAATGCAAAGATGCAAATTATCTCCTAATTAATCTATAAATTTAACACAATGTCAATCAAAATTTCAGCTGTATTTGAGAAACTTGAAACTTACTCTAAAATCTATATGGAAAAATAACATACCCCTAAGTAAATCCTGAATAAAAGAGGTTTGTTCTTCAAATATTAAGACAACTTTCAATCCTATGATAATAAAAATAATATGATATTGTTTCAATAACTGAATAGACAAATATAACAATAGATTGGAGACTGATTAATGTATTTAAAGAAACTAAACATGAAATAATGATGGCAAAGCAACTCAAAGGGGGGATCGTCGAATGGTTTAGAAGATGGTATTAATAACATTTTCTTTCTATATAAAGAAAAATTAAAAATGGAGCTCTAGCTAATAGAATATAAAAATGCAAACTCTGATCTGATTACAGATTTGAATGTGAAAAAAGAAACTTATAAACTTAACAGAAGATAATGCAGCAGAATGTCTTTGTGTCCAAGGGTTGGGAAGAACTTGATAAACAAAATTTCAAAAGCACAAACTATGAGGCCAAAATTCCATCGATTTGATCACATTACATCAAGGATTTCTGTTCAACAAAGGATATCACACACAAAGTTAATAAACTGGCAAAAGATATCTGCCATGTTTAAATCATAGAAGGGATTAATGACTAAAATATAGCAACTACCGAAAATAAAAAAGACAGCATCTAGAAACCCCAATTCACCAGCTAATTTCTTAACCATGAAAATAAACACAGAATTAGAAAACTACTCACCCTTTCCACTTTATCCAGCTGGTCCAAGCTACCATCATCTCTTACCGGAATTAATCCAGCCACCTTTGCCACTACTTACTGTATAACTCACTCTTTGAGTGATCTCATCCATATTATGACTTTAAATATCATCTACATGCTGATGACTCTCAAATTTCATTAAATTAAGATAGCTAGATCTGCAGCACAGACCCTCTACTAACTCACATATCCAGCTTACCTAGTTGCAGGCATAGGTCAACTTACCACATGGAAAGGGGCAGTGCAATAGGGAGTGCTGAGATAAAAGAAACAGTAATCCTGCCCACTGGTAAGACATTTCCAGCGAACATTTTAGGTTCTGACTAATCAAATTAACATCTTTCTTGTCTGAAGCTGATGGAGGTAGAAGGCAGAAGTGTGCAGTTAGTAATAGACTAGCATTATCTGTATTCCCATTGCTACTGACAAAGGCAGAAGCGTGGGTCTGTTTCATGAATGTTTGTTTTGTCCTATTGATTTTTATTTACGGTATCATGTCACTTTAATTATTGTATCTTCATCTTCATAATATGCTATACTATTGGGTTATGCTAGTATGATTTCATTAGTATTTTTTTAAGTGTTTTGGCTTTTCTTGCTCAGGTATTCTTTATTTTTCCAAATGAACTTTGCATACAATAATTTCATTGCAGTACAAAAATATATCCAGTTGTAGTTATACAAAATAATAAAATACCTAGGAATAATAAAAATACCTAGTAAAAATTTTAACCAAAGAGATGAAAGATCTCTACAATGAAAGCTACAAACACTGATGAAAGAAATTGAAGAGGATATAAACAAATGAAAAAATATCAAAATAATATCATTGAAATGACCATATTGTCCAAAGCAATCTGCAGATTCAATGCAATTCCTCTAAAAATATCAATGTCATACTTAACAAAACTTTTCAAAAATTTGAACATTTATATGACACCAAAAAAGAGCCCAAATAGCCAAAGCAGTCCTGAGCCATAAACAAATAAACAAATAAACCACTGGAGGCATTACATTACCTGACTTCAAAATATATTAAAAGGCTATGGTAACCCAAACAGCATGGTATAAAAATAGACACATAGACCAATGAAACAGAATAGAAAATCTAAAAATATTGCCACATATTTACAATCAACTGATCTTTGACAAAACTGACAAAAAGTTACATTGGAGAAAGAACATCCTCTTTAGTAAATAGTGCTGAGGAAATTGGATAGCCGCATGCAGAAGAATAAAACTGGACCTCTATCTCTCACCATATACAAAATTATCTTACAATGGATTAAAGACTAAAATGTCAGATGTGAAACTATAAAAATAGTAGAAGAAAACTGGAGAGAAACTCTCCTGAACATTGGTTGAGTCAAAGAATTGATGACCTCAAAAGTACAGTTGATAAAAGCAAAAATAGGCAAATGGGGCTATATTTAACTAAATATTGCACAGCAAAGGAAATAACAGAGTGAAAAGACAACCTGTTGAATGGGAGAAAACAATTACAAAGTATTCATTTGGCTGGGGACTAATACTAGAATACCAAGAAACTCAAGCAAGTTAAAAGGGAAAAAAACACATTAAAAAGTGGGTAAAAGACATGAATAGACATTTCTCAAAATAAGACATACAAATGGCCAACAGGTATATGAAAACATGCTCAACATTACTAATTATCAGGGAAATGCACATTAAAACCACAATGACAGATCATCTTATCCTAGTCAGAATGGCTATTACTAAAAAGACAAAAAATAATAATAATAACAGATGCTGGCAAGGATGCAGAGAAAAGGGAACTCTTACACACTATTGGTGGAAATGTAAACTAGTGGAGGCACTATAAAACGTGGTACAAAAACTTCTAAAAAAACTAAAAAATTACTATTCAATCCAGGAATGTCACTACTAGATATTTACCCAAATGAAAAGAAATCAATATATCAAAGGAATACCTGCACTTATATATAGCACTATTCACAATAGCAAATATATGAAATCAACCTGTGTTCATCAAGGGATGAATGGATAAAGAAAATGTGGTATATATACACAATGGAACACTATTCAGCTATAAAAAAGAATGAAATCATATCATCTGCAGCAACATGGATGCAAATGGAGGTCATTATCTTAAGTAAAATAAATCAGACCCAAAAAGACAAATATTGCATTTTCTCACTTATATGTAATAGCTAAAACCTTTGATCATATGGAAATAAAGAGTGGAAAGGTAGATAACAGAGACTGGGAAGGGTGGTGAGTGTTAAAGAAAGGGAAAGATGAAGAAAACTGATTTAAAGGGTAAAAATATACAGTAAAATGGAATGAATTCAATGTCTGATAGCAGATTAAGATTACTATACTTAACAAAAATATATTATACTCGGATGATGGACACTATACATATTCTGACTTGATCATTATACGTAATATACATGTAACAAAATTTCTCACATACTTCTTACATTTGTACAAATAAAATAAAATATCCAACTGTGATTGGATATAGTAGTTAGAACTACTTTAAACCTATACATTATTTAAGATAGATTACCTCCTCTTAAATAGTAGTATGTGCCAAAGTTTCATTCTCAGCTAATATCATTGTCACTTTACACACTATCTCACTGGGTGATTACATACATATCATGATTTCAACTACCATCCATTGTAATTACTTACAACTGCTAAACCTTTATGTCTATCCCAGGTGTCTCTTCCAAGTTACAGATCCATATCTCAAACTGATGATAATCTCCTATCCATACAGCTGTCTCATTTCCACCTGGAGTGTGGTGGCATGATCTTGGCTCACTGCAGCCTCCACCTCCTGGGTTCAAGAGATTCTCCCGACTAAACCTCCTGAGTAGCTGGGACTGCAGGTGCACGCCACTGCACCCAGCTAATTTTTGTATTTTGGGTAGAGATGAGGGTTCACCATGTTGACCAGGCTAGTCTTGAACTCCTGACCTCAAGTGATCCACCCGCCTCAGCCCCTCAAAATGCTGGGATTATAGGAATAAGCTACCACTCCAGTCTGAAGTACATAATTTTTAAAGGAACAATCCAGAAGCCTGAAGCAGAGGTGATGCATGTCCTTTGTTCTTTCACTAAGTGTCCTCACTCACCAGGCTCAGCAGCCAGTGGCCAGCCGGTAGTAGATTCTAGCACTCCATGAGCATGAACAGAGTAGGGGCGGCTGGCATTATTCTTGAATACCACAGTCAGGATATCACCAACTTCTCCTTTGATAAGTGGACCTAATGTAAACAAAAATAAGTAAATAAATAAAGTTTCATTAATGAAGGAGTAGGACAGGGAACATTAAAGAAAGGGACATACATGGGCACTTCATAGAATTAGGAGTTTACCCTGAAAAAACATCCTTCTAAGACCTAGAAGGCATGGCTGGCTCCATTTTTAGATTCAGAAGTCCTTAAACTGTTACTATTACCCACAGGATGAAGGTACTTCAACGACAAGATTATACTCTCAATTACCTCCACTTTTCCCACCCCTACCCTCTATCTATAACAGCCCTAAGGTCTAAAGAATCAAGGTGCTGTGGAATCATTGATGATAAGGAGTGATAAGTTTGGCAGACAATATAGAATTGAGAGGATCTCTTCAGGAGTCAATGGGTCCCTTCTGTATCATAACTGGAATAAGGGGGAAAACACCTAAAGCAATAGTTAAACAGGGGTACAATGAAAAAACTGATTCCTTGTATATATATATTTTTTTCACTTTTTGATATTCCTAAGTTCTCCTGCCCCTAGCATTTATTACAACTTACCATCCTCAGAAACTCATACCTTGAAGATATAGAAAACCCAGTAAAACCTGGTTCATGTTGCAGCAGAATTCATGATTTCCTTCCTCCTCCTTCACTGTTTATTGTCGTGATTGTTTCATAAAATATTCCATAATTCCAGTGTATCATATGAAAACACTGAGAATGTGGAATAGTGAGGCCATCCTGGTACAACATAGCTGCCCCAGGTGCAGATCAGGCTGTTAAACATTAGGAGGAAAGTGGAATTCCCTTACCCAAGATTCCCAAGTGTTCTTCTGGTCCAGTCCTTGGCCGAGGGATCCTGAATGTACCATCAGTGTATTCCCTGAATACAGCTTTCTTGTATCTGGAACCCAGGAGCCCATCCTTGTTGTTCAGGAAAATGTAACCATAACTAGAGGAATCCAAAGAGTACTATCAGCACCTGGCCATCCACCCCTCATTTTCATTTGAATATTTATGAAGAAGCTAAGTCAGAACCAGCTTCATGTCACAGATAGAAAAAAAAAAGGGGGGGATATATTTCTTTTTTTCTTTTTAAAAAATTTTATTTATTATTATTTTTTTTTAGAGGGAGTTTCACTCTTGTTGCTTAGGCTGGAGTGCAATGGCACGATCTCGGCTCACCACAACCTCCACCTCCTGGATTCAAGCGATTCTTCTGTCTCAGCCTTCAGAATAGCTGGGATTACAGGCATGCGCCCCCATGCCCGGCTAATTTTTGTATTTTTTAGTAGAGATGGGGTTTCTCCATGTTGGTCAGGCTAGTTTTGAACTCCTGACTTCAGGTGATTCACCCGCCTTGGCCTGCCAAGGTGCTGGGATTACAGGCGTGAGCCACCACGCCTGGTCCCTATTTCTTCTAATGTCAGACTTCTCACCACATTGGCTGCATAACCACAATTAAAGATGGCAGGTATGCCATACACGGTGGCTCATGCCTGTAATCCCAGCACTTTGGGATGCTAAGACTGGTAGACTGCTTAAGCTCAGGAGTTTAAGACCAGCCTGGGCAACATGGCAAAACCCCAGCTCTACTAAAAATAAAAATTAAAAAAATTAGCTGGGTGTAGTGGCTTGTGCCTGTAATCCCAACTACTTGGTTGGTTGAGGCACAAGAATCCCTTGAACCTGGGAGGCAGAGGTTGCTGTGAGCCAAGATCATGCCACTGCACTCCAGCCTGGGCAACAGAGTGAGGCTTTGTCAAAAAAAAAGAAAAAAGAAAAAAGGATGGCGGGTTTCCTTGTTTACCATCATCCAGATAGAAATTTGGTATATAATTAATACTTCAAGAGAACTGAGCTAAGAATCAGAAGCCACAGGCTTTAGCTGCAGCCCTAATGATGTCTTGATGAAATTAGTTTTACAAAAGGGCAAGGTACAAGGTGGCAGGAAAACATTAACTGTGGTGAGGCATAGGAAGGGAATGAAATCTTACAGATTTTATCCTTATAGGATTCTGTCTAGTTTACAAACAGATTTGTCATTTGACATTTCTAATAGGCCTATGGGGTTTAGGTAGGTGCCAGAGGTGTAATCAGTTGCACAGAGATGACAGGACTTATTCTACAAGAGACACTGTTAGCCAGAAAGTGAGCCAGGATGTAGATTCAAGCCTGCTGCTCCTTCCCTCCCTCCTTTTCTAATCCTGTTCTTTCATCTTATACAGCATAATTTTCAAGATGAGTATACTCAGGCTCAGAGAGAGGAAGTCACTTTTAAAAATTTCCAAAAACTGAAACAATTCAGAAGCAAAATCAAATAACCCCATTAAAAATGGGCAAGAAATGGGTGTGGCAGTGTGTGCCTGTAGTCCCAGCTAATTGGGAGGCCAAGGCAGAAGAATTGCTTGAACCCGGGAGGCGAGGGTTGCAGTCAGCCGAAATCAAGCCACTGCACTCCAGCCTGCGTGACAAAGTGAGACTCCATCTCAAAAAAAAAAGCAAGAAAAATAAATCATTCTACCAAAAAGACACATGCACTCGTATGTTCATCACAGCACTATTCACAATAGCAAAGACATAGAATCAACCTAGGTGCCCATCAATGGTGGACTGGATAAAGGAAATGTGGTACTTTTAAACCATGGAATTCTACGCAGACTTTAAAAAGAATGAAATTATGTCCTTTTCAGCAACATGGATGTAGCTGGAAGCCATTAATTTCTCAGCAAATGAATGCAGGAACAGAAAGCAAAAATGTTCTCACTTATACATTGGGTACTTATGGACATAAAGATGGCAACAACAGAAACTGGGATGGGGGGCAAGGGTTGAAAACCTATTGGGTACTATGCTTACTACCTATGAGATGGGATCTGTACCCCAAACCTCAGCATCACATAATACACCCATGTAACAAACCTGCACAGGTACCCCCATACCTAAAATAAAAGTTGAAATTAATTAAAAGAAAGATTTAACAAGAGACACTGGGGATTACTAAAGGGGGACGAGAGGATGGGGAAAATGGTTGAAAAACTAACTATTGGATAGTATGCTCACTACCTGGATGACAGGATCATTCATACTCTAAAACTTAGCATTGCACAATATACCCATGTAACAAACCTGCACATGTACTCCCTGAATCTAAAATAAAAGTCCAAATAATTTAAAAAAGTATTCTCACTTGGCCCTACCTGAATGCTAGCAACTAATAATACATTTTTAAAAAACTGATGTAAATATCTCTGTTCTGGTTTCTTTTTTTTTAAATTAAAAGATCTTGTTAGATGTTTCTCACTGGTTTCTGATCAGAAACAAATGAGAGGAACTAAAGAAACAACTGATTTGATACCATTCCTTCTGAAACTATTCCAATCAATAGAAAAAGAGGGAATCCTCCCAAACTCATTTTATGAGGCCAACATCATCCTGATACCAAAGTCTGACAGAGATACAACAAAAAAAAGAGAATTTTAGACCAATATCCCTGATGAATATCGATGCAAAAATCCTCAATAAAATACTGGCAAACCGAATCCAGCAGCACATCAAGAAGTTTAGTCCACCATGATCAAGTTGGCTTCATCCCTGGGATGCAAGGCTGGTTCAACATACGCAAATCAATAAATGTAATCCAGCATATAAACAGAACCAAAGACAAAAACCACATGATTATCTCAATAGATGCAGAAAAGGCCTTCGACAAAATTCAACAGTCCTTCATGCTAAAAACTCTCAATAAATTTGGTACTGATGGAACATATCTCAAAATCATAAGAGCTATTTATGACAAATCCACAGCCAATATCATACTGAATGAGCAAAAACTGGAAGCATTCCCCTTGAAAACTGGCAAAAGACAGGGATGCCCTCTCTCACCACTCCTATTCAACAGAGTGTTGGAAGTTCTGGCTAGGGCAATCAGGCAAGAGAAAGAAATAAAACGTATTCAGTTAGGAAAAGAAGAAGTCAAATTGTCCCTGTTTG
>NW_012108175.1:1152525-1153139 GCF_000951045.1 Mandrillus leucophaeus | reverse complement strand
CATGCTCATGGATAGGAAGAATCAATATTGTGAAAATGGCCATACTGCCCAAGGTAATTTATAGATTCAATGCCATCCCCATTGAGCTACCAATGACATTCTTCACAGAATGGGAAAAAACTGCTTTAAAGTTCATATGGAACCAAAAAAGACCCCGCATTGCTAAGAAAATCCTAAGCCAAAAGAACAAAGCTGGAGGCATCACGCTACCTGACTTCAAACTATAGTGTAAGGCTACAGTAACCAAAACAGCATGGTACTGGTACCAAAACAGAGATATAGACCAATGGAACAGGACAGAGTCCTCAGAAATAATACCACACATCTACAGCCATCTGATCTTTGACAAACCTGACAAAAACAAGAAATGGGGAAAGGATTCCCCATTTAATGGTGCTGGGAAAATTGGCTAGCCAGAAGTAAAAAGCTGAAACTAGATCCTTTCCTTACTCCTTATATGAAAATTAATTCAAGATGGATTACAAACTTAAATGTTAGACCTAAAACCATAGAAACCCTAGAAGAAAACATAGGTAATACCATTCGGGACATAGGCATGGGCAAGGTCTTCATGTGTAAAACACCAAAAGCAGTGGCAACAAAAGCCAAAATTG
>NW_012108175.1:1120450-1152038 GCF_000951045.1 Mandrillus leucophaeus | reverse complement strand
AAAGACACATGCACACGTATGTTTATTGTGGCACTATTCACAATAGCAAAGACTTGGAATCAACCCAAATGTCCATCAATGACAGACTGGATTAAGAAAATGTGGCACATATACACCATGGAATACTATGCAGCCATAAAAAATGATGAGTTCATGTCATTTGTAGGGACATGGATGCAGCTGGAAACCATCATTCTCAGCAAACTATCACTAGAACAGAAAACCAAACACTGCATGTTCTCACTCATAGGTGGGAACTGAACAATGAGAACACTTGGATACAGGAAGGGGAACATCACACACACCGGGGCCTTTTGTGGGTTGGGGGGAGAGGGGAGGGATAGCATTAGGAGATATACCTAATGTAAGTGACGAGTTAATGGGTGCAGCACACCAACATGGCACATGTATACATATGTAACAATCCTGCATGTTGTGCACAAGTGCCCTAGAACTTAAAGTATAATAAAAAATAAATTTTAAAAAAAGTGATGTATACAACTTCCATGCTGTGTCCTTATAAATGAAGCTGCTTGCCCTAAACTTCTTTCTTTCTTCATGATAGCCGGGAATAGCTACAACTGGAACAGACATCTTGGCCCCAGAAAGGAAAACAAGTACTGAGGATGATAGGGTTCACCTGCCAGCCCTGAATTGCTCATATTTGTATTATTATGTGAAAAAGAAATAAAATTCTATCATATTTAAATCACTCTGTTTTAGACATTTTCTGCTACATAGCTTAGTCTGTACCTTAATAAATGCAATGCCATTTTGTCAAGGGGCAGCTGAGCTTGAGACATTCAGTCCCTTGAGTAAATCCTGTAAAATTTAAGTCCCAGGGTAAATACTTCAGTTAACTGAAAGAAGAGAGACAAAGATTAAGAGCGTGAAAGTGTGGGCAAGCTTTATTCCCTCACTATGTCAATATAGAAGCGGCACTGAGCTAGAATTCATAAGAGCTGCATTATAGCCCCATCTCCCAAATCTGTTGGTATAATATTAGGAGACCTGAGATAAGAGTCTCCTCATCTCAGAATTTCAGTATCCTCATTTGCAAAACACTTTTCTAAAAGTGTAATCTCTCCATTTCTGAAGACTTACCTGTCCTTCTCAGACTGGTTGTGCCATTCCAATTCCCAGCTCCTGTCAGGGCAATAGTCCCACTCTACTTCTTCTGCCATGATATAGTAGATTCTTGCAGCTTGGTAGCGTTGGCGAGGGGTGGCTTGGTGGCCAGGACACTGGGAGACATTATAGATTGCCCTCATCCCTGCTTCTCGATGGCTGCCTGCCTGGCAATAAATCTCAAATGTCCCTAAGGGAGGATCAGAGAGAAAAATCTGACTCAGAACACCCCTGGGTGGTGCCTGGGGGATTTCCTGCCTTTCCCTAGGCATACTGTAGAAAATAATTAGTCTCAGATAGACTCAGATAAGGCTTTTGTCTTAACTACATATAGATAAAAGAGTATTAAAAGTTTATTGAGAGTAATGAGCTCAAAGGTTAAGAGCTCCAGCTCCAAAGCTACATACACTGGGTTTATTAAAACTAAACTCAGACACTAGAATAACCAACTTCTTCCAGGGTGTTTCTAGTTTTAGCACTGTAAGTCCCATATTCCTAGAAACCCCGTAGTACTAGGCAAACTGCCATGGTTGGTAACCCTATCTTTCATTTATTATATATAAATCATATACATACATATATATATACACACACATAAAACCTTGTGGCAATTGCTAAACCTCTGTGTTTTTCAGTTCCCTCATCAGTAAAATGAGGATTATTTTACTTTATTTGGTTGTTTTACAACTAAACCCAATAATTTGTGAACAGTGCTTAGTATAGAACATATTCAATGCTCAGTTAAGTGATGCTATAAATTAGTAAATATAGCTATAATAATACTTATTCCAAGAAAAACAATGATGAGTTGTTTTCCAACAAGTACCAAAGAAATAAAATAGAATTTAATAGTTAGCTAAAAAGAAAGAGAACGTCTTGATTGCAGAGGGATGCTTACCTAAGACAGCTTTAGAAGGTCCTTCACTCTCTTTTTTACAATGGAATGTGCAGGTAACAGTCTTAAATGTCTGTGTTGTGGAGTTGCCGCGACCGGATCTTAAGCTCCAAATTTCTACCTCAAGGATACTCAAACTCAACGTCGATCAAAGAAGCTAACTTTCGTAGAACATTACTCTCATCGTTTCCTTACTTTGCTGTTCAGTGCTTATCCCATCACTACAAACTCTTCTTCCTGGCTTTCAAAGCCTTCTATGAGTTGGCCCCAAACTACCTATCCAGTTCTACTTCCCACACATTGTCTCAAATTCAACTATCACTCCAACTACACGGAACTCTGACTGCTTCTCTCACACATTTCATTCATTCCTACCTTGAAATCTTCATTCATTTTGTCACCCTCTTTGTGGAACTTACCTGTCCACCCAACCCCCAAGTATCACTGAGAGTCCACTCATTATCCAAGACCCAATTCATGTTTCTTTTCCAGAAAGCCCTCCCTGACTATTTTGGCCCAAACAGAGTTCTGCATTCTTCGCTTCTCCACCCCTAATGCACTTTATATCTAAAGCATATGTTAAAGGGCTAAGTGCCCCTCTCTTTTAAAATGATCCCTTCTACTAGTTTATAAACACCTTGAAAGAAAGGGTCTGTTCATTTCTTTCCACATCTACTTCTTTTATTTCCCTTACCACCCTTATCTATTGCATCAGTAAATCCTATCAGCAATTCCTTCAAAATTATTTTTTCATTTCCACTGCCTCTTCCCTAGTCCAAGCCACAAGCTTCTCTCACGAGAAAACTACAATAGCCTCCAAACTGTCCTTTCTATTTCTGAAGAGACCAGCTTTATGTCAAGTGTTTGTCAAACTCAGGACTAGGTTAAATTTATTAAAGTGTTGAAGACACTTTTTCAAGGATGTTTTTGCCCCGAAATATGCATGGAATTTACAGGAGTAAAACAAAAGTTTAATAGGAACTGTGTGGAGCTGACAGGTTGTTCTTACAAACACTATTGTCATCTAATGGCTGGAAAAAAAAATACACCATAGGGACAAAAGAAAAGATAACTGCTCCATTATGAAATGCTAGAAATACCTAGAATCTGAAGAAACGTTATAGTCAAACATCTTCATAAAAGGAAGAAAAAGGATATGGAGGGAAGGAGAGATGGAGGGAGGACAAAAGGACAGAAGGAAGGAAGGCAGAAAGGAAAGAATCAAGGAAGGAAGAAATCTAGCTAGAGAGAAAGGAAGTAATTAGACCAAAGTTCGCAGCAAGTTAATGAAAGAGCCTGAACTAGGGCTCCTGTGTTCTGATTTCCAGGCTGAAATTGTTACATCACCACACACACATACAAACACACACAACGGGGTGGCCGGGAGCAGCAGGGGAGGAGGGGTGTGTCACCGGGAGAAAGAGAGAGGGAGAAACCAGAAATGCGAAAGTCTGTAGAAATCCTCAGAGTATCAATTTGATAGCACTTATAAGTGTATTTTATTTACCTTCCTCTCAATAAAAGTACTATATCTAAAAAATCTCTGTGTGGTCAAGTCCACTCCCTGCCATGTAAGAACTGCACTAAAGCTGATCAACATCCCAACTTCCCTTCTGTTGTTCCAGAAAAGAGCTTCGTCTACCTTCTATTAACTCTATTCTGCCTGCAGCTGAGTAGGGAACCCAAGTAACCAGAACATGGAGAGCACATTGAAGAAGAAAAAGACAAAAGTGTTTTTAAAAACTTCCTAGAACCGTCAGCATGCCTCTTCTTCTCTCTTCACCATCCCTCCCTCGTCCCGACCCCATTCCTGGCCCTATACCCAATAAAGCCTCTAGGGCCAGCCCCTAAGGCACTTACCAAGGTTGTCAGGCTGCATGATGGCCATGACAAAGGTATGAGGAAAGAGCATGGCTGCACCCTTCCTCATGCCCTGAAGCTGCACAGTGTTGCCCTGGAACATGACTCCGTGCACATCAGTCTCTGTGCCCAGGCCGAGCAGGTGCCAGGCCACTGTGTCACCCTTGCACATGTCCAGCCTGGGCAGGTTGGAGAACAGAAACCCATTAATGGCTGGAAAACAAAAACACAAGACAAGATGGGGAGATGAGACCAGACTACTCCAGCATTGGTCAGCAGCATGGCATCAGCTATGTACTATGGTTTCACACAACTTGAAACTGCTGAGTCATCCTCAACACCTCTGCCTTCTTCTCTAATCCACTTTAACTCTACTCGTGATTATCTGCGTCTTTGGGATGCGCACTCAACTGTCCTTTCTTGCCTCACCTCCACCATGATCCACATCCTGACAACATTGAACCACTACCACACACACACACACACACACACACACGCACACACACCAATCTCTCCTATTCCCTATTTCTTGAAACTCTCCTTCCTTGGTTTCTGTGGCAACATACTTTCTGGTCCCTTTACAACCACTCTGATTGTTCCTTTTCTACATTGATCTCATTTTCCACCCCTCCATAATGTGTTGGGGATCTGAAAATTCCATCTTCAGCTCTCAACCTGTTTCCTCCTCTTCATCTTCACTGCTACTGCCCTAGTTCTGGCCCTCATCCTCCCTGGCCTGAACTCCTACAATATCCTCCTCTCTGGTACTCCTACCTGAAATCTGTCCTCCCATCCTCTTACACACACACACACACACACACACACACACACACCATTGTCCTTATCTATGAGCTCTATTTTTCTCTGCATTACCGAAACTTTAAACACTGTAGGTGCTTTGATAATACCTGTTGACTTTTCACATAGTTTCCTCTTTCTGGAATAAACTTCCCTTATGGTCTCTTTCTATGGCATCCTACCACTTACCCATCGTATCTTTGTTCAGATATCCTCTGTAAATCAGTTATAACTCTCTCTTTGATCCATGAAACTTTTATCCCACAAAATTCTGCAGTATCAGTTGCCGTGGAATGTAATTGATATCCTTTCTGGTGATTTACTTACAAATCTATTTCCTGCACTGGATTGACATAACAGGAAGCATGTCATTTTTTTTCTATATCTATGTGACTGCCTGAGCACCTAGCACATTACCTGGTACCAATTAGGCACTCAGTAAATTCTAACTGGAATGAACTTTGCTCATGAGACAGTTTTACTTTTTCCAAATGATGAAACTAACTAGTAATGGGAACCAAGAGATGGAGCATTTCAAGTGAAGGGAATAGCACTGCAAAAGCATGACATCAGCATGTTCACAAAGAAAAATAGCCCCAGTTGGCTGGAGTATGGGGTGGGGGAGCAAAGGTACTAAAATATAAGGAAGAGGGAGATAAGATTGGAAAGGTATCATCTGACTTATTCTTCACAATCCCTTGTAGATTTCTTGTGCACAATCCTCATTTTGCAGTACTTTCTTCCAGTGTCCCCCATACTGTGTAACACAGGACACAGCACCCAGAGGTACTAAGTATAAGATCTGTTGTGTTTGGTTTAACCTCTCAATCTATCTCGCCTCTTGGACAGAGATGACCAACAAAATCAGTGTTTTCAGGATTGGTCATGATTACAGTTAAAGTTAGATTTTACTTGGGACCCCTCAATTTAGCCCAGGGCAAAAGTACTCCCAATACCATGCATCCGATTGGAGTCTTGGAAGCCCTCAATATCCTCTGAAAGCAGTCGGAAATCCAACATAGCAGCTGCTTGATTGGTATTGCTGTACCAGCTCTTGTTCTCATCCAACACAGTGAAGAGAAGAAAGAATTCTTTATCCACCCCTTTCTGCAGGCCCAATAGAAGAAAGTAGAGGAAAAAATAACAATGGTTTCAGCAGTTGTGGACTGTGTCGTTACAGATCAAGGGATGCCAGATTCTTTCCCATTTCCTTTTCCCATTTTGAGCCCATACCTCCTATCCAGAGCTGCAGCAGTTTTTCCTTAGGTAACCTCAAATTGCAGATGAGAGAAGAAGATCAGAATAAAAGGACAAGCCTGACAGGGAAGAACGTATGAAAGTGGGCAGGGAAGGAGCATAGGATAAGACATAAGAGGTATAGAGTGTAAAAGAAGAGAGCTGGGAATCACCTGGGGAGAGGAATGAGGGGAGGTGGCTAGAAAAGCAGGGGGGCATCTTGGGGGAAAACCAGAAAATAAAAGATAAGTAATATCAGTATTAATTATTGTTACCACTAACATTTACTGAGTGCTTACTACGTGCCAGACCCTGTGCTAAGCACTTTATATGGATTATTTTAATTAATCTTCACAGAAACCCAAGGTGTCTTCTCCCATTGTTATGCCATTTTTACAAATGAGGAAATGGAGTCGAAGAGAAGTAGCTCAACCAGTGTTACACAGCTAGAAATCGTGGGCTGAATACAAAAGAAGACAAGCAAACATTAAAGCAGATTTACCAATCAGGAGCAAGGTTTAGGGGCCACCAAGGTGAGTGAGAGGCAGAGGGAGAAGGAGAGGGAGAGGAAGGGAGGGAAGGAGGGAAGGAAGGAGGGAGGAAAGAAGGAGATGATGAAAGGATATCGTGAATTATCTGCAAGGCTAAAGAAGATATATATTTGTCAGTACAAAAAATAACATGCAAGATAGCATGAGGTCACCAACTATTAATTTCTGATGGACCAGCTTCATTATTTTTCCTCTATTTCATAAACTTTAGAACCCAGTTCCATGCTTAACTCCTATCCAGCAACCCAGCTTCATCCTTCTCCCAGCAGGTTTCCTAGCCAGATAACCCCGACAATACCTGCTTGCCATCTGCACCCAAGGCACCAGCCCTGCACACAAGCAGCGGGCCCACCAGGCCAGAATTTGTGTCTTTTATGGGATCTGCGGCAGAGAAGTACATCCAGGTGAGACAAGCAGGATCCTGAGCAGCGGGACCGGCATGCGGGGGGACTGTCCAGCGGTACGTTACTTTCTCAAAGGGCTTGGCAACCAAGCCAGTGTGAGATGAGCCTGTAGGGAAAATATGGGACTAATTACTTAGATTGACTAGAATGAGAATCATCAGCTCCAAACAGTGAAATAAAGATTATGAACTACAAAGGCATTTTGGAGCAGCAGTAGCACCAACATGGAATATTGAATATTGAGGAGAACTCTGGTCAAGGAGTCAAGAGATGAGTTTATTTTCTCGTTCTGCCACTACTTGCTATATGAAATGGAGCAATTTAATCTTCCCTATGTTTCAGTTTTCCAAAATCATAGGACCTTGGGACTAAAAGGGACTTTAAGTCTTATTTGGAACATCTCTCACTTGAAAACATACATTAATCTGCTCTTACATCCCTACTTCTGCTTAAAACTCTCCAGTGATGAGGAACTCACTACCTGCCATTATAGCCCATGTCATCTTTGAACAGCTCTGATTATTTAATATTTTTTATTTTAATATGTATTATGTACATGTGGGTGTGTATATGTTATGTATGTATGTGTATATATATATACACACACATATATATATAAAAAACACTAAGGCTGTAATTTCTAAATGGACACAAGACATGGTCAAGCAATGTACAGACTTTTTTCAAATTTTCACGCCATCAGTAATTAAAGAAGTACAATTGAAAATAGCTAGATAACTTTTTTACAAATTAGTTTAGCAAAGATTTTACAAATTGTAATAATGCATGATGGTAAGAAGTGGTTTAGATGGCAACTGCCCTACTCACTCATCTATAAAGAGTGTAAATGTAAAAGGGAATAACACTTTTGGAAAAAATGTAGACAAAATTTGAAAAAAAAAAGTAAACAAAAGTGTAGACAAAGCTAGTTATTTAAAAGGTTCATATCCACAAGTAGAATAGTATATGCAATAAATACTGAATGTTCAACATAAAATAATCAAACAAACATAAATCAAATCAACAGTGAGTTTTGTTGATGTTGTCATTTGCCTACAAGACTGCCATTTCGACAATATTGAAAAGATTTCCCCATTGCTGATGAGGTTGTCAGAAAAGGAGCCCTCCTCAGGTACTGCTAATGGAACTCTAAACTGATAGGGCTGCAAATCTTTCCAGAGAGTAACTTGGGTGTAGGTACCAAAAATTTTAATGTACATATCCTCTGATATAGCAATTCCTCATCTTAAAAACATATTCTGAAGAAAGGTTTATAAAAATATTCAAAGAAACATATGGAAGGATATTTGTAGTATAGCTTATAACAAGGGGTTATAATTTAGGATGGTTTTAACCTATCTTTTCTTATTCATTCATTATTTCTTACTCTTCAAATTTTTGAATACACAGAAAACTTTAAAAAACAGTGCAATGATCACCCTGTCACCTAGAATCTATTGCTAACATTTTGCCATCTTTATCCAATCTATGTATATGTACATCTACACACACATACACAGTTTTTGTTGGTTTGCTTTTGTTGAATCATTTGGAAGTAGAATGCAAACATCATGATATTAGCAAGCATCTCCTATGTCACTATAATGCCATTATTCCACCTAAGAAAATTCCCTAATAACATCTAATATCCAGTCTATATCAAGAATTTTGCAATCATCTCCAAAATGTCTCCTGAAGCTATTTTTACAAGCAGAATCAATCAAAATTTGCACATTCCATTTGTTATGTCTCTAATCCCCCTATTGATGGTATTGACTTCTTGAAGAGACTAGACCAGTTGCCTTATAGAATGTTCATTCTAGATTTGTCTGCAACTTTGCTCTTTATGCTTTCAGTTTTTATTTTATATTTTAGCTAGAATTAGCATGCATTAATATTCTCAGATACAGTTAAAAATTAATTACACAATACTCTCACTTCTAAGATTCTCTCCTGATACAGTAATCCAAAATGCAAGCTAAGATATATGCATTCATTCATTGCAACCTGACTTACAATATTCAAAAATACTGATAAAACCTACATGTCCAAGCAATAGAGGAAAAAGTAAATAAATTATGACAAATCCTTGAGATAAAATGTTATCTAGTCATCAAAATGTTTGTAGCATTATAATGGCATGGAAAAACAAACACAATACAATGGTAAGTGAGGATAGTAGGATGTGAAACTGTATAAACCATATGATCACATATCTCTATATACAGACTTGTATAAACACATAAAAATATTTAAAGGTATATCAAAATTTATATAACTGTCTATAAATGATGTTTATTTACTTTGTAATTGTCTGCTTTTCAGAGTTCTATAATACACTTATGTTTAGAATTAGGATATATTTAAAAGAAATTTTATCTTACTATTGAAGCCTAGCTCTGTTTTACTATTATATTTTTCATTCATTCAACAACATCCACATAAGGGAACTATTTCTGCCTACTTCGTCCTCCCCATCCCTCCTTTATTTGTTTTCTAGAGACATCTGGTACCACCTAGAGCCCACATTTACTAGAAATCCTGTTGACTCACCATCATTGTACACAGTGCCTTCATAGTCTTTCTCATAAAAGACCCCATGGGGCTGCATGCTGAATGGCTGGGAGGCACGATTGTAGAAGACCACCTGAATGGTGTCACCCACCTCAGCCCGGATCACTGGCCCTGGAAAATGGGAAGGAGAGATAATGAGAATGACGAAAGGGATAAACAGGGAGGAAGGAAATGGAAGAAGAAGGAGGGAAAGAAAAGGAAAGTGAAAATGAAGAAGAAAATAAAAAACTCTTTTATTTGTAATAATAAGAATAATCCCTTTCAAGTGTACTGCAATTTAGTTACAGAAAACACTGGAAAACCCATTATCTTATTTTGATTCTCAAACATCATTTTAAGGCATATAGGGCAGGAATTATTAACTCCAATTTACAGATGAGAAAATTTCAGCTGAGAGAGGTGGAATTTACCTACGCAAATTTAAATGGTTGATTAGCCATTCAGCCAGGACCAGAGGCCAGGAATTTCTCTCATCCCACTGTCAGCCCCAATCTAATTTTCACTTACTTTATTGTCCCAGATCCCATAGCTACATCTCTTGGTGGACCTATCTAAGATCTGTGCTCGCTTCAATCTGAAACCAATTCTGAGCAAAGAGAATTATTGTATCTTCTATTCAGGCACTGGGCTAGGTAATCTAGCCACAACTCCTGGACTCTTCTGAACTTCACTACCCGCCACATATAATCTAGCTTAGGTCACCTTTGAAGCAGACCAAAAGTACCAAAACTGGGCACCTATTCTGGCTCTAACCCTTGGTCAGAGTTTCTACCTTGGTTTCCTATTCAATTTCCACATCTAATGTTTCACCTCTTCTCAAAGACTGGGCACCCATACTGATGTCCAGCCAATGACAATTCCTTCACGCTGACCACCATCTCTCTTTCCTGTGGTGGATGTCTCCTCATTATATCTGCCTATCCAGCTGATGTAAGATCTATTGTCCATTATCAGATCTAGAATCAACTGGCACACACCTATCCCAAGTATGGTCCATTGTATTAATTTCTCAAGTTTTTTCCATCTGGCCTATTTTATTTTCTGGTTCCATCATGTTACTAATCCACATCTAACCGTGGTTTAGCCCTCCTAGATACCTTCTTCGAGTTCAGACACTAAGCCTATTTCGCATTCCTCCTATTTCAAGTATGTCTGTATGTCATGCCAATCTGCTACTGTCCCCAGATTGCTGAGAACATATACAGTCTTAATTCCTCATGTAGCCCTTTAGGAATATTTTTAGACAAGGAATTCTAAAAGTGTTTACTGTACATCAGTGGTATTGGAAGACATTCACTGAAAAAAAGTGGAGATTCATGATAAACAAAAATAAACCTAAGGCTCTTAGAAATCCTGTAGCATAAAAAGCACTATTTAACTGCTTAATTTAGTGGTTTTACAAACACATTCAGACTCATAACCCTTTTTCACAAAACAATCGTCTCATAAGACTCACTTTGGGAGATACTAGTCTATACCGTGCTCCTAAGTGATGTCCAGGCCTCAGCTTCAAAGTCTTCCTCAATTCAATTATCTGGCTCTAGTAAATGAATTTCAGAATTAAAAAATTCCTCACCCAGGATTCCAAGATGCCTATCTTCCTCCAACTGCATCTTCTCTTGGAATGTCTCATCTTGAAAGGCTTCATATCGCACTTTCCAGTAAGTGCCCCCAATTCGGCTGGAGCTCTTCTGGAAAAACTTATCTGAGATACTGATGTATAAAAAGGAAAATATGATACGATTTCATTTGGTATCAAATAGACTTCCATCTCACCCTTAGTCTCATCAAGTTATGAATCTTTATGTTTAGGAAGGACTTCAGAGCTCATCTAAGTTAACTCCCACCAGTGAAGATATCTTCTTTGGCGACACCACTAGAAAGTTATATACAGCTTCTGCTTGAGCCTTTCCAAAAATAGGAAACTCATATCCAGAGGAGACAATCTCCCTTACTGTTGGGTATTTTAAATTATTGGAATTCTATTTTAGCATAAATTGGAATATTCTTGCTTATAATTTCCAGGCACTGGGACCAGTTCTGCCCCTCAGAGATTCATAGTCTACATCTGTCCTTAATCATCCTTAGGCATTAATAATCCTTTCACTCCAAAATGAAAGCCCACTATGTTAATAAGCCCAGTTCTAAATCCTGGAATCCATGCTGAGACTCAAACACCAACTTTCCTAAGTTTTCTCCAGATTTACTCTGTTATTTCCTGCTAGAAGTATAACCATGAAGGACCTTCTCCCAATCCCTCTCTTAGTTGTCTATCAAGCACCTCCTCTGTGGAAGACCTATCATCATCAATTGCCCAGTGAGTGGTATGACTTAAGACCCAGCAACTGAGTAGGGCACTAACCTCCTACTCTTTCTTGCCCACATCTGGATCATGAATGAGGCAGGAGAACTTGGAGAAATTCCTTGAAAAGAATGGGCATGCGATAGCCAAAAAGCAGGTTGCCTCTCTTCCTACATTCCTCAGAGTGCTTTTTATACTCCTGCTCAAACGCCTCATTCAGACTATAGAAAATAAATGAAGGAGCAAGGAGGTAAATAATGGGTAAAGTGAAGAAACCTGGAAAAACAGCTATTTCAACTGATACAAGAACTGGTCCCACCTGGACTTTCCTTTATGAAAATGGCCAGGAATTATAGTAGGACCAACTTCAAACTCTGCTTGGACTCGTTGTGGGGATATGGAATAATCCCACAAAAAGCTTTGTTACCTGTATCTCCCCAAGAGCAAGCTCTCCAGGGGCCACAAGAACTTGGCTAACAGTTGGTTCATGTAATCCCAGTCAGACAATGATTTCGATCCCCGAGTAAAGTGAGAGATTTCTAGAAGAAAGATAGTAAGTGTTTGGAGTTGGACCCAGAAGTAGAGAGGGATCCCATTGCCTCTTACCTGCCTGGCTCTCTCAAATTCTTCCCAGTACTCCCATCATGCCCCATCGGGCCATAGTTCCATTGAATCTCATGGGCTTCAATGAAGTACTGTCGAACTTTGCCTGTGAGCAGGTCCACAGGATGGGTCATGGAGCAAGACTTGACCTTGTAGAGTGCCTGCATGCCATCTGAAGGAAGAACATTATGGCTGACCCCATTCTATCCAATAGGATTTTAACGCAGAGGACTCACCTTCCTCCTTCTGTTAGTGTTTCCTCCTCCCACCCTCCACTAATCTCTACTCCTGCTCCAAAAAGGGCCACTTTCTCTCACTCTTAAAATGCCTGACTGAGAGAGAGAGTCCAGGTTAGAATTCAAGTACCTCCACTTGCTTATACCACCACTGATGCATTTACTAGATCTTCATTCCTGCCTCTGAATATAGACTCACATTGTAGCAACATCACAGACACGGAAGTAAGGAAACGAGTTCAAGCCCAAGCTTTAAGCACCATCTATAGGACCTTAGGCAAGTCACTTCCTCAATCTGAGCTTCCCTCTTTTGCCAAAGGAGAGAATAGGAAAGTCTACCTCATGTGGCTGGTAGGAGCATCAAATTTAAAATAGGGGTTAATTATTTATAAATTGGGAAGCTCCCAAAATAATAGAACATCTTCTATCAGTGGAGATAAAGCTTCAGACTTGGGACTGTAAGGAAAATGTAGATTCTAAGTAGTGTTTTCAAATGTGGAATATACTACATTGGGTCATTATGGCAATGGATAGTACTGTCTTATATTGGCTTAGCAACTTATAGAGGTCACTTAGTATATTATTTTTTTAGAGTCCCACAACATCCCAGGGAGATTTGAAATCTGTAAATTAGAAACCTGAGGTATGATGAAGGGAGTGGAAAAAAATATTCTTTTTCTTCAACATGTATTATGTTAGGTAGGTTCTGTGTCAGGTGTTTTACATATTTTTTTTTTAATATTTCAGTCCCAGGGAGTACATATGTTACCCCTATCAATCTTTACAACCATTGTATGAAATATACTTTTAATGTCCCCTTTTGCAGATGAAGAAAACTAAAGGTCAGACAGGTTAAATTACTTGCCAAGGTTGCACAGCTAGTCAGAGGTGGAGTTGAGACTTAAATTCCCATCTTTCAACTACAGATCTTAAGTGTTCATTTTATTTTCTTATATCTACTATCTTGGTTACATAATCCCCCTATTCTCTAAGACTCAAAATCACATTTTTACTCTAAAACCTCATTACAATTTTATACATCACTACTGCTATTAAGAGGCTCAGAGAAGTGACATGATTTATCAAAGGTGGCTAAACAAGTGATAGAACCAGGATTTGAATCCAGGTATGTCTGTCTCTAAGGTCCATGCTTATTCCACTATCATGCTGTCTCTCTAACCCCAATTCATATTTATAGTCTCTTACCTAAGAAGCTTTGGGGCTAAGACATACCCTGGATAATGGAGCACATGTAACTGGCCCCTATTGTGTCAAACCTAACACCTAAGATTTATTATCCTATTAGTCTACGACTCCTAACCTACTCAAATCCACTTCAAGAACTCGCATGTCATTTTTGTGACACCCATTCTAATTTACCATAAATCAAATAATTCTAGAAAATGAATGCTGAATAGGATTTAAGAGGCTATTTAGACAAACTTTCCCATTTTACAGATGTGGCAAATGTGACCTAGATATGGAAAGGCACCTGTCTAAAGTCATATAAAGTTTTTCACAAACCTGAGACTACAATTCAAACCTAATCACTTATCTACTATTCTTTCCATTGCCTCATATGCTCTTCCTCTCCTCTGACGCATCTGATGCTCCTCAATACATTGCTCTGCAATGACATTACTTTAATGTTTCTCCCTTTGAAAATGAAACCTTCCACTCCTATTGCTATTGAGTTCCAACCAGAGTGTAACTATGTACCCACAATACACCATGATCTCCTACAGAAATGTTACTCTCTTTTAATTAATCTCCCCTTCACTCCCTGTTCAATATGTTGAAAATGTCTCCAGGCATTAATTGTTTAGAATTCTAAGCAAATAACAAAACGCTGATTAAAAGTCTACCTATTCATCCCCAAGCTATCTTATGTTCAAGGTGGGGAAGATTAAACACAGAGAGATGTGCCCAAAGTTACCCAGCAAGTTTCACAGCAGATTCAGGAAAAAACCTGGGTCCCCTGACTTCTAATCTAGTGTGCTATCCTTTATCCCAAGATGCCTCAACTGGAAGACTTATCTATGGCTTCAGGCCAGAAGCCCAGCCTCCTTTGACCATTATCGTACCTCTGTCTTACAACCCAAGGGTCAGAAATCTTGGATCTCACCTCGAAAGTGACTGTTGACTTGACAGCTAATTAACCAGGTACCAGGTTCCCAGGGCACCATCTCGGCAGTCACAAAGGTGGCTGGAAAGATCTGAGCCACATCAGTGTGGTGTCCACGGGTAGTCAGCATCTGTCCATGGAAAAATGCTGTGTGGACATCAACTTCATTGCCCATGCCAAACAAGTGCCAGGCCACACGTCTCTGTGCACACATGTTCAGCTCTGGTAAATTCCCAAAAACAAAACCATTGATTGCTGCAAAAGAAAATCGAAGGAAAATATCAAGATTAGGAAAGGACACCCGAATGGAAGAAGCCTTACCATTTGACAGTAATAGATGACATTTAAATGAGGTTATAAAGAGCACACTGTGTTGACCATATCTTCTTTAAATCTCAAAAACATCCCTGAGAAATAGGCAGATATCATTAGTCTCATTAAAAAGAGAGAGAGAGAGAGAAAAAAAAACCAAGACTTAGAGAGGTGAAGTTACTTCTTTCCCAATGCCATAGAGCTAATAAATTCTTAAAGCCAATATTCCAAACTAGAAATGTGAAGAAGCACTCTAAGGAATTTAGTTATTTTGCAGGCTATTATTTCAGGATGGTTTCATTCTAAAAATTTCAACAGGACAATTGTCAAACTGGCTGACTAATTAACATGGCTATTATAATCAATTGGTATAAAATTCAAGAGAAAGTTGAGCTGTCCAAGCCATCCTTTATATCTTCCTTCTGAATTTCCGCCTCATTTTGGGGCTGTATGGTTTTTAGCCCACCCCTGTCACCAGTGGCCAGTAAATGACTTCCTTAATGAAATAAAAACAAAATCGACTTGTTGATATTCCTAAAATCAGTTCACTATTCATGCCTCAGATCTTCTGTGCCTTTAGTTTCTTTTTTAATTTAATTAATATGGTCAATGCCCTTATAGACATAAGCACAGAGTAAGATGGGAGATATAAACAAGGTAGCTTGAAAGCAACCATTTTTCTCCTCAAAGTGGATAATTTTGCTAACTTCTTCCTTTTTAAAACAAATCAATATTAATTAATTGTATCAGTGGGAAACTCACAGCAAAGTAATTGAGTATATACTATATAACTTTAGGCTGTGTGCTATTCCACAGGCTGTCATCAGCCTATGTGCTATTCTACATTATGAGGCAGAATAGCCTAAGGGCAAGAGCATAATCTATGTAGTCAGAGAGATCAGGGTTGGAATTTTAGCTGTGCCATTTATCTGCTGCATAATCTTAGGAGCCTTGGTGTCCTCACATGTAAAACAGGGAAGAGCCATCTACTACTCCTTGCCCTTGTGATGACTGAAAAGGATTATGTATGTGAAAGCATCCACCAAATACTAGGCCCAGTGGATACCCTCCAACAATGTTCCCTGTCACAATGTGGCCACCTTTTCCCAACTCACCATGCATCTTATTGCTCTCCTGAAATGTTTCATCTTCTTTGTCCACTGAAGCAGGATCTAAGCAGTAAGTGGCAATGTTCTCATCGAGATGCCAACTGAGGTTCTCATCTACCACACTGAAGAGCAGGAAGAAATCATGGTCTACATCCCGCCGTTGAGGAGGGGAGTTCCCATCTAGGGCTCCTAGAGCAAGTAAGAAAGTTTCCCTTGAGAAAATCCTTTCCTTAGCAATAGTAAGCTGAAAGGGGTATTCATAAGAAAGGAATAGAAAGAGAGGGGCCTTAAGAATCTGTAAGCAACAGAAAAGCAGATATAACCTTCTTGGGTTAATTTCTATTTCCGAACTCCCCATTTAAAATCACCAATTCAGTTGAACCTAGGACTTGATGTTAAGGCACATAGAATCTACAATAATTCCCTCCCACCATCCCTGCCTATGTCTTCAACCCAGGGCCTAAACCTGACCACATTCCTGCCACCCTCTGGTCTTCAAGTCTGACTCTTCCTGGAGCATGTCCTATTACCAGCAAAATCCTCCCAAACCCTGATGACCACACTTTCAATCTTATCCATATCTAAACTCTTACCACATATCTGATTTCAATGTGACTTGACTCCTATAATGACTAATTTGAGATTTAAAAGTGAAACAACAAAAAATAAAAAGGAGAAAAGTTCGGTGTTTTGTTGTTTTTAATAACAATAATTTTAAAAAAGGTTCCTACGATCATCATGGTGGACAAGAGTCAGGACTAGATTGCAGCTCAGACTTGAATGGACAGAGCAGCATGTGGAGGCTTGCATCATGAATTTTAGCTCCAGCACCCTGCATGAACACACCAGGAATCCCAAGAGGACCCACAGACCCTCTGAAGGAAATGGACTGCTCCTGCAGGACTCGGGAGACACCCCAAATACTGCACTGGTATTCACAGCAGAGAGACCCATACACAGTTCACATCACAGGACTCTGTGCAGACAACCTCCAGTATCAGTCCAGAGTCAGGTAGACTTGCTGGGTGGCTAGACCCAAAAGAGAGACAACAATCACTGGAGCTCAGCTCACAGGAAGCCGCATCCATAAAAAAGAAGGGAGAGATCAAGAGAACACCCTTTGAGCCAAAGAACCTGAAGAACAGCCTTGAGCCCTAGACCTTCCCTCTGACAGAGCTTACCCAAATGAGAAGGAACCAGAAATCCAACTCAGGTAATATGACAAAACAAGGTTCTTTAACACCCCCAAAAAATCACGCTAGCTCACCAGCAATGGATCCAAACCAAGATTTAAAAAAAAAAAAAAAAAAAAAAAAAAAATCCCTGATTTACCTGAAAAAGAATTCAGGAGGTTAGCTATTAAGCTAATCAGGGAGGCACCAGAGAAAGGTGAAGCCTAATGAAAGGAAATAAAGAAAAAACAACAACAACTACAAAAATAAGAAGTGAAGGGAGAAATATTCAAGGAAATAGATAGCATAAAGAAAAAACAATCAAAACTTCAGGAAACATTGGACACACTTATAGAAATGCGAAATCCTTTGGAAAGTCTCAGCAATAGAATTGAACAAGTAGAAGAAAAAAATTCGAAGGCTGATGACAAGGTCTTCAAATTAACCCAATCCAACAAAGACAAAGAAAAAAGAATAAGAAAACATGAACAAAGCCTCCAAGAAGTCTGGGATTATGTTAAATGACCAAACCTAAGAATAATTGCTATTCCCGAGGAAGAAGGGAATTCTAAAAGTTTGGGAAACATATTTGGAGGAGTAATAGGGGAAAACTTCCCTGGCCTTGCTAGAGACCTAGACATCCAAATACAAGAAGCACAAAGAACACCTGGGAAATTCATCACAAAAACATGATCCCCTAGGCACATTGTCATCAGGCTATATAATGTTAAGACAAAGAAGGAAAGAATCTTAAGAGCTGTGAGACAAAAACACCAGGTCACCTATAAAGGAAAACCTATCAGATAAACAGCATATTTCTCAGCAGAAACTCTACAGGCTAGAAGGGATTGTGGCTCTATCTTCAGCTTCCTCAAACAAAACAATTACCAGCCAAGAATTTAGTATCAAGCAAAACTCAGCATCATATATGAAGGAAAGGTACAGTCTTTTTCAGACAAACATATGCTGAGAGAATTTGCCACTACCAAGCCACCACTACAAGAACTGCTAAAATGAGTTCTAAATATTTAAACAAATCCAGAAAATACATAAAAATGAAAACTCTTGAAAACATAAATCAATCACACAGGACCTATGAAACAAAAATAAAATTTAAAAAGCAAAAACAAAACAAAACAAAACAAAACAAAATCCAAGGTACACAGGCAACAAATAGCATGATGAATGCAATGGTACCTCATATCTCAATACTAACATTGAATGTAAATGGCCTAAATGCCCCACTTAAAAAATACAAAAATGCAAAGTGGATAAGAAATCACCAACCATCTCCTGCTTCAGGAGACTCACCTAACACATAAGGACCCACATAAACTTAAAGTCAAGGGGTGGAAAAAGGTATTTCATGCAAAAGGAAACCAAAAGTGAGTAGCAGAAGCTATTCTCATATCAGACAAAACAAACATGAAAGCAACAACAGTTAAAAGGGACAAAGAGGGACATTATATAATGGTAAAAGGCCTTGTCCATGAGGAAAATATTACAATCCTTAACATATATGCACCTAACACTGGAGGTCCCAAATTTATAAAGCAGTTACTAATAGACCTAAGAAATGCCATACACAGCAACACAATAATAGTGGGAGACTTCAATACTCCATTGACAGCACTAGACAGATCACCAAGGCAGAAAGTCAACAAAGAAACAACAGACTTAAACTATACTTTGGAACAAATAGGCTTAACAGATATATACAGAATATTTCATCCAACAAACGCAGATTACACATTCTATTCAACTGCGCATGGAACTTTCTCCAAGATAGATAATATGATAGGCAATAAAACAAGCCTCAATAAATTTAAGAAAATTGAAATTATATCAAGCACTCTCTCGGATCACTGTAGAATAAAACTGGAAATCAACTCTGAAAGGAACCTTCAAAACCATGGAAATAAATGGAAATTAATCTGCTCCTGAATGAGCATTGGGCAAAAAATGAAATCAAGATGGAAATTTAAAAATTCTTCGATCTGACTGACAATAATAACACAACGTATAAAAGCCTCTGTGATACAGCAAGAGTGATGCTAAGAGGGAATTTCATAGCTCTAAACGCCTACATCAAAAAGATTGAAAGAGTGCAAACTGACGTTCTAAGGTCACACCTCAAGGAACTAGAGAAACAAGAACAAACCAAACCCAAACACTAGAGATGAAAGGAAATAACCAAGATCAGAGAAGAACTAAAGGAAATTGAAACAAACAAAAAAAAATACAAAAGATAAATGAAACAAAAAGTTGGTTCTTTGAAAAAAAATAAATAAAATTGATATACCACTAGCAAGATTAACCAAGAAAAGAAGAGAGAAAATCCAAATGATCTCATTAAGAAATGAAAGGGGAGATATTACAACTGACACCACAGAAATACAAAAGATTCAAAGCTACTATGAACACCTTTATGCACGTAAACTAGAAACTCAAAAGAGATGAATAAATTCCTGTAAAAATACAATCCTTCTAGATTAAACCAGAAAGAATTTGATACCCTGAATACACCAGTAACAAGCAGCAAGATTAAAATGGCAGTTAAAAAATTACCAACCAAAAAACTCCAGGACTAGATGGATTCACAGTGGAATTCTACCAGACATTCAAAGAAGAATTGGTACCAATCCTTTTGACACTATTTCACAAGAGAGAGAAAGAAGAAACTCTCCTTAATTGATTCTATGAAGCCAGCAACACCCTAATACCAAAACCAGGAAAGAACATAACCAGAAAAGAAAACTAGGACCGATATCTCTGATGAACATAGGTCCTAAAATTCTTAGCAAAATACTAGCTAATGGAATCCAACAACATATCAAAAAGATAATCCACTGTGATCAAGTGGGTTTCATACTAACTTGATGGGTATGAAAGGGATGCAAGAATGGTTTAACATATGCAAGTCAATATATGTGATGCACCACGTGAACAGAATTTTATTATTATTATTATTATTATACTTTAAGTTCTATGGTACATGTGCATAACGTGCAGGTTAGTTACATATGTATAATTGTGCCATATTGGTGTGCTGCACCCATCAACTCGTCAGCACCCATCAACTCATCATTTACATCAGGTATAACTCCCAATGCAATCCCTCCCCCCTCCCCCCTCCCCATGATAGGCCCTGGTGTGTGATGTTCCCCTTCCCGAGTCCAAGTGATCTCATTATTCAGTTCCCACCTATGAGTGAGAACATGCACCACGTGAACAGAATTTTTTAAAAATCACATGATCCTCCAATAGATGCAGAAAATGCATTCGACAAAATCCAACATTCCTTTATGATTAAAACTCTCAGCAAAATTGGTATACAAGGGACAAACTCCAATATAATAAAAGCTATATATGACAAACCCACAGCCAATATTATACCGAATGTGGAAAACTTGAAAGCATTCCCTTTGAGACCTGGAATAAGACAAGGATGCCCACTCTCACCACTCCTCTTCAACTTAGTACAGGAAGTCCTAGCCAGAGAAATCAGACAAGAGAAAGAAATAAAGGGCATCCAAATCGGTAAAGAGGAAGTCAAACTGTCACTGTTTGCTGATGATATGATAGTTTACCTTGAAAACCCTAAATTGGACTCCTCCAGAAGCCGCTAGAACTGATAAAAGAGTTCAGCAAAGTTTCTGGATATAAGATAAATATACACAAATCTGTAGCTCTTCTATACACTACCAGTGACCAAGCAGAGAATCAAATCAAGAACTCAACCCCTTTTACAACAGCTTCAAAAACAAACAAAAAACCAAACAAACAAATAAATAAATAAATACTTAGGACTATACCTAACTGAGGAGGTGAAAGACCTCTACAAGGAGAACTACAAAACACTGCCGAAAGAAATCATAGATGACGCAGACAAATGGAAACACATCCCTGCTCATGGTTGGTTAGGATCAATATTGTGAAAATAACCACACTGCCAAAAGCGATCTACAAATCCAATGCAATTCCCATTAAAATACCACCATCATTCTTCACAGAATTAGAAAAACAATTCTAAAATTCATACGGAACCAAAAAAGTGTCCGCATAGCCAAAGCAATACTAAGCAAAAAGAACAAATCTGGAGGCATCACACTACCTGATTTCAAACTATACTATAAGGCCATTTCACCAAAACAGCATGGTACTGGTATAAAAATAGGCACTTGGACCAATGGAACAGAATAGAGAACTCAGAAATAAACCCAAATACTTACAGCCAACTGATCTTTGACAGAGCAAACAAAAACATAAAGTAGAGTAAAGACACCCTTTTCAACAAATGGTACTGAGATAATTGGCTAGCACATGTAAGAGAAAGAAACTGGATCCTTATCTCTCACCTTATACAAAAATCAAATCAAGATGAATTAAGGACTTAAATATAAAACCTAAAACTATAAAAATTCTAGAAGAAAACATTAGATAAATCCTTCTAGACATTGGCTTAGGCAAAGATTTCATGAGTAAGAACCCAAAGGCAAATGCAATAAAAACAAAGAAAAATAGTTGGGACTTAATTAAACTAAAGAGTTTTTGCACGCTAACAGGAACAGTCAGCAGAGTAAACAGACAACCCACAGAGTGGGAAAAAATCTTCACAATCCATACGTCTAACAAAGGACTAATATCCAGAATCTACAGTGAACTCCAACAAATCAACAAGAAAAAAACAAATGAACAATCTCATCAAAAAGTGGGCTAAGAACAGGAATAGACAATTCTCACAACAAGATATACAATTGGCCAACAAACATATGAAAAAATCCTCAACATCACTAATGATTAGCGAAATGCAAGTCAAAACCACAGTGCACTACCACCTTACTCTTGCAAGAATGACCAAAATCAAAAAATCAAAAAACAGTAGATGTTGGCTTGGATGTGGTGAACAGGGAACAGTTACTTCTACACTGCTGGTGGAAATGTAAACTAGTAGAGCCACATGGAAAACAGTGTGGAGATTGCTTAATGAACTAAAAGTAAAATTACCATTTGATCCAGCAATCCCACTACTGGGTATCTACCCAGAGGAAAAGAAGTCATTATACAAAAAAGATATTTGCACATGCATGTTTATAGTGGCACAATTCACAATTGCAAAATCAATCATGGAACGAACTCAAATACTCATCAATCAACAAGTGAATAAAGAAACTGTGGTGTGTATATATTTATATATATATACACACACACACACACACACACACACACACGATGGACTAACTCAGCCATAAAAAGGAATGAATTAATGGCATTTGCAGTGACCTGGATGAGATTGAAGACTATTATTGTAGGTGAAGTAACTCAGGAATGGAAAACTAAACATTGTATGTTCTCACTGACATGTGGGAGTTAAGCTATGAGGGTGCAAAAGAATAAGAATGATACAATGGACTTTGGGGATTTGGGGAAAAGGCTGGGAGGTGGGCGAGGGATAAAAGGCTACAAATAGGGTGTAGTGTGTAGTGCTCAGGAGATAGGTGCACCAAAATCTCACAAATCACCGCTAAAGAACTTATTCATGTAACCAAATACCACCTGCACCACAATAACCTATTGAAAAAAAAAAAATTGTTCCTAACCCACAAACAAAGAAAAAAGTAATGAAATTGAAAAAAAAAAAATAGTGGAAAGTGAGTTTAGCAGAGATTTTCCTTGCTAATAAACAAGAGTGCTGAATTAGCACTCCTCAAGCTGCTGCCCAATATGTAGGTGGTTCAACCATATCACTGCTACCCCTAGATGTCCCAAACTGCACCTCATAGCTTATCTTTGGGACCTGTACCTCTTTTACAGGTGATGAGAGGCCCAATTAGGCCAGTTGCAATGTCTCGTGGAGCATCTACATGAGAATGGTAGATCCAGGTGAGGCACGCTGGGTCAGCATCGGTGGGTGCATGGCTTTCTGGAATGGTCCAGTTGTAGATATGGCTGCCCCCCGGGGGAACAGAGTCATCGGCTTTCAGTGGCCCAGAGGAGCCATCTGGATATAGGGAACCTAGAAATGAAATTGCACATGCCCAGGCCCAGAATAAGTGAGGGACCGTGGCAAATACATAAATTAAGACACAGCTGACATGTAGAACCCTAGGTCCGGTCTTATAAAATGTAGCATTCTAATGACTTGCATAGTGTTCCTCACAACCTAAGGAGAGCACAGTTTTAGGTAACATTTAACCTAAAAAATCCAGTCCTCACATTAACAATGGGTGGAAAGATTGTAGCCACTTGAAAAGTTCTATGGCTAGGAAAAGTACAGCTCGGCCTGATCTGGTAATGCCATAGCATAAAGCTGGTGGCATAGAAGCAAGGAAGAAGACATGATTCCCTCCCTTCAAGCACTCACTTAAAAAAAAAAAAAAAAGCAGGCAATCACATAATTTCAGTCTACAGTCAACTTAATGAATAGTTGGTTCGCTTCTCCATTGTATGGAAGAGAAAACTAAGGAAAAGCAACTTGTCCAGGATCATACAGGGATTCAGTGGCCCAGCCAGAGTCTTCTGACTTCCCTTTCTATTCCTCTCACTCACTGTTGTCAGTATTATAAATCACTGGGCCAGGAATAAGGGAAGTAGAGATAAATAAGCTGAACTCCACTTTAGGGAAAAACGAAATGGAAACTTTCAGAAGACTGTGACACTAGGATGACAATCCTTCACATTTATAGCATTCTCTTTTCTTTTCATAGAATATTCAAATATTCTATGGAAATGCCATTCAAATAGTTCCTTGTGTTAAGAGGTAGACTGTGTCTTCACATTTCTGAGAAGGAATCTGAGACCTAGAGAGAGACAATGACTTGTCCAAGTCACACAATATATGAATGGCAGAGCTGATACCAGTGCCCACCCTTGTTTACTCTGAGGAGAGTCTTTGCCACCTCAGATAAATAGGAAGAAAAGACAACCTTCACTGCCAACTCTTCTCCTTCAAATGGCAGTAAAGGAAAAGTGATATTTGTTGGGCATGGGGGAAAGAAACGGCAAAATGGTTTACCTTCGGAGTCCTTCTCGTAGAAGACACCATGAGGGTGGATGGTATAGGGACGAGTGGCAAAATTCTTCAGGTGGATAAGAATGACATCCCCCACTTCAGCCTGCAACACTGGCCCCAGGAAGCCCAACCAGGCAGGCTGGGCCACTTCATCTGTGTATGAGTCATCCTTGTATTCCTTATAGATGGTCTTCTTGTAGATTCCCCCTATCCGGTTCTTGTCAGACTTTAAGAAGCTGGAAGCCACTCTGGGAAAGAAGAAAGAGAGTCATAATTTTGCCCCCCATCTTCAAGCCTTGGAAGGCTCCTTTTCCAGAGGAGACTGGCCAAAAAGTGAATATCTTTGTTTAGGACAAAATAAGAGGAAACGGGATTGTACTGATCAAAACACTAACGTTTTAGATTTAACTGTTAAAAATTTCAAATATCAGCATATGAAATTGCTGATATTTGACCACTTTAAACCCACATAAAAGGCAATTTCACATAGTTTGACACAATATATAGTAACAAAGAGACAACCAACTGTGGACTGACTCTTTAAGTGATCGACTCCTCGTCGACATAGCCTGACTTAACATCATTCTGAGACATATGGGAGACTTTAGGGCATAGTGGTTATAACTCCAAAGTTTGGAGCCAAGCCACTTGGACTGATTGCTTACTCTGTCACTTCCAAATTAGTGGGATGTTGAACAAGTTATTTAACTACTCCGTACACAATTTGCCCATCTGTAAAATGAAAATAATCATAGTTCCTAACTCAGAGAGCTTTTATTGGTGACTAAAAGACATTCAAATACACGAAGAGCTTAGGACAGTGGCAAATAGTAAAAGCTCAATAAATATGGACTATTACTTCAAAGTACTAGGGATGGAAGATAATGAATTTATTCCCTCAAAAAAATTAATACAAGGACTCTGACTCTGAAACTAGATGAATACTTTGTGTCAAAAAAGACAGAATTGTTATTCCTACTATACTCTAATTCTTCTCAGAGAACTCAGAGATATTACAATCAACTTTGGAAAACTCCAAAGCTTTGGAGAGAAAAAATGAGTCACGGTCACAAAAGATTTTTTCGTACATTCATTTATTCTTTAACAGATATTTGTGGAGCACTTGCTATTTTCTAAGATCAGGAAAGGTGAATCCTGTGGGATCTATGAGGGACAGAGTGGTGAGAAGAGCATTAGTTTACGTTCACATTATCCAGGTTCAAATCCTATCTCTTTCATTTACTAGTTATAGGACTTGGATAAGTCACTTGCCCTCCCTGAGCCTCAGTTTTCTCATCTATAAAATAACTGCACACATACTTACCTTCTAGAGTTTTTGTGAGAGTTGAGACAAAGAATGTAAATTTCTAGTATGGTCTGTATCACAGTACATAAGTGAGAGCTATTACCATTAATTCCTTGATTCTAAGGTTTACTTTCTTTTTTTACATTTTCACATATCTGAAATAAATATACAGTAGCTTCACCAAACTATAGAAGCATAGCTCCCACACATATATCTTATAAACACTGTATATATTTCATTATTCTTTTTTAAAATCAAACAGCTGTTATTAAATAAGTAAACATTGTGGGTTTCAGATTAGAAAACAGCAAATATGGAATTCTCTTTAAGACTCTAAAAATGTTATGGCAAACTCCAGATGAAATACTGGCTTCTGAGTCAACTAGCCTTCTTCCCAGGAAATATGCCATTAAGTATGCACAGCTCGGAGTGATCAGGAGTTGGAGGCTACCACATCCAGGGAAAGGGGCCACAAGAGGCTACTTCCTGACCTCAAGGGTGCTCCCACAACTTCCCCACAAATACCACAAGAAATTAAACCTACATGTCACTGTCCAGAGGCTGGTTCGTGATGACATTTCTTCCCTTGGGAGCATAGTTCCACTGCACATCCTGGATGCCCAGGTAGTAGACTCGAGTGGCTCCATCAGTCAGTTGAGGCCACAAGGACTGCATGAACAGCAGAGGCCAGAGGAGGTGGCCTGACTCCATGGCCCACATTACTCTGGGAAACAGGCAAATAAAAACTGCTGGTGTAGAAGAAAGAGAACAAAAGGGCTTTCTACGTGTCCAGAAAACTGAAGAGGCATGAGCCAGATTGAGTGACTGAGAAAGCAAAACCCAATTAGCCCAGTTTCTTTAGCTTACCTGATTCCTTCTGGTTCAATAAGTGTTCAGTGATTGGATTTTGAAGGGCATAGTTAAAAAGTCACCCATGCTGCTAATCGGGTATTACTAGTTCCTTCAGAAGAGAGATCTGGATCCAGTTTTTTCTTTTTTTTTTTAATTTTTATTTTTTATTTATTTATTTATTTATTTATTTATTTTTTATTATTATACTTTAAGTTCTAGGGTACATGTGCATAACGTGCAGGTTTGTTACATATGTATACTTGTGCCATGTTGCTGTGCTGCACCCATCAACTGGTCATTTACATCAGGTATAACTCCCAATGCAATCCCTCCCCCCTCCCCCCTCCCCATGATAGGCCCCGGTGTGTGATGTTCCCCTTCCGGAGTCCAAGTGATCTCATTGTTCAGTTACCACCTATGAGTGAGAACATGCGGTGTTTGGTTTTCTGTTCTTGTGATAGTTTGCTAAGAATGATGGTTTCCAGCTGCATCCATGTCCCTGTTTTTTCAAAGGTGTAGGAGGAAGAATGTTCTCTCTCCCAAGAATCAGGAAACAGGCACCAGAAGCCTTATTGGGCCGCTAACACTAATTCTCCCTTTGCCTCTGTTTTCCCATAGGCAAAATGGGAACACTCATTGTTGCCACTTCCTATCCTCTCTAAATTGTACTTAACAACAAGTGAGAATTTACCAAAAAATATTTACTAGAATATTCATAAACCCAAAATAGAAACAGTCAAAATGTTCACGAACACTATAATGAATGAACACATTGCATTTTATTCATAAAATGAAATTCTTTATAGCAATAATAATGAACAAACTGCAACTACACAAAACAATATGAATGACTATGACAAATGTAATGTTTAAAAAAATAGACACAAAATAGTACATATTGTATGATTTCATTTAAATAAAGTACAAAATCAGGCCAACATAATCTACACTGGTAGAAGTAAGGATAATGTTTGCCTTGGAGTAGGATTCTGTGACTGGGAAGGGAAGAGGAGGGCTTCTAAGTAATGCTCTGTTTCTTGATCTACATGCTGGTTGAAAAAGCATGCTCAGTTTATGAAGATACATTGAGCTATAAACAAGATTTGTGCACTTTATGTGTATTATACTTCAAAAGTTAACAATGAACCAAAAATAAATGATAGTATGTGAGGGAAGTATTTTGAACTTCTCAGAAGAAATGTTGTCTGCTGATTCCCAAGGCTATTCATAAACTCACTTCATAGGTCTAATCCTGAGTCAGAAGCAGACCCAAGATTCTAACCTCTCACTTCAATGCATAAGTCAGGACGTTAGATTTCCTGGGACTAGGACGAAGCACTCAGTGATACCATACACAGTTACAGTCAAACACAGAAACATGGACAGCATTACATAAATACATAAACTTACACACACAGGTACATGTAGTCTTACCTAAAAGCAGAGATGCACACACTTCCATTTACACATAAAATCACTCTGTTACATAAAATCTTAGTCAACTTCAGGACAATAATAATAATAATAAAGCTATATTTATTGTATGTGCATGGTGCACCTGTTCCAAGTGTTTTACACAGATTAAATCATTTATTCCTCACAACCACCCTATGAAGTAGACACCATTATTATCCCCTTATTACAATAGAGAAACTGCAGAAAAGAGGTGTAAAGTAGTTTGCCCAAAGCCATCTAGATAAAAATCGGTAGAGTTGGGATTTGAGCTCAGGAAGTGTGGGTCCAGCATAATCACCATGCTGTATTACCTTCCACAAAAATATACTTGCACACTCACATGTATATACACAGAGAACATACATATGCCCATAGCTACAGCCATATTTGTGAAAAAAACACATACATTCTGAAACAAGCAATTACATGCAGTTACAATCATTTTACAAACAGACACACATACTCATGTAGGCAGAAATATACCTAATAGATTGTATTAATGATAATGATGATAATGGCTACTATTCACTGAGAGATTATTACATAGTAGCACCATGTCCAGTGCTTTATATAAATTATTTCACTAAATCTTCAACCCAAGCACATGAAACAGGCATTGTTAATAAAAAATAGAGAATCAAATGTATGCACAGATTTACATATGGATAGAAAATGCCCAGATATTTACCCTTTTTAAGAAACAAACTTATAGACTACTTCACAAACTCCCAGTCCTCTCCATATGCAGCAGTGACCCAAGTGCTAATCCCTAGATTCCATATTATATTTGGCAGAAAGCCCTTGATGTAAGAGAGGATCTGTTTTGTGGTTCTTTATTCCAAAACCTGGCTCTCCTACTGACCAGCTGTGTAGCCTTGAGAATTTCTTAACCACTCAGAACCGGTTTTCTCATCTGTAAAATGGGTATAATAATACCAGCCTTGGAGAAATAAATCAGAAAGCTTACGTGAAAGGGACAAGTATAATCCATGTTTGGAACATAGTAGGCAGTAGTAACTACTGGTTGCCTTCCTCTTCCTTTTCCCTCCTGGCTACAGTTTGCTAATTCATCTCTACAGTCTCCCATGCATCATACTTTCTATTTTCCTACTCCAAGGGTTAATTTGAATACTTACTGCTCCAGAAGGCCACCTCTAGCCTCTCCATATCACTATCCTCTGAAGGGCTACTTACTAGCACCCAATTAGATTAAGTCAGACTCTGTATTATTGTTACCTTTCCATCTCATGACCTGCTTCGTGAACTGTCTTCATTTCTCAGATTGGACTACACACTCCTTGAGAGAGAATGTCATTTTTTAGAGGTCGCTGTGTATCTATTACCAGACATGGTGATGAAGGCCAAGTAGATGGGCAATAACAGCTATTGTTAAAGTGACATAAAGAAACACAAGCATACATTTTTCCATCAGTTGGGTCTGGTTCAAGTTCTAATACTTGTTCAGGGTGAATTTAGGCAAGTTTCTTCACCTCATTTTTCCCATCTATAAAATAATTGACTATATAAAGCTGGACTATATAGTTCTTACTTTTTGAGGGAGTCACAGAAGTTTGGTAATCTAAGTGCAGAACCATAAAAATGTGGTATATAATGAGCTCTCAAAGAGTCCTTCCAGCTTTCACATGCTGCCAATACTCACATTCACTGATGAAACACAGGCATACTCATATACACCTACATATAGCTCTATATATCCTACATATAGCTCTATATATGGTCACACAAATAGTCATGTCTTGGAATCCTCAACAGGGAGGGAGTGTCCTTGGTTCATTCCAAGTCTGAATGCAACATGGAACCCTTTCAATCTTCTTTCTCAGAGAGGTGTCAACAAAGCAGTTGTGCCTTGAACTCATTTACCTAGACAGAAAACTGTCCCAGGCAAGAGCTCCACAACTGGAGAAATACATGATAAAGCTGAAAATATTCCTAGAAGAGACTAGTACAGGCCTTCAGCATACAGTGAACAAGCATTCAACAGTGGTGACTTATGATCCAAATTGCTTAGACAATAGAATCTGGGGAGTGGGGGGAAGTGCCACCTAACATATCTCTAGCAGTTTCCATATTACAATGTGTTTTTCATATCTTCCATCTTACATAATTCTCAAGATCTTGAGAGATAAGGAATACTTACTCGATTTTGAATCCAGGGCACAGGCTTTGGTATCAGGCTACCTAAGTGAATCTTGGCTCCAGTTTTCCTAGCTGTATGACTTGGGAAACTTCTTCATTTATTTAACCACAGTGTCTTTATTTTTTAAATGGTATTAATACTATTAGCTACCTCATAGAGTTTTGTAGGGATTAAATTAATTAAGATCTGTAAGTACTTTAAGGGCATATGTAAGTGATCAAAAGGTATTAGTGGCTATTACTATCCCAAGTAAGGAAATCGTTTGGAAATGAAACTTGACAGGGCCATAAATATTTTCCATTTTATGAATAGCAACAAATATGTGCACACTCATAAATTCCCATATATGGTAACACATTCTAAGCGTACGGGAATATACACACAGGTATGAAAACACACACAGCCCAAGCTGAACTCTCTTCTTGGAAACAACATGCTATAATGTAAAGAACTAGAACTTTTGAGTCAGACGAACTTAGGTTTAAGTACTGTTTTACTCTGTATTTAAATAAGATAACTTTTTGCAGTATCTGGGACTTAGTAGGCACCTGATAAGTATTTTTCTTCCTTCTAATTATTGACATCCTTTCTTTCCTCCTCAAATCTGAATTTGTCATTGTTATTGCTGCTATTTAATTTGGTTTTATCTTATACTATAAGAGCAGAAAAAATGGAAAACCCATAAAATCCTTTGTAACCACTTAGATATTAGGCCGGGTGTGGTGGCTCATGCCTGTAATCCCAGCACTTTGGGAGAACGAGGTGGGCAGATCTTCTGAGGTCAGGAGTTCGAGACCAGCCTGACCAACATGGAGAAACCCCGTCTCTACTAAAAATACAAAAAATTAGCCGGGCGTGGTGGCACATGCTTGTAATCCCAGCTACCAGGGAGGCTGAGGCAGGAGAATCGCTTGAACCCGGGAGGCGGAGGTTGTGGTGAGCTGAAATCGCTCCATTGCACTACAGCCTGGGCAACAAGAGCAAAACACGGTCGCAATAAATAAATAAATAAATAAATAAATAAATAAATAAACAAAATAAAATAAAATAAAATATAACCACTTAGATATTTCATGGTAAAGTGGACTGCGTTCAGGTACAAGAAAAAAGTCAGTTCTAGCTCTGGATTCATCATTTATTGGTTATATGACCTTGAACAAGTCCCTAACTTCCTGAGCCTCAGTTTCCTGCTGTCTTAAATGAGGATTGTCTCTACTTTGGGCCCCTCATTAGTTTGTAATAAAGGTCAAATAATATGAAAGATGTGAAAACCCTGTGTAAGCTTTTCACTTGGGCAAGGCTATTTTTTTCTCAGCTAAGCCGATAGAGAAGAACCAGACTGCATCTATTGAGATAATCATGTGGTTTTTGTCTTTGGTTCTGTTTATATGCTGGATTACATTTATTGATTTGCATATGTTGAACCAGCCTTGCATCCCAGGGATGAAGCCAACTTGATCATGGTGGATAAGCTTTTTGATGTGCTGCTGGATCGGGTTT
>NW_012108175.1:1087341-1118150 GCF_000951045.1 Mandrillus leucophaeus | reverse complement strand
GGAGTTATACCTGATGTAAATGACGAGTTGATGGTTGCTGACGAGTTGATGGGTGCAACACACCAACATGGCACAAGTATACATATGTAACAAACCTGCACGTTATGCATATGTACCCTAGAACTTAAAGTATAATAAAAAAAGAAAAAAAAAAAGTTCCAGGTTAAAAAAAAAAAAAAAAAGAGAAGAAGCAGACTGATGAGGAAAAAGAAAAGGAAGAAATAAAAGGGGAAATGAAGTAAGTTGAGAAAGAATCCTGGGAAAAAGTAAAAAATAATAATAATAATAATTATTAATTAATTAAAAAGGAAGGCAGAAGGAAGAGGCACTCAAAGGAAGGATAAGAGAAAGAAAATTTCTAGGCTATTTGGATACTTTAGTTAAGATATAATGAAACCTTGCGCCAACCTGGAGAGAAGATCAGCCAATATAAAGTTAAGCCTCCCTTAGCTTTACCTTACATTCCTGTCATCCCAATGTTACCTGGGTCTGGTCCCTATTATTCATAACAATTTGCATTGCTGTGTTCCCTGGAATTTGCAAACTGTTCCTTTATTGTGACAATGCTCTTTTCTCTTCCTCCATCTCCCTTTCTCAGTTATAGTACTTTGGGCTAGACAGGCTCATCCTAAACAAAGGATTACTCCACTGAGTAAAGGAATGCTGAGCCAAATTTGGGGCCCTGTCTCCAATCTCTCAGCAGCCTTCCTAATAAACCCTGCATCAAAATTCACCTTTTGGTCCTCTGCCTTCTTAACTCTGTGATTGAAAACATACCGATTTGAAGTTAAAGACCTTGATTCAAATCCCATCTCTTGTCTGTGATAGCTATGTGACCTTTCAATAAATTATTTTAGCCTTAGTCATCTCATCCAAAAAATGGGATGATATTTATTTCACAGGATTGTCTTGAGGCCCAAACAAAACCATGGATATTTGAGTCCCTAGCAAAAGGATTGCTTGTCATATAACAGATGCTGAGTAATGAAAAACTGAACGTGTTATAGATTCACACATGCATGAAACCTTTAGAAACGATCTTTTTCAATCACCCTCATGTGATATATAAAAAACTGAGACCAGAGAGGTGCAGGGATTTGCTCAAAGTCAGGGAGCCGGTTGTTAAAAATAGCAAGAATTTGAACCAATGATTTCTAAAAGACTTTTGCTATTTAGACACTAAGACTACTCAAATTCAGATGTTTAGCTTAGTTCAGCTATCATTTATTGGCTTACTCTGTGCCAATCTGGTCTCAAAATATGAAACCAAACATGGTTATTTTTAAGTATTTGAGTTCCCACTTATATAATCCTCAGATCCATCACCTCAATAAATTCCTCAACCTGTGAGACAGAAGATGAACAAGCTGTTTCGACAGGAAAATGAACTACTCTGTATGGCTCCAGGATTGGCCCTGAAACAGACAAGCCAGTGTGGTCCTGGCTACGTTGGCGAGAGGAACAAAAGGAGCCTATTGTCTCCTTTAACTTTCCTGCACACCAGCCAAACCTCTTCCAACTTTTGGCCAAGGACTTTTTCTCTCAATGGCCAGGACTCACCTAAGCCCAACTAAATAAACGTTTTTGCACAGGAAGGCAGGTGAAGTAGGGTTTGAAAAGAGAAAATAAAGCTTACCTTTGCTAGAGAAAACTACTCCATATTCATGTCAGCGGCCCATTAATGCTGCACTGCAGACTCCAGCCTGAGTCCGCCAGCCATGTTCAGTCAGTATCTTGGTTACAGGGCCTTTCTCCTAAATTAAGTCCAGGATTTCAATTTGGCAGGGGTTACTGGGATGGGAGGATGAGGGAGGGGGAAGGGCTGGGTGCCCTCTTTTCCAGAAACAAAACTACTGGAATGTCCTGTTCCTCTGGGGCCTGGTTTGATACAAAACCCGGGATGGTTCTTTACCCATATCCGGGTGTTTTACAAATCCTGGTTAGGATCTCAGGAGGAATTACAAGGGGGTGGGTTGTACTTCTGTTTTCAGAACTTGTTAATTGGTCTTTGCTGAGAGGAAGACACTTTCAGTGTGGCCAGCCAAAGCTCATGGGTAGATTTTAACAGCTCCGTTTAAGAAATGAGGTAGAAATGGAAAGAGTCTCCATGTCACCAGTTGTTTCCCTTCTTGCTTTGAAGCACAATTGTCAGCCCTGACTATTATTCTGAGGTCATGGCTGCTTGGTCATAAGTAAAAATAAAACTGGCAGTAAAACAAAGAGGTTTTTTTGTACATTCTAAGTCCTATGTTAACCATTTTACATGCATTCTCTTATTTAAGTCTCACAATTATCCTGTGAGATGAATACTCTAATTCTCTCTATTTTACAACTGAGGAAAGTTCAGCTGTGAGAGGGCAGGTAGCTTGTCCAAGGTCACACACTTAGGAAGTAAAAGAGAAGAGAGATTTACTGGGCCTGTCTAAACTTTTAACCATGAAACCACTACATACACTGTGCTGCTTAGGGGAGAAACACAGTCCTTTCGAGGGGGTAGAAGGGACTTCACAATTATTGAAAGTCTACTGGCCACCAGGCACTGGTGAATTTTTTGTTTTTTTTTTTTTTATATATACATTAACTTTGCCTCTGTCATTTCTAACAGATTCTAGAGTGAAATTTTATATTAACTATATTTAACATTTTCCACTTGAGGAAACCAGATATAGCTAGAAGATAGCCTGGATTAACACAGATCAACACCCTAAAAACTAAGACACAGAAGAATTGAAAATACTAAAAAGAAAAAAAAAAAAACCCTAAACGTTCTCCCAAAAATTCAGGGTAAAACTGAGATCTGGATTTGTTTAAAGTCAAAGGTCATTACCGTTCCTGGTGGAAAGAGAGAACAGTGAAAAGTCACCGTCCTGAGTCAAGTGACCAAGGTTCTCGTCCCACTTGCTCTAGCAGTAATCAGCTATGTGGATTTTGTGGATTTGGCCCACTCCCTTCTCTTCTCTAGGCCTTTTTCTATTTCTACAATGAGGGTCTTAAACTAGATATGGACCCTCCTAGCCCTGTAAATTTACATATTTAGAATTCCATGAAGAAAGTATAGTCTAGATATTAAACATAGAAGATGAAGAGGTTTCAAAGACACAAAGTATAGGAAAAGAATGAGTGGGGAGCAATTTGTGGCGACAGGTCTGAGAATACTATGCCTCTCTAAAAATGACTGCATCTACCCAACAGACCCAGGTATAGGAAGGGGACAGGTATGATGGAGGTTCCACCACCTGATATTCTTACTTTGTGATGAGGAGATCTTGGCTAGGAGCAGATGCTTTTCTCCAGGCAGGCTGGGCACATTTTCCTCTTGTGAATTTAAAGTGTCTGGAGCAGGGTCCAGGGAAGAGAACATTCAGAAGTCTGAGCTGGTAGGGCAAAGTCTGCGTCATAAACCACTAGAGATTCTTAAGTTAAGTGTGCTCAGACACTTAGGCGCTGCCCCATGGACTGTAACTCAGACCAAGGCAGGTGGAAGCACCAGTAGGAAGGAGGGAGGAGCCACCAGCCTCAACTCCCTTAGAAATGCTCAGTGGTCAAGGGAAGCTTAGCCAAGCCACGGCAGCCCCTAGAATTATCGGCCTGGCACACATGTGAACCTTGAAGCAAGAAAGGGGAAGTGGAGACAAAACTCATTAAGCTGAGATCCAAGTCCAAGCTCTAAGGCATTTATGACAGGGAGGGGAAGGGATAAGGCCTCCGCTCTGACTCATGAAAGACAACAAGAACAGGTCATAATAGACTTGAATCAACACAGTGAAGACTGCAGGAGGCCAGGTAAGCCAGGTTTCCAGGCTTGTATTATTCATTCATCAATTTCACTGACAGTACAAGCAGCACCCACCTCTTCTGCAAATCCAGGGTATATTTCTGGTTCCTTCTCCTGGAGATCACTAGAAAAACATTTTCAAGTTGATGTCTACGGACCAGAGGTTGGCAAACCTTTTCTGTAAAGGGCTAGTTACTAAATATTTTATTTCCAGAACATACAGTTTCTGTTTGCCATAACTACACAAATTTGTCTTTGTAGCTCGCAAGGTATATCATTGTTCCAATAAAAATTTATTTACAAAACAAGCAGCAAGCTAAATAATAGACTTTTTTTTTCCAATATAGACATTTGAAATATGGCATCACTATTAAGAGCATGAAAACTGAAATCAGATATTCTGAACTGAAATCCCAACTGTGCCATTTCCTCATTCTATGATTAAAGTAATTTAATCCCCTTAAACCTCGGTTTTCACCTCTTTAAAACGGAGATAATAATATTACCCATTTTATAAGGCTGTTATAAGAACTTAAATAAGGCTATACATATTAACTATTTACCACAATAACTGGAACATAGTAAAGGCAAAAATTAGAGTTATAATTTTTAATATTTCAATTCTAAATAATTGTTTAAATCTAAATAATTGTTTCTTCGTTAGGACACAAACTGTATTAACTTGTGTTAAAAAAGAAGAATGTTTCAAGAATCCTGGCTTCATGTTCTAGTTATGCTACTAAAGAGCACACAGTGACCCTGGACAAGTCTTTTTGCCTTTCTATCACTCAGTTTCTTCACCTATAACATGAAAAAGGTGGTCTAGATTTGGATTTCTCAAAATTAATTTTGGCAGCAGAACCCTTTCCCCAAACAGAATCTTAGTAAACACCCACTACTTATGGAAGATGAAAGTGGATTTGTTCTAGGTAAGGCAGGGAAGGAGATAGGAATGGGCAAGGGTGAAGGGACAGAGGAACCTGTCCACTGGTTATGACTGGTTTCCCAGACAGTGTGTATGTCCAGAGCACCAGTAAGAAATGTCTAGTACACTAAAAACATATTTGAAACCCATAAGACCAGAATATCCTTAAGGGGCCTTCACGTGTTAAAATCTGTCACTAGAACATCTTTTCATTTATTCATTCAACCAATATTTCCAGGTTACTCATCTATGGGCCATCACTAACACATGGCCCTGGGGTGGCTATAAAGAGGAGAGGACCCCAAGGACCTTCACATTAGAGTCAACATGGTCTAGTGTGAGAAGCATGGCGTTTGGAGTCAGAAAGACTAAGGATTGTATCTTGGCTGCCGTTTTCTGAGCTATGTGACCTTGGGCAAATCACTTAACTTTTTCGAGCCTCTGGTTCTTCATCTGCAGAATAGGAATAATAACACTTCCATGACTGAAATATTGTGAGGATTAAATCAGCTGGCATTTGTGTGAACCCTTAGCACAGTGTTCAGCATGTTGGGACCCCCAATAAATGTTGTTTTCCTTCCCGTATTTTCCACAGTAAAATTTTGTGACAGTATCAGGTACCAGGAGAAAATTAAAGTGCCTTGGCACAGTCTAACTCCTTTACCTCAGAATCCTCTGATGAGCTTGCTCTTAGCAGTTTCTTAGAAAGAAGACCTCTGGGGAAAGGTGGAGGGGTGCAGGGAAGAGGGGGTTGTCCCCCAGAGACCACATCTCTGAAGCCACTCCCCATCACCACTTCTGACCAGCAGACTCTGTTATGCTTTGGAAAGGTTGCTCTGCTTTGCTGTGATGTGCGACAGTCCCAGGCTTGCTCTGGGTATACTGTTTGGCTCTTGTACTCTGGCTCTTGAACTCCACTCCCTGCTTTCCCTAGTCCTCTAACACTGTCAAGACTGTAGGTCTCAAACTTAAACATGTATCAGAATCCCTTACAGGGGTTGTTAAGACATTGAGTTTTTGCTTCAGTTAATCTTGGGTGATGCCCAGGAACTTGCATTTCTGGCAAGTTCCCAGGTGATGCTGATGCTGCTGGTTTGAGGACCACACTTTGAGGACCACTGCTCTAAGGGATGCTTGCTCTGAAGCTCACCTCCCCCACCCCCCAACACTACCAGCTTACTTGCGCCTGCAGACTGATTCTTTAGCTCCAGACTCCCCTGGTCTTTGAGTATTCACTCTTTGGCCCTAGATCAAAAATATGTTTTATTCATCTTCCTGGTACCTCATTCATGTGGCATCTCCCTGAGAGTCCTCCCAACACCTATTTCCCCACTTCCCTTGCCCAATAATCTTTCTGCTTGCCTGGGTGAAGCTTCCTCTCCTCTCCCTGTGCAATTAACATGTTTTCCTCTACACTGCCTGCCTGGAGCAGCTCTATACATGGCATCAGCTCCTCCTCCCAACTCTTCTATACTTTGTCATTTGGCTTCCTGATGGTGGGCTCTGGGCATGGACAAACCTGGTTTGAATATTAGCTCTGTCTCTCCCTAAAATGTGTGATCTTGGGGAAGTCACTTGAGTTCTCTGAGCCTCCGTTTTGTTATTTGTAAAATCAGGCTGTGAAAATAAAATGCAATATCTGAAAAAGGGCCCTGTGCAGCACCTGTTACATAGTAAATGATCAGTAAATGTCAGTTTTTTTTTCTTCCTCTATTTTCCTCATGCCTTCCTACTTCAAGCCACACTACTAAGGAGTACATAGCATGTAAGAAGGCTAAAACAATGTACAAATAAAGTGTTTCATTACTATAAATGGACATAGTAAGTAAGAGAATAGAGGTCTGTACAATGTGATGCAACATTTTAGAGTAGGAAGAGGATATTTTCAATGGGTGAGTGTCATTCAGAATAAGCCTCCTGAACGACTGAATGATATAATTAGGATTCTCATTCCTATATACCAAGCCAGAGACTTGAATGTCATCTGAGATTACTCCCTTCTCTCTCACTCTCTACAACCATTTCATTGATAAGTCCTGTCATATTTATATTTTACATCTTTTCAATCCAGCCACTTATCTCTATTTCCACTGCCATGGACTTGGTCTAAGCCACCACAATCTTTTAATTGCACCAGCATAATAGCCTCCTTATAATTCTTTATGACTCCACTCTTGACCCCCCATAATCTGGTCTTCAAATAACAGCCAAAGCTATTTTTCCCATAACACAAAAGTGGTTGTAAACCCTTATTGCTTAAAATCTCCCAGCAATCCCTCCCTTATTGACTAAAGTTGGAATAATAATGAGATTAGTAAGACTCCCTAGTAATGACGGCATTCAAACTGATGAAATATTTCGTGTGTGTATGTGTGTGTGAATGCACATATGAAAATATTTTCAATATATGTCATTAAATAAAGAGTAAGGTGCAGAAGAGTGAGCATCTTGTGATTGGTTATATATAGAGATGTAGATAACTCCATATATATACACACACACATACACACACACACACACACACATATATACAGACTTACATGAGGGAACAAGGGATACTTCTTCTGGAAATAACACAAAATATTCTTAATAGTGGTTTTCCTTGGGGAGAGCAACTTGGTTGGGAGAAGCGTGACTTTCATTTTTCATTTTGAACTGTTTAGATTTCAAGCCTTATACATTAGTTACATTTACAAAAAAAAAAAAAAGTCACCTGGAAAGTGAATATGAAGCCACTTTTGTTTTCTTCTTTGTATTTTTATTCTCTCAAGAAAGAAACTCATATCTGTTACATTAAGAAAATAAATTCCTTATTATTTCACTAGTATAAAGATCAAACTTCTTAACATGGCCTATATGATATTTTATGGCCCAGCCCTTCCTAATCTTTCTAGGTCACTGCTTGCCCTTCCTCATCTCACACTCAATGCATCCCACCCATGCCAGAGCACTGTCAGTTTGTCAGTTTCCAATGTGCATGGTGCTCTCTCTTCCCTCCAACAGATTCTGATATGTTGTTTCATCTGCCTCAATCACTTTTTCACCTGTTCATTCACCCACTCATCTTGTGGGTCTCAGTTTAGAAGTCCCTTCATCCAAGAGGTTTTCCCTGACTTTCTATGCTTCTGGGCGAGGTCCCCCTGTGATGTGCTCCCAAGTCACCCCGTACATCTAACCACAATTTGTTGAAATTGTTTGCTTAACTACTCTCCTCACCTTATAATGGAAGCTCTATGGGGTCAGGGATTACATTTTTCTTGCTCCCTACTGTAGCCTCAATGCCTAGCACAGCACTTGATACAGAGTTGGTGCTCAATAAATAGTTTCTGGATGAATGAATACATGAATGATTAGTGAAAGAATAAGACAGCAACCTTAGAGCTGACCTTTAAGGTAAGCAAGATCCTACTAGAAAAAAAGTGTTTGCTAACTTCACATTTCAGAAGATGACTTGAGACTTTTCTAGTTGAAAGGTTGACTTGATTGTACCTGACAGTTTCATTGTTTGACCAAGTTTGTTTCTAAAAGGCCTGTGTGTATGTCACTACAAACCCCTGTGCTATTCCAATCAATCCATCCACTGGCCCAGCCCTATTCCTTTAAGCACCTAATCCCCAAATTATCTTAGGTTACCTTGGGTTAGAAGAATAGTGAACAAAATGAAGCCTCAGAAGGCATGGTTGTCATTTGCTTTCAAATTATGTTGCCTCATAGGGCTCTTCAGAAGGCTGCATTTATCCATTTAATAGACTGGATACATATTAAATGGGTAAATGAAACCCCATAGACTTTCATTCGAAGGAAAAAATTTTGGTAAAATTAACTTGAAAACTCCCAAATGTACCCACAGCATTATTTCCAAACGGCTATACGAACTCTGCTTGGATACATGTAATAACTGAGAACTCACTCAATTATCTCTTAAGGCAACTCTAGATTATCTTTTCCCATATTAAATAGCCAAACATATGCCGCCTTCAACCCTCTGTTCATTGGTTCCTTTTTCTAGTGAATTTAGAACTCCTCAGCAAAAATGCCAGTTAGTGCCATCTTGCCCTCCTCTAACAGCAAAACAACTAGCTCTCTTTGTGAGAGTGTATTTTTTTTTCTTGAGCACCTACAATGCAGTTCTGACTTTCAAGTCCCATTCTTCTTTGTTTTCATGCCCAATACTTTCTTCATCCCCACAGAACTGTGTTAGAAAATGCCTCTATGATGGCTGGCCTAACCACTGGTTGAAGGAAGTGATCATGTTCATGATATTATTTAAAGGACTAAAAAAATTCCATGCTTCCTCTCCAAAATGACAACTTAATTTGATATAATTGGGCACAATAGTGAGGACTTCATTCCAGTCCTCTCTGCCACAAACTTATGTGTTACCTGGAGTAGGCTATTTCCCTTCTTTGGACCTCAGTCCTCTCACATGGAAAATAAGAGCCTTGTATTAATTGGCCTTTGAGGTCCCTTTCAGCTCTCATATTCCAAGGTTCTGTGACTGAGGCTTTTGGATTAGCACCCACAAACATCCAGAAGGCATGCACATGTGTCTGAACACAACTTACAGATTCTGCGTTTGCGTGACTCTATGGCAAGTTCACCATTATGAAAAAATGAATTGTGTGCAATTTCAAACTCTGACTCTGTTTATATACAGAACTCCCAGGAATTCTTAAAATACAACTGCTCTTCTAAGAAATAATGTGAACACAATCAAAGGTATATCCTTAGTGGCAGTTGTGTCCCCTCTCAACCCTACTTTCCAAACCTATTGATCTTAGCCCTACTACTCCTCTGGCTACTTGTTAGTCTGTTAAGTGAAAAAGACAGTGGATTAAGAGTTGAGGTAGACAGAATAACGCTTCTCCCAAAAATGTCCATGTTCCAATCCCTGGAACCTGTGAATGTGTTATATTACATAGCAAAGTTCCAGTTAAAGTGGAAGAGAGAAATAGAAGAGAAGGTTGGAATAATGATGTATGAGAAGTACTCAATTCACTGTTGCCAGCTTTGAAGATAGAGGAAGAGGGCCATGAAGTGGGGAATTTACGTCTCTAGAAGCCAGAAAAGTCAAGTAAATATATTGTCCCTAGAGATTCCAGAAGTAAGCACAGTGAGACCCCATTTTAGACATCTAACCTATTAAAACTATAAGATAAAAAATACATGCTGTTACATGGAAGCACGGGAGGGAAACAACGCATACTGGGTGTTGAAAAAAGTGAATATCCACATAAAGAAGAATGAAATTAGACCCTTATACCATATACAAAAATCAACTAAAAATGAATTAAAGACTTAGATATAAGACCTGAAACTGTAAAACTACTAGAATAAAACATAGGAGAAAAGCCTTCACAATACTTGCCTGGGAAATGATTTTTTGAATATGACCCTAAAAGCACAGACAACCAAAGCAAAAATAGATAAATGGAATGGCATCAAACTAAAAAGCCTTTGCACAGCAAAGCAATCAATCAACAAAGTGAAGACATTACTTCCAGAATAGGAGAAAATATTTGCAAACCATACATTTGATAAAGGATTAATATCCAAAATATATAAAAAGCTCAACAACTAAATAGCAGGAAAACAAATAACCTGATTTTTAAAAGGGAAAAAGATCTGAAGAGACATTACTCCAAAGAAGACCTACAAATGGCCAATAGGTATGTGGAAAAAAAATCTTTAAAATCACTAATCATTAAGGAAATGCAAATTAAAACCACAATAAGATATTAACTCACAACTGCTAGAATAGTTTTTATCAAAAAGATGAAAGATAAGAGTTGGAGAGGACGCAGAGAAAAGGAAACTCTTATGCATTGTTGGTGGGAACATAAATTAATAGAACCATTATGGAAAAGAGTATGACAGTTCCTCAGAAAAACTAAAAATGGAAGTACCATACAACCTAGTAATCCCACGTCTGGGCATATACCCAAAATAACTGAAATCAACGTGTCAAAGGGATATCTGCACTCTCATGGTCATTGCAGCATTACTCACAGTAGCCAAGCTATGAAAAAAACTTGATTGTTCATCAATGGATGAGTAGATAAAGAAAATGTGGTATAGGCCTGGTTTAGTGTCTCACACCTGTAATCCCAGCACTTTGGGAAGCTGAGGCAGGTGGATCGTGAGGTCAGGAGTTCGAGACCACCTTGGCCAACATAGTGAAATCCTGTCTTTACTAAAAATATCCCCCCCAAAAAAAATTTAGCCAAGTAGCCTGTAATCCTAGCTACTTGGAAGGCTGAGGCAGCAGAATCATTTGAACCTGCGAGGCAGAGGTTGCAGTGAGCCGAGATTGCGCCACTGTACACCAGCCCAGGCGACAGTATGAGACTCTACCTAAAAAAAAAAAAAAAGAAAAAGAAAGAAAAGAAAATATGGAAATGTGGTATATATACACAATGAAATACTAAACAGCTTTTACTTTTAAAAAGGGGGTGGGATCCTGTCATTTGTGATACCATGGATTAATCTGTAAGACATTATGCTAAGTGAAATAAGCCAGGCTCATAAAGACAAATATGGCATGATCTCTCTTACGTCAGGAATCTAATGAAGTTGAACTCACAGAAGTGAAAAGGAGAACGATGGTTACCAGAGACTGGTGTGGGGTAGAGGGACTGGAGAGCTATTGATCAAAGGCTACGAAGTTTTATATAGACTGGTAGAATAGGTTTTGACGTCTATTGAACAGTAAGGAGACAACAGTCAATAATAATGTATAATTAAAAATGAGTAAATTTCAAATGTGTAACCATAAAAAATGGTAGGTAAACATGGTGAGGGATATGTTAATTAGCTTGATTTAATTATATTTTTATTGTATACATATATCAAAACATCATATGGTACCCATAAATGCATATAACTATGATTTGTCAATAAAATACATATATATAATTGTTCTCTAAATGCCAAATGTAAGTTAGCATTATCTGTGAAGTCTCCATAATTTTGACCAAGAGTTCTGACTGCTATGTTTTAGTCAAAGAAAGCTATCATTCTGCTTTTTCGGATTTATTTCAATTTTTATAAGAACTTTTTTGGACATTTTTTATCTCCAGCAATGGTTAGTTGTAAAAATAATGTAAGGCAAAAGAACATTATAGATGCCAAAAGGCCATGTCAGTTTACACCCAGAGCCTAGTTTAGGGGTATAAATGTATTTGACCCACCACCACCATTCCACTTAAAATACTCTTCTCCTCAATTTCCATTAATACAAGTCTTTCCTATCTTTCAAGGACAAATCGAAGTCCCACGTTGCCCAGAAAGTCTCCTCTGAAAACTCCAGCCTTCATGAATTACTTTCTCCTCCTAAATCCTGAGCATTTTTAATTGGTATCAAGCAGCATAGCTTTTAGTTCCATAACCTCTTAAAACACTTTCTGGCAATTCAATGTGGGAGTTTTGTCTTAGGTGTGAGAGTGACCTCAGTGAGATAGCTATCATCTCCCTAATCACCAGGAACAAACTACATGACTCACATGGCATGTTATCTTTCCTTCCTGACTCACTCTGGCAGTGGAAAGAAGAGCAGTGGCTATTGCAGACACTTAGAAGTCTGATTCCCAAGTCCAATGTGAATGAAAATATGAGTATTGTTTAAAAGCAGGATTACTGGGTTTGTTACTGGGATCTCTTACAGCCTGGCATAATGTTCTGCAAATAAGTAAGTACCTGTTGGATAGATGCCTCAAAGGATAGTAATGCTGGCACGCACTACAAAAAGTATAAAGTAGATCCACCAAAATCTAATCACTTGATGGATGCTTAGATTTAAATGGCTATTCTGGCAAAAACCAAAAACAAACAAACAAACAAACAAAAAACGTGGTTTCAGGAAAAGTGAAGACTTAGCTACACTCTTTTAAAAACAAAGTCTTTTTACTACATAAATCTTGATCAATAGAGAGAAGTTTTGATGAATAAAGTGAAATTTCTAGGAGTGAGGCTCAATCCCTGTTATGTGATATTTTCGATCAACAAGGGAACTTTCCGGAAGGAAGAGCCCTGTTATGTGATCTGAGACAGGTAAATTCATCAGGGTAAAATACAGAATCTAAATTCCATCATGCACTGAAATGGCTTATTGCTAAAGAAAACACTTCATTCCGTTAGGAAACTGAGAGAAAAATAGTAATACAGTGTTTAAATACATGTAACCATGACTTGCATCTTTATACTAGTTTTCTTACAAGGTCCCTGTAAATTCACTTTTTGTTTCAGAGTTCTCAGCTAGAAGAGAATAAAGGAAAAAGGTTATAAAGTCTGGGCATCCTAAATAAGTCATTTCTATGAGATAATGTATTTGAGGGACTTTGTAAATTTAAAAGTGATAACTTACAGAGATATATACAGGCAAGAAACTTTTGTAAGAATTATTCCACTGCTCACCACCATCAGTTGCCTATATGCCATTCTGTAGCCATGGTTATGACCACAACTCAGTACCTGATTGCACAGCTCCATGTCTGAAATGCATTAAAAAATAAAAATAACTAAGATAACCTCTTTTGTGTGTGTGTCTTATAGTCTCTTACTTAAAAAAAGTTTTCTTCTTTCTGCATCTGTCTCCTCTCCTTTTTTCTCATTCAGTTCTCTCTCATATTAAGTCCATTTCCTTGTACCATTTTCTACTCACATTTTCTTATCTCTTCATCTTTATTCTCTTCTCCCTCACTCCTCATTCCTGTTTTTCTCTGTTCTTCGGTCTTTTTTCTATTTCACTCTTCCTTCTTTGCCTCACAACTCTCTTCTTTTGCTGTTTCCAGCTTCTGTATGTGTCTCTGCCTTTGTCTTTCTGCATCTTTGGTGGTCTCTGTCTCTCCTTATCTGTTACTTACTTTCTCTTTAACACAACCCCAACTGAGCGCAAATCTCTCTTATGCTAGACTACCCACTATGAATGTTATTCCTCAAACTCTCTAAAATGTAACTTTTCATCCTTTTGTAAGGTTTTATGGCAATTCCCATGCCTCATAGAGCCACTTGCTCTTATTTATGGTGGTTTTTAAATAATTTCTCTCTAGAAAATTAACTTTATATTCTTGCAAAGTTGATGACACTAAATGGAATCACTCTGGGTTTTGCAACAACAGAGCAGGAAATAGTTGCCCAGGCTGAAACAAATCACTCAGTAAGACTGCTTCAAAGGACTGAGCAAATTCTAAGGAAATATGATTCTGGGCATTTTTGTTTCATTTTCTTTTTTCTGTGATATGATACGATAGTGGAAAGGTGGGTGGCCTGGATATGATCTTGGCTTTGGCACTAATTTTTTTCTTCTTTTTGTGATCTCAGAGCTTTCACTTAATAGCAATGGCCTTGAAATCCTCATCTGTTAAATAAGAAATAAAAAATCCTGGCCACCAGGCCCACATCCTGGGGTCTCTAAAGATCAAATGAGATCATAGATATGAAAATGTTATTGGAAGGCTTAAAATCCTTTATACAGAGGTTCAGGATTCTTCTGACAACTCACTCAACCGAGAAAGAGTTTAGGATTTTTACCTAAATCTTAAGGTTCACCATCACAGAGATTGAATGAAAGGATTTTGAAATGGAACCAATGGTGAACTCTGAGGTGAACCTATGTTCAAACCTGAATCCACATCCAAGACTAGAATACTGAATTTCTCCCTGATGACTTTGACTTTGATTAATTGGTTGCTGGTTAGAAAATGGCTTTCTCAAAGTGATATTAGAAACAAAATATACTTTTGTTCTTTTTTCTTCCTTTCCCTTAAATGTATGTTGTCATCATTATTAGAAAGCAACAATTATACATCTTGTTCTTCCTGGTGCCATGTCAATCCTGGTACAGATGTAACTGCCCTCTGAGCACTTACAACCTAAGACAAACAACACAAATGAGTTTTTTTAAAAAACATATCGACATTTGAAGATAATAAAAATGTTGATGAGAGGCAGAATGGTTTAGTGAAAAGGGCTGGGGGTTCAAATGACTAGTTTCTAGTTTTGGTACCATTTCCAATTTGCTGTGTGATTTAGAGCAAGTCCTACTATTTATTTTGAACCTTGTTTTTTCTACTGTAAAATGAGAAAGTGAAACTATATTATGTAAGACCCCCCTTCAGCCTGGAAGTTCAATGAGTTAATGACAAGATGAAGCATTTTAGTTGAACTGATTTTTGGTTTTCCTTTCAGGACCTGATGCCTACCAATGATAAGGATGCAATGAAACAGTTTTTCCTAGAAAAGAGTAAAGATAATTTCCAATTTTGCCGAGATTGAGTAACCCATTTCTCCTAGGTCCTCCTACTTACAACTAAAAAATCCTGTACCTAACAAAGAACAAGCATAGGAAGGCTCTGAAAGATAGAAAGAAGAAGGTAGGCTGCTAGAGACCTCGGGACTTGAGGAATGACAAGGTGGCGAGTTTCCTGGGCTTCCTGATTGTCCCCACATATTCTAAACAAGCCACTCCAAAAGCCTCCTACCTAGAACTATCAACGGGCAGACATAGAAATGCTACCAGAAAAGTCCGTTTCCCATATTCAAAGATCTAGGAAAAGAATAATCTAACAAAAGGAAATATTTCTGATAATTCCCACCCTATTCTAGCAAAAAATCAATGAAAAATACACAGCCCTACTTCCGGTTGATATTCCAGCCCACTGAACCCCCTTTACTACTCCCCAAAGAAGCAGATGGTACAGCAGGGCCAAGCAGGGAATTAATCTTCTTATCTCCTGAACAGGAGACTGTTGTTCCATCTCTACTTGACAGGAGCAGAACTGGGATTCTCTCATTTAGTGCTGTCAATAGGGTCCAGTAGAAAGCTGATGTTCCACTTCTACCTAAAGGAAGCAAGTAGTGCTCGACTGATTCTGTCATCAGGGTAGTGCCAATGTCACCCAACATCAGGGAGGCAGAATGAGATGGAGGGAGATCGAATGGCAGTAAATAAGTGTAAAATAAAAGTTTTAAAATTCCACTTACAATATCATTAAAAACTTAAGCATTAATTTAACAAAAGGAGTGCAAAACTTATACCCTGAAACAACAAAATTGTCGAAAAATTAAAGACCTAAATAAACAGAAAAACATCCCATACTGATCACGATATCTAGTATTTTAAGAAGGCAAAACTCCCCAGAATTGACCTACACATTTGTTTTAGTCCATTTGTGCTGCTGTAACAAAATACCTGTGACTGGATAATTTACAAGAACAGAAATTTATCGCTCACAGTTCTGGAGGTTGCAATTCCGAGATCAAGGCACTGGCAAGTTTGGTGTCTGGTGAGAGCCCCATCTCTGCTTACAAGATGGTGCTTTGTTGCTGCAGATTCTGGAGAGGAAGAATGCTGTGTCCTCACATGGCAGAAGGTCTGCAAGGGGTAAAAATGGACTAAACTCCCTTCTTATCTAACTACCTACAGTCCATCTCTCCAGCTGATTTTCAACTAAGTGCCAAGGAAATTCGGTGAGGGAAGGATCATCTTTACAATGAAGGTTGCTGAGACAGCTAGATATTCATGTGCAAAATAACTAATAATAACAATTAACCAATACCATATACAAAAATTAACCCAAAATGAATCAAAGACCTAAATATGTGAAATAAAACTATAAAACCCTTAGAAGAAAATATGGGTTTAAATTTTCATGACTTTGTATCAGTCAGTCACTTCTTACATATGACAAAGCACAAGAGACAAAAGAAAATAATAGATACATTGAACTTCATCAAAATTAAAACATTCTGTGCTTCAAAGGACACCATGAAGAAGTGAAAAGATAACCCACACAATGGAAGAAAACTTTTACGAATCATGTATCTGATAAGAGACTTGTGTCTAGAATATCTATCCAAGCAACTACTAAAATTCAATAATGAAGACAAAAAGGAAAATCATGCAATGAAAAAAAGATGGGAGGGGTAGTGATTAGAAGGGTACACAAGGGCTTCCAGGGTTCTGGAAATGCTGAAAGTATTCTGTTTCTTGACATGCCTAATGCTTCTATAGGTTTGTGAAAATTGTTTTGTGAAAATTTACTGAGCTTCCCATCTATGATCTATGCACTGTGCGCTTTTCTGAATGTATATGCCAATACATTTGTTTGTTAAAAACAAAAACAAGAAAATAAATGCTGTTTCAATCCAATCAAACAAAACCTGAAATTTTGAAATAAGAAGTATGGGAAAGTTTAGTTAGGTTAGTGTGTGACATCTCCCCAGTTTGTGACTATCCTCACAATACCTGGTTTTAATTGGTTTGTAAAAAAAAAAAAAAATTAATACTGAATTTAGCACTCTGGATAGAACTCTCCTGAGAATTCCGTAGTACTTTTTTTCCAACTAATGCAGAGCCTTCCTGGCTCTCTAATAGTTAATAAGATTGGATTAGGAAAAATATAAAGATAGAAGCTGTTTGACTTCCTGTGGAACTTCAATTTTATCTTGAGACAACCCTGGAATTTCCAGTGTACATGAAAAAAACCTACATCTTCTAGTGTAAGAGCTCACAAATTATCTTCTTGCTATGTTGATATAAGTGTGGCCTACTCAAATACTCTCAAATTTCTCACTTAGAGAGTGAAAATAGGCGAGTGAAGTCAACAAGATGGCAGAATATGTGTTTTCAGTGCTTTTTCCCTCACAGAAACATCAATTTCAACAACCATCTATTGCAGGTCTTTTCCTCAGTTCACCTAAAGACAGGTCCTTGTCCCATGGCCATCAAAATTTAGGTTCACAGACTATTTGAAGGGTGAGTAAGGCAGGGTTTTATTGGGTGAAATGGAAAAAAAAAAAAAAAGAGGTTGGGAGAACAGACACTCTCCGCAAGGTCAGAGTTCCTGCTAGTGTGTTTTCTGCCTTGCAGCTTGAATCCCAGATTTCACACAGGAAGAGGAGGGGCGGGGCTCCTCCCCACTGCAAACGGCATGAACTTCTGTGGCTCTGCCACAGTGTGCAGGTCAGTCGGAGACTCTGCCAGGGAGCCCTTTTCACCTGACTGTCTCACATCCATGCATGAAAATCCTTTCACAAAAGCTAAGGAATTCAGGTGAAAGATTACAGTACCTAGATAGAGCATGGAAATAAAAAAGGGTATTGAAATAATGTACAAAGGACGGTTTTACACTACCCACTTCTCCCTTCCCCCAAGCCCATACAGCACACTGCAGACAGATACCCTCCCTGTGAGAGAAGAAGAGTAAAGTGGACACTCAACTTTACCATGGACCCCAGAAACAGGCACACCAGCTTCTATGAACTATAGCACCAGGCCATTCCCCAAGGCCACAGGCTTCAGGCCTACCTCAGCAACAGGACAGGCTCTGTGGACCCAGCCTCCAGACTGACCCCCATAGTTCCAAGCTCCAGGCCTACTCTAGCACTAGGATAGCCCAGCCTATAACAGCCCCAGTCTCCAGGCCAGCCCCTGCAGACCCAGGATCCAGGCTGACCCTAGAATAAGGACAGTGCCAATGGCCCCAGGCACTAAGTTAAAAATTCAGACCCAGGCCACAGCTTGTGGACCCAGGCATAAAGTCAGTTGCTGCAGAACCAGGTGCCAGGCCCAACACTACTGACCTAGACACCAGGTCAGCAATCCCAAGGAATCCAGCAACGGGTCCTCCTGTGGACTCCAGCAGCCAGCCCACACAGAATTTCTAAACAGGCAGACAGAAAAAGTCATTTACCTGCCATAGCCACCCTGAAAAGACTAGAGAAGGTGACTGTTTTCTCAAATGTGCAAATACTAGCTGGAACAGCTAAGGAGGCCTTGTGCCACCTTCCCCAAAACCCCCATCTTTTGGCTCCAAAAGAGACCTTTTCCCTCCACTTTAAGAGATAAGAGAGAAGAGTAAAGAAGACTTTATATTCCCTCTTGGATACCAGCTTAGCCACAGTATATTGGGGCAACAGTCAGAGTCATGTGGCCCCCTTTCCAGGCCCTGGCTACTAGACATTTCTAGAAATATGCTGGGCCAAAAGGGAACATACTGCCTTAGACAGAAGGATACAGTCCTGGGAGAACCCATCACCTGCTGACCAAAAGGACTTTCAGTCCTGAATAGCAAACATTAATACCCAGGTAGTAGGCCATGGGCCTTAGGTAAGACTCTGAGACTTTCTGGCTTCAGGTGAGACTCAGCACATTCCCAGCTGTGGTGGCTATGGGGAAAAGTCCTTCTGCTTGAGAAAAGCAGAGAGAAATGTAAAGGAGACTTTGTTTTACACCTTAGGTACCAGCTCAGACACACGGTAGTAGAGAACCAGGTGGGCTCTTGGAGTATGCGATTCAGACTTTGGCTCTTGGACAGCATTCTGGACATGTGCTAGGCCACAAGGGAGCCCACTGCCATGAAGGGTGAGTCCCAGGCAAGGCATCATTCACCACAAGCTGAATTAACAGCCCTTGAAGCTTTAGGAGTCTGGCAGTATTTGTCATGCTCTGTGATGGTGGTGGCTACTGGGGGAGGCACCTCTGCCTTTGCAAAGGTGAGGGAAGAATGGGAAGGACTGCATCTTATGGTTTGAATGTCAGCTGAGCTTCAGTGCAACAGAACATCAGGTAGACTTCTAAAGTTTGTGACTGTAGTCCCTGACTCCAGGATGGCATTTCTGGACACTCCTGGGGCCTAGCGGGCCTCGCCATCTTGAAGGAAAGGAAACAGGATTCGCTGGTATTGCCACCTGCTAGTTTTAGAGCCCTGAGGTCTTGAGCAAACATAGCCAGGAAGTGGTTACAACAGGCCTTGAGTGAGACCCAGTGCTATACTGGCTTCAAGTCTAAATCAGAGCAATCATAGTGGTGGTGACCACAGAGGTGCTCATGTCACTCCACCCCCAGCTTTATATGGCTCAGAACAGAAAGATAAATACTCCATTTATTTGGGAGGAAGTAAGAGAAGAGAACAAGAATCTGTCTGGTAATCCACATAATTCTCACTGATTTTGTCCAAGACAGTCAAGACAATACCTCAATGAGCCTGCAAGAAAAATATGACCTCACCAAAGGAACTATATTAAAGCATCAGTGACCAATCAAAAACAGAGATATATGACCTTTCAAACAGAAAATTCAAAATAATTCTGTTGAGGAAACACAAAGAAATTCAAGATAACACAGAGAAGGAATTCAGATTTCTATCAGAAATTTAACAAAGAGTTTAAAATAGTAAAGAAGAAGCAAACAAAAGTGTTGGAGCTGAAAAAATGCAATTGGTATACTGAAGAATGCATTGAAGTCCTTTAATAGCAGAATTTATCACACAGAATAAAAGAATTAGTGAGCTTGAATTAAACTTAAGAACTTCTACACAACAAAAGAAACTGTCAACAGAGCAATCAGACAACACACATAATGGGAGAAAAATTTTGCAAACTATGTATCTGACAAAGGTCTAATATCCAGTGTCTATAAAGATCTTAAACAAATTTACAAGAGTAAAACAAACAACCCCATTAAAAAGTGGGCAAAAAACAAGGACTCTTTTCAAAAGAAGCATACATGCAGTCAACAAGTGTATGAAAAAAAATCTCAATATCACTTATCATTAGAGAAACACAAATCATAACCACAGTGAGTTATCATCTCACACCAGTCAGAATGGCTACTATGAAAAAATGAAAACGTAACAGATGCTGGCAAGATTGTGGAGAAAAAGGAATGCTTGTATGCTTTTGGTGGGATTGTAAATTCGTTCAACCATTGTAGAAAGCAGTGTGGCAATTCCTCAAAGAGCTAAAAGCAGAACTACCATTTAACCCAGCAATCCCATTTCTGGGTATATACCCAGAGGAATATAAATCATTTTACCATAAAGACATGCACGTGAATGGCCATTGCAACACTACTCACAATAGCAAAGACATAGAAACAACCTGCATACCCATAAATAGTAGACTGGATAAAGAAAATATGGTACATATACACCATGGAATACTATGCAGCCATAAAAAAGAATGAGATTTTGTCTTTTGCAGGAACATGGATGGAGCTGGAGGCTACTATCCTTAGGAAACTAACACAGGAACAGAAAACCAAGTACCGCATGTTCGCACTGATAAGTGGGAGCTAAATGATGAGAACTCATGAACACAAAGAAGGAAACAACAGAAACTGGGGTGTATTTGAAGGAGGAGTGTGGGAGGAGGCAGAGGAGCAGAACAATAATTATTGAGTACTGGGTTTAATAAGTGGGTGATAAAATAATCTGCATAACAACCCCCCCTCACCCCCGTGACAAGAGTTTAGCTGCATAACAAACCTTCACATGTACCTTAAAACCTAAAATAGAAAATTTTAAAGGTCAGGTGCAGTGGCTCATGCCTGTATTCCCAGCACTTTGGGAGGCTGAGGTGGATGGATCGCTTGAACTCAAGAGTTTGAGACCAGCCTGGGCAACATGGTGAAAACCCATCTCTACTAAAAATACATAAATTAACTGGGTGTGTTAACACATGCTTGTAGTCCCAGCTACTTGGAAGGCTGAGGTAGGAGAACGGTTTAAGCCCTGGAGGTGGAGGTTACAGTGAGCCAACATCATGCCACTGCACTCCAGTCTGACCAACAGAGTCATACCCTGTCTTAAAAAAATATAGTGAGCTTTGAGGTCAAGAGATCGAGACCATCCTGGCCAACATGGTAAAACCCCGTCTCTACTAAAAATACAAAAATTAGCTGGGTGTGGTGGCACACACCTGTAGTCCCAGCTACTCAGGTGGTTGAGGCAGGAGAATCACTTAAACCCAGGAGGCGGAGCTTTCAGTGAGCCGAGATCACACCACTGCACTCCAGCCTGGTGACTGAGGAGACTCCATCTAAAAAAAAAAAAAAAGAAAAAGAAAAAGAAAAGAATAGTGAGCTTAAAGGCATGCTATGTGGAAATACATGTTCAGAGAAGACAAAACAGAAAACAATAAAAAACATAAAGGACACCTACAAGGAACTAGAAAATAGCTTAAACAGGAAATATCTAAGTTATTGACTTTAAAGAGGAGGTAGAGAAACAAATAAGGGTAGAATGCCTATTGAAAGGAATAGTGATATAAAACTTCCTAAACCTAAAGAAAGATAGCAATATCCAAGTACAAGAAGGTTATAGAACACCAAGCAGACTTAACCCAAGAAAGACTACCTCAAGGTGTTTAATAATCAAACTCCCAAAGATTAAGGATTTAAGAAGGGATCCTAAAAGCAGCAAAAGAAAATAAACAAATAACACACAATGGAGCTCCAATACATCTGGCAGCAGATTTTTCAGTGGAAATCAGGCCTGTAAGGTTTCCACTGAAAAGAGAAGTGGAATAGTTTATTTAAAATCTTGAAGGAAAAAAGATAAAAACTTTTACCCTAGAATAGTATATCCAGTAAAAGTGTATTTCAAACATGGAGAAATGAAGTGTTACCAGAATAACAAAAGTAAGGTATTTAATCAACACCAGAGCTGTCCTACAAAAAATGCTAATACTTCAATCAGAAAACTTCAATCAGAAAGAAAATAACATTAATGAAAAATAAGTAATCACTTCAAGGTACAAAACTCAATGGTAATAGTAAGTACACAGAGAAACATAGAATATTACAACACTGTAACTGTGACCTTAAAACAATGCTTTTCCTAAGTAGAATGACTAATTAACTAATCATGAATAATAACTACAACAACTTTTCAAGAGATAGTACACAAATATATAAATAGAAATATCAAGAAGTTGAAAATGGGGGAAAAAAGTTAAGGCATAGAGTTTTTATTAGTTTTCCTTTGTTTGTTTGTGCAAACAGTGCTAACAGGTTAAAATGTTAATAGTTTAAAATGTTGGGTTATAAAGTAATATTTGCTAGCCTTATTGTTACCTCAATCCAAAAAATGTACAATGGAGACATAAAAATATAAAAGGCAAGAAACTAATCATATCACCAGATAAAATCACCTTCACAAAACTAAGACAGAAAGAAAAGAAGGAAGAGAAGACTAGAAAACAAATAACAAAATGACAGCAGTAAGTCCTTACTTATCAATAATATTGAATATAAATGGATTAAACTCTCCAATCAAAAGACATAGACTGGCTGAATGGATGAAAAAATAAAAAACAAGACCTATTGACATGTTTCCTACAAGAAACACACTGGATCTATAAAAAACACATGTAAACTGAAAATAAAAATATGTAAAAAAAAAAAAATTCCCTGCCAATGGAAACAAAAAAAAAGCATCAAAATTGCTATATTTATATCAGACAAAATAGATTTCAAGATGAAAACTATGAGACAAAGGAGGTAAAAATGTAATGATAAAGGGGTCAATTCACCAAGAGGATACAAGAATTTTAAGTATATATGCACCTAACACTAAAGCACAGCACCCAGATATATAAAGGAAGTATTATTAGAGCCAAAGAGACAGATAAGCTCAAGTGCTATAATAGCTGGAGACGTCGACACCTTACTCTCAGCATTGGGCAGATCCTGCAGACAGAAAAACAACAGTGAAATGTCAGACTTAATCTGCACAATAGACCAAATGTATCTAATAGATATTTACAGAACATTTCATCCAATGGCTGCAAAATATAATTCCTTCCTCAGCACATGGATTATTCTCAAGGATAAGCCATATGCTAGGTGACAAAACAAGTTATAAAAACATTCAAAAAACTGAAATTTTATCAAACATCTTCTCTTACCACAATGGAAGAAGTTAAAAATTAATAACAAAATGAATTTTGGAAACTATACAAACACATGGAAATTAAACAATATGCCCCTGAATGACCAGTGGGTCAATGAAATTAAGAAGAAAATTAAATAATTTCTTGAAATAAATGATAATGGAAACACATCATACCAAAACCTACAGTACGTAACAAAAGCAGTACTAGGAGGGAAGTTTATAGAGATGCCTACATAAAAAAAAATGGAAATTTTTCAAAGAAACAATCCAATAATGCACCTTAATTAACTAGAAAAGCCAGAGCAAACCAAACCCACAATCAGTAGAAGAAAATAAAGATCGTAGTAGAAATAAATAAAACTGAAATGAAAATATATATATATAAGATCAATGAAAAAAGGAAAAACAAAGAAAAAATAGATGAAACTAAGAGTTGTTTTTTTGAGAAGTTAAAAAATTAGCAAACCTTTAGCTAGACTAGCTATGAAAAAAAGAGAGAAGATCGAAATAAAATCAGAAATGCAAAAGGAGACATTACAACTTATACAGCAGACATTAAAATAATCATTAGTGGCTGCTAAGAGCAACTATGTGCCAATAAATTGGAAAATCTAGGTTAAATAGACAAATTCTTAGATACATACAACCTGCCAAGATTAAACCAGGTATGAATCCACAACCTGAACAGACCAATAACAAGTAACAAGATCAAAGTTGTAATACAAAGTCTCCCAGCAAAGAAGAGCCTGAAACCTGATGGCTTCACTGCTTAATTCTACCAAACATTTAAAGAACTAATACCAATTTTACTCAAATGATTCCAAAATATAGAGAAGGAGGGAATACTTCCAAACTCATTCTATGAGGCCAGTATTACCCTGCTATGAAAATCAGACAAATACACATTAAGAAAAAAAAGAAAGAAAGAAAACTACAGGCCAATATCTCTGGTTAATAATGATGCAAATATTCTCAACAAAATATTAGCAAACAGAATTCAACAATACTTTTAAAAGAATGGGATCTGATTAAGTAGTTTCTGCACAGCAAAAGAAACTATCATCAGAATGAACAGGCAACCTACAGAATGGGATTAAATTTTTGCAATCTATCCATCTGACAAAGGGCTAGTATCCAGAATCTACAAAGAACATAAACAAATTTATAAGAAAAACAAACAAACAAACAAACTCATCACAAAGTTGGTGAAGCATATAAACAGACATTTCTCAAAAGAAGACATTTATATGGCCAACAAATATATATAAAAAAAGCTCCTCATCCACTGGTCATTAGAGAAATGAAAACCAAAACCGCAATGGGATACCATATCACGCCAGTCAGAATGTCGATTATTAAAAAGTCAGGAAACAACAGATGCTGGAGAGGACATGGAGAAATAGAAATGCTTTCACACTGTTGGTGGAGGTGTAAATTAGTTCAATCATTGTGGAAGACAGTGTGGTGAATCCTCAAAGATCTAGAACCAGAAATACCATTTGACCCAGCAATCCCATTATTGGGTATATACCCAAAGGATTATAAATCATTCTACTATAAAGACACATGCACGTGTATGCTATTGCAGCACTATTCACAATAGCAAAAACGTGGAACCAACCCAAATATCCATCAACGATAAACTGGATAAAGAAACTGTGGCACATATACACCATAGAATACTATGCAGCCATCAAAAAGGATGAGTTCATGTCCTTTGCAGGGACATGGATGAAACTGGAAACTATCATTCTCAGCAAACTAACACAAGAACAGAAAACCAAACACTACGTATTCTCACTCATAAGTGAGAGGTGAACAATGAGAACACATGAACACAGGGAGGGGAACATCACACACCAGGGTGTGTTGGGGGTTGGGTGGCTAGGGGAGCGATAGCATTAGGAGAAATGCCTAATATAGATGGTGGGCTGATGGGTTCAGCAAACCACCATGGCACAAGTAAACCTATGTAATAAAACTTCAGTTCTACACATGTACCCCAGAACTTAAAGTATAATAACACACACAAAAAAGATTATTCATCATGCCACGTGTGATTTATTCCTGGGATGCAAGCATGGTTTAACATACAAAAATAAATCACTGTGATACATCATATTGATAGAATGAAGGATAAAATCCATATGATCACTTCAATTGATGCTTAAGAAACATTTGATAAAATACAACATCCCTTCATGAATGATAAAAATCCTCAAAAAAACTGTACAGTGGGGGCATACCTCAACACAATAAAAGCTACGTACAACACACCCACAGCTAGTATCACACTGAATGGGGGAAAACTAAAAGCCTTTCCTCTAAAATCTGTAATACGACAAGGATGCCCACTTCTACTACTGTTATTCAACAGAGTACTGGAAGTCCTAGGTATAGCAATCACACAAAAAGAAAGATATAAAGGGGCATTCAAATTACAAAGAAAGATGTCAAATTATCCCTGTTTGCATGTGATATAATCTTATATTTGGAAAAACCTAAAGACTCCACAGGAAACCTCTGAGAACTGATATGTTCAGTCAAGTTGTGGAACACAAAATTCAACATACAAAAATCAGTAGCATTTCTACATGCCAACAGTGAACAATGTGAAGAAAATAATTCTAAAAGCAATCCCATTTACAATAGTGACGCATAAAAGTAAATATCTAGGAATTAACCAAAGAAGTGAAAGATCTCTATAATGAAAATTATAAAACACTGATTAAAAAAATTAAAGAGGGTCCCCAAAATGGAAAATATTCTATATTCATGGATTGAAAGAATCAATAGTTAAAATGTCCTTACTACCCAAAGTAATCTACAGATTCAGGGCAATTACTATCAAAATATCAACAGCATTATTCACAAAAATAGAAAAAACAGTCTTAAAATTTATATGGAACCACAAAAGACCCAAAACAGCCATGCTATCCAGAGCAAAAAGAACAAAACTGGAGGAATCACATTGCCTGACTTTAAATTATACTACAGAGCTCTAGTAACAAAAATGACATGGTACTGGTATAAAAACAGACACATGGATCAGTGGATTAGAATAGACAACCCAGATGTAAATCCACATTCATCTACAGTGAGCTCATTTTTGACAAAGGTACCAAGAGCATACACTGGGGAAAGCACAGTCTCTTCAATAGCTGGTGCTGGAAAAACTGGATATGCACATGTAGAAGAATAAAACTAGACCCATGTATCTCTCCATATAAAAGTATCAAATCAAAATTAATTAAAGACTTAGAGCTAAGACATCAAACCATGAAACTACTACAAGAAATCATCGGGGGAAATCCCCCAGGACATTGGTCTGGGCAAAAATTTATCAAGTAACACCCCACAGGCAGAGGCAATCAAAGAAAAAATGGACAAATGGAATGAAATAAAGTTAAAAAGCTTCTGCACAGCAAAAGAGACAGTCAACAAAGTGAAGAGACAATCCACATAATTGAAGAAAATATTTTCAAACTACCCATCCAACAAGGGATTAATAACCAGAATATATAAGGACCTCAAACTACTCTCTAGAAAAAAAAAGAAAAAGTCTAATCATCCAATCAAAAGATGAGCAAAAGATTTCAACTGAAATCCCTCAAAAGAAGAGATACAAAAGACAGTCATAGAAAAAGGTGCTCAACATTATTGATCATCAGAGAAATGCAAGTCGAAACTACAATGAGGTATCATCTCACCCCAGTTAAAATGGCTTTCATCCAAAAGACAAGCAATAATAAATGCTGGTGAGGATGTGAAGAAAAGAGAATGCTTATACACTCTTGGTGGGAATGTAAATTAGTATAACCGCTATGGAGAACAGTTTGGCGGTTCCTCAGCAAACTAAAAATTGACCTACCATATGATCCAACAATCCCACTGCTGGTATATACCCCACCCCATCTCCCCCAAAAAAGGAAACTAATGTATCAAAGAGATATCTACAGTCCTGTGTTTGTTGCAACACTGTTTACAGTAACTGAGATTTGGAAGCAACCTCAGTGTTCATCTATAGATGAATAAATAAAGACTATGTGGTACATATACAAGATGGAGTTCTATTCACCCATAAAAGAATGAGATTCAGTAATTTTTAACAACATAGATGGAACTGGAGATCATTATGTTAAGTGAAATAAGCTAGACACAGAAAGACAAACATCACGTGTTCTCACTTATTTGTGGAATTTAAAAATCAAAACAAACTCATGTACATAGAGAGTAGAAGCCTCTTACCAGAGGCTAAGAAAGGTAGTGAAGGGCTGTCAGAGAGGTTGGAATGCTTAATGTGTACAAAAAAAAAAAAAAAATGAATAAGATCTACTATTTGATAGCACCATAGGTTGCCTATAGTCAGTAATAATGTAACTGTACAATTGAAAATAAAGAATGTAATTAGATTGTTTACAACTCAGTGGATAAATACATAAGGGAATAGATACCACATTCTTCATGATGTGCTTATTTCACATTGCATGACTGTATCAAAACATCTCATGTACCCCATATGTACACCTACTATGTAGCCACAAAAAATAATTTTTTTTTTTTTTTCTGAGACAGAGTTTTGCTATTGTTATCCAGGCTGGAGTACAGTGGCGCAATCTCGGCTCACTGCAACCTCCACCTCTCGGGTTCAAGTGATTCTCTTGCCTCAACCTCCCGAGTAGCTGGGATTACAAACATGTGCCACCACACCCAGCTAATTTTGTATTTTTAGTAGAGATGGAGTTTCTCCATGTTGGTTGGGTGGCCTCGAACTCCCAAATGCAGGTAATCCGCCTGCCTTGGTTTCCCAAAGTGCTGGGAAGTACAGGAGTCGGCCACTGTGAGCAGCCTAAAAATTTAAAAATTAAAAATAAATAAAATAAATTCAACATAGTTTAAAGACCTAAAAATAATATTTTTAAACTGTAAAACTACTAAAAGGAAATATAGAAAAATACTTTTTGATATACTTCTAGACAATGATTTTTCTTGATATGACCCACAAAACACAGGTAGCAAAAGAAAAAAATAGACAAATGAGATTACATCAAACTTAAATGCTTATGACCAGCAAAGAAAACAATAAACAGAGTGAAGAAACAACCCACAGAATGGAGAATATATGTGCAAACCATGCATCTGATAGGGGGTTGATATCCCAAACAACTCAATAGTAAGAAAACTAATAACCTGATTAATGCATGGGCAAAGGACCTGAATAAACATTTATCAAAGGAAGACAAACGATCTACAAGTATTTGAAAAAATGCTCAACATCACTAATCACCAGGAAAATATAAAGTAAAAACACAATGAGATAACAACTCATACTTGTTAGAATGAATATTATTTAAAAAGACCAAAGTTAATAAATGTTTGCAAGGATTTGGTAAAAAGGGACAATTTACATGCTCTTTGTGGAAATATACATTGTTACAGACGTTATGAAAAACACTATTAAAGTTTCTCAAAAAATTAACACATAACTACCATACGATCCAGTAGTCCCATTTCTGGGTATACATCCAAAAAAAAAAAAAAAGGGAAATCTGGATATCAGAGAGATATCTGCCATCCCAAGTTTATGGCAGCACTATTCACAATATCCAAGATATGAAATCAACCTAGGTGTCTATCGACAAATGAATGGATAAATAAAATGTGATGTATATCACATTTTACATGTATATTTTATTATATATATATATTTATTTATATCATTCAGTCTTTAAAAAGAAGGAGGGAATGTTGGATTAAGATGGCAGATAGGAGGCAGGACTAGCTTGCAGCTCCCACTTGGAAAGACAGAGCAGCATGTGGAGACTCACATTGTAAACTTTTGCTCCAAGAACTACCGCAGGAACATGCCAGGAAAGCCAGGACAATCCACAGACCCTTTCAAGGAACTGGATCACTGCTGCAGGCTCCCTGTGATGCCAAAAAACTGTGAGTTGGCTTACTTTCTCAATGGGGAGGCTCATGGTCTGAGGCAAGCTCTCAGTACTGCTCACCGCCTACGTGGAAGTAGAGTCGGTGCTGTTGGGAGGGCACAGTGGGAGTGAGACGGCCTCTAGGACTGTGAGCTGCTTGTGAGCAGGATTAGACCTGTGACTGTTGGTTTTTCCTCACTTCCTTGGAGACCCCTTTGACTCAGGAGAGGCAGCCATAATCCAGGAAGTTTGGGACTACTTTAAACATCCAAACCTAAGAATAATTGCTTTTTCCAAGGGAGAAGATAAATCTGAAAGTCTGGAAAACATATTCAAGGAAATAATCGATGAAAACTTCCCCTGCTTTGCTAGAGATCTAGTCATCCAAATACCATAAGCTTGAAAAACACCTGGGAAATTCATCATAACAGGATCAGCGCCTAGGTTCATAGTCATCAGGTTATCTAAAGTCAAGACTAAGAAAAGAATCTTAAGAGCCGTGAGGCAAAAGCATTAGCTAACCTATAAAGGAAAACAAATCAGAGTAACAGAAGATTTGTCAGCAGAAACCCTACAAGCTAGAGGGTATTGCTGTCCTATTTTTAGCCTCCTTAAAACAATTATCAGGCAAAAATTTTCTATCCAGTGAAACTAACCTTCAAAAATGAAGGAAAGATACAGTCTTTTTCAGACTAATAGTGAAAGAATTCATCACTACCAAGCCAGAACAACAAGAACTGCTGAAAGGAGCTCTAAATCTTGAAACCAATCCCCAAAATACACCAAAATAGAACCTCCTTAAAGCATAAATCTCATAGGATCTGTATAACAATAACACAATGATGAAAACACAAGATAATCAGGCAACAAATAGCACGATCAATAAAATAGTACCTCACATCTCAATACTAACATTTAATGTAAATGGCCTAACTACTCCACTTAACAGATACAAAAAGGCAGAATGGATAAGAATTTACCAGCCAAGTTACTGCTGTCTTCACAAGACTCACCTAGCACATAAGTACTCAATAAACTTAAGGCAAAGGAGTGGAAAAAGATTTTCCATGCAAATGGACACCAAAAGTGAGCAGGAGTAGCTAGTTTTCTGTTGTTGTTGTTATCGCTATTATTGTTATTGATTGCTTTATTGTTGTTGCTATTGTTTGTTCTTGAGACGGAGTCTAGCTCTGTTGCACAGGTTAGAGTGCAATGGCATGATCTTGGACCTTAGCTAACTGCAACCTCTGCCTCCTGGGTTCAAGCAATTCTCCAGCCTCAGTCTCCTGAGTAGCTGGGATTACAGGCACCCACCCCTGTGCCCAGCTAATTTTTGTATTTTTATTTTTAGTTTTATTTGTTTATTTTTTATTTTTTTTAAATTATACTTTAAGTTCTAAGGTACATGTGCATAATGTGCAGGTTTGTTACATATGTATACTTGTGCCATGTTGCTGTGCTGCACCCATCAACTCGTCAGCACCCATCAACTCGTCATTTACATC
>NW_012108175.1:1074942-1081221 GCF_000951045.1 Mandrillus leucophaeus | reverse complement strand
AGAGGCTGCAGAAGATAGAATACTGCTGAACAGCGAGTGTACCTGTCTGATTCTTGCTTTGGAAGCTTCCTCTCAGGGGTGTACTCCACCATGTGAGGTGTGGGGTGTCGGTCTGCCCTTAGTGGAGAATGTCTCCCAGTTAGGCTACTCAGGGGTCACAGACCCACTTGAGCAGGCAGTCATTCCGTTCTCAGATCTCAACCTCCGTGTTGAGAGATCCACCGCTCTCTTCAAAGCTGCCAGACAGAGTTGCTTGCGTCTGCAGAGGTTTCTGCTGCTTTTTGTTGTTGTTGTTGTTATTGTTTAGCTGTGCCCTGTCCCCAGAGGTGGAGTCTACAGAGACTGGCAGGCCTCCTTCAGCTGCTGTGAGCTCCACCCACTTCGATCTTCCCAGGGCTTTGTTTACCTACTTAAGCCTCAGCAATGGCAGGCGCCCCTCCTCCAGCCTCACTGCTGCCTTGCCATTAGATTGCAGACTGCTGTGCTAGCAATGAGGAAGGCTCCGTGTGCATGGGACCCTCCTGGCAAGGTGTGGATTATAATCTCCTGGTGTGCCCGTTTGCTTAAAATGCAGTATTGGGGTGGGAGTTACCCGATTTTCCAGGTGTTGTGTGTCTCAGTTCCCCTGGCTAGGAAAAGGGATTCCCTTCTCCCTTGCGCTTCCCAGGTGAGGCGATGTCTCGCCCTGCTTCAGCTCTCGCTGGTCAGGCTGCAACAGCCGACCAGCACCGATTGTCTGGCACTCCCCAGTGAGATGCACCCAGTACCTCAGCTGATAATGCAGAAATCACCTGTCTTCTATGTCGCTCATGCTGGGAGCTGGAGACTGGAGCTGTTCCTATTCGGCCATCTTGCTCCGCCCCCATTTTTGTATTTTTATTAGAGAGAGGGTTTCACCATCTTGGCCAGGCTTATCTCAAACTCTCCTGACCTCATGGTCCACCCACCTCAGTCTCACAAAGTGCTGGGATTACAGGCGTGAACCACCGTGCCTGGCCAGGAGTGGCTAGTCTTCTATCAGACAAAACAAATATTAAAGTAACAACAGTTAAAAAAGACAAAGAGAGACATTATCTAATAATAAAGGAACTAGTCTAACAGGAAAATATCACAATTCTAAGTGTAGATGCACCTAACCCTGGAGTTCCCAAATTTATAAAACAATTATTACTAGACATAAGAAATGAGATAGATGGTAACACAATAATAGTGTGGGAATTAAATATTCCACTGACAACACTAGACAGGTCAAGACAGAAAGTCAACAAAGAAACAATGAACTTAAACTATACCTTAGAACAAATGGACTCAATGGATATTTACAGAACATTCTACACAACAACTGCAGAATATACATTATATTCATCAGCACATGGGATACTCTCCAAGATACACCACATGATAGGCAATAAAATAAGACTCAGTAAATTTAAGAAAGTCAAAATTATATCAAGTACTCTCTCAGACCACAGTGGAATAAAATTGGAAATCAATTCCAAAAGGAACCATCAAAATCATGCAAATACGTGAAAATTAAATGACCTGCTTCTGAGTGATCGTTGATTCAACAACGAAATGACAATGGAAATTTAAAAATTCTTTGAACTGAATGATAATAGTGACACAACCTATCAAAATCTCTGGGATACAGCAAAATATGTACTAAGAGAAAAGTTCACAGCATTACATCAAAAGTCTGAAAGAACACAAATAGACAATCTAAAGTCACACTTCATGGAACTGGGAAAAAATACAAATCCAAACCCAAACCAAGCAGAAAAAAAGAAAAAATAAAGATCAGAGCAGAATTAAATAAAATTGAAACAAAAAATTTGCAAAAGATAAATGAAAAAAGATGGTTCTTTGAAAAGATAAATAAAATTGATAGACCATTAACAAGATCAACCAAGAAGAGAGAAGAGCCAAATAAGCTCAATTATAACAGAAATGAAATAAAAGATCTTACAACTGATAACACAGAAATATAAAAGATTATTCAAGGCTACTATGAACAGCTTTATGTGCATAAACTAGAAAACTTAGAGGAGATGGATAAATTCCTGGAAAGATACAACCCTCCTACATCAAACCAGGAAAATATAGAATATCTGAACATACCAATAGCAAGGAGCGAGATTAAAATGGTAATTTAAAAATTGCCAAGAATAACAACAACAAAAAGCCCAGGACGAGAAAGATTCATGACTGAATTCTATCAGACATTTAAGGAATTGGTACGATCCTATTGATGCTATTCCAAAAGATAAACAGAGAATCCTCCCTAAGTCATTCTATGAAGCCAATATCACCCTAATACCAAAACCAGGGAAGGGCATAACAAAAAAAGAAAACTACAGACCAATATCCCCGATGAACATAGGTGAAAAAATCTCAACAAAATACTAGCTAACAAACTCCAACAGCATATCAAAAAGTTGATCCACCATGATCAACTAAGTTTTATGTCAGAGATGCAGGGATGGTTTAACATACACAAGTCCACAAGTCAATAAATGTGATAAACCACATAAACAGAATTAACAAAAATCACATTATCATCTTAATAGACAAAGAAAAAGCATTTGACAAAATCCAGCATCCTTTTATGATTAAAACCCTTAGTGAAATTGGCATAGAAGGGACACATCTTAAGGTAATAAAAGCCATCTATGACAAACCCACAGCTAACATTATACTAAATGAGAAAAAGTTGAAAGTATTCCCCCTGAGGACTGGAAAAAGACAAAGACGCCTACTTTCACCACTTTTATTTATCATACTACTGGAAGTCCTAGCCAGAGCAATCATACAAGAGAAACAAATCAGGGCATCCAAATGGGGAAAGAGGAAGTCAAACTGTTACTGTTTGCTGATGATATGATCATACACCTAGAAAACCCTAAATACTCATTCAAAAAGCTCCTAGAACTGGTAAACGAATTCAGCAAAGTTTCAGGATACAAAATTAATGTATGCAAATCAGTAGCTCTGCTATACACCAACAACAATTAAGCTGAGAATCAAATCAAGAACTCAACCCCAGAGGGGCCAAATAGAAACAGCTCTGGTCTGCAGCTCCCAGTGAGACCAATGCAGAAGGTGGGTGATTTCTGCATTTCCAATGGAAGTATCCAGTTCATCTCATTGGGACTGGATAGGCAGTTGGTACAGCCCATGGAAAGTGAGCAGAAGCACGATGGGGCATTACTTCACCAGAGAGGTGCAAGGAGTGAGGGGACCTCCCTTCCCCAGCCAAGAGAAGCCATGAGGGACTGTGCTCCCTGGCCTGGGTAATACTCTTTTCCCATGGTTTTTGCAATCTGCAGATCAGGAAATTCCCTCATGAGCCTATACCACCTATATCACCAGGGCCCTGGGTTTCAAATACAAAACTTAGTGGCTGTTTTGGCAGACACTGAACTAGCTGCAGGAGTTTTTTTCATACCCCAGTGGTGCCTGGAAGCCCAGTGAGAGAACCATTCACTCTCCTGGAAAGGGGACTGAAGCCAGGGAGCCAAGGGGTCTAGCTCAGTGGATCTCACCACCACAGACCCCAGCAAGCTAAGATCCCCTGGCTTGAAATTATCACTCCCAGCACAACAGTCTGGAGTTGACCTGGGATGATTGAGCTTGGTGGGAGAGGGCCATCTGCCATTACTGACACTTTAGTAGGTGGTTCCCAACCAACCATGCTAGGGAGACTGGGAGGTTTGGACTGAGCATAATTTACCACAGCATGGTAAAGCAGCTGTGGCCAGATTGCTTCTCTAGCTTCCTTCTCACTAGGCAGGGCATCTCTGAAGGAAATGCAGCAGTCCCAGTCAGGGGGTTACAGATAAAACTCTAATCTCCCTGTGACAGAGCAGGGAGGGGCAGCTGTGGGCACAGCTTCGGTGGACTTAATCTTTTTTGCCTGCCAGGTCTGAAGAGAGCAGCTGATCCTGACAAAGGGGATTCTCCCAGCACAGCACACCAGCTCTGCTAAGGGACAGATTGCCTCCTCAAGTGGGTCCCTGACATTTGTGCCTCATGACTGGGAGAGACTTCCCAACAGGGGTCAAAAGACACTTCTCACAGGAGAGCTCCAGCTGGCATCAGGCCAGTGCCCCTCTGGGACTAAGCTTCCAGAGGAAGGAGCAGGCAGCAATCTTTGCTGTTCTGCAGCCTCCACTGGTGATACCAAGGCAAACAGGGTCAGGAGTGGACCGCCAGCAAACCACAGCAGACCTGCAGAAGAGAGAGCTGACTGTCAAAACATAAACTAACAAACGAAAGCAACAACATCAACATCAACAAAAAGGACACCCACACAAAGACCCTATCCAAAGGTCATCAGCCTAAAAAATCAAAAGTAGATAAATCCACAAAGATGAGGAAATACTAGTGCAAAAGCATTGAAAATTCAAAAAACCAGAATGAGTCTTCTCCTCCAAATGATTGCAACTTCTCTCCAGCAAGGACTGAGAATGACATTGACGAATTGACAGAACTAGGCTTCAGAAAGTGGGTAATAACAAACTCTTCTGAGCCAAAGGAGCATGTTCTAACCCAATGCAAGGAAGCTAAGAACCTTGATAAAATGTTACAGAAACTGCAAACTAGAATAATCAGTTTAGAGAGGAACATAAAAGACCTGATGGAGCTGAAAAACACAGCATGACAACTTCATAAAGCATACACAAGTATCAATAGCTGAATTGATCAAGTGGAAGAAAGAATATCAGAAATTGAAGATCACCTTGCTGAAATAAGGTGACAAGACAAGATTAGAGAAAAAAGAATGAAAAGAAATGAACAAAGCCTTCAAGGAATATGAGACTATGTGAAAAGACCAAACCTAAGACTGATTAGTATGCCTGAAAGTGATGTGAAGAATGGAATGAAAGTGGAAAACACACTTCAGGATATTATCCAGGAGAATTTCCCCAACCTAGCAACAGAGGTCAACATTCAGATTCAGGAAATACAGAGAACACCACTAAGATACTACTCGAGAAGAACAACCCCAAGACACATAATCATCAGATTTTTCAAGGTTGAAATGAATGAAAGGAGATATACCTAATGTAAATGATGAGCTAATGCATGCAGCACACTGACATGGCACATGTATACATATGTAACAAACCTGCACGTTGTGCACATGTACCCTGGAACTTAAAGTATAATAATACAAAAGAAAAAATGTTAAGGGCAGCCAAAGAGAAAGGTCAGGTCACCTACAAAGGGAAGCCTATCAAACTAACAGTAGGTCTCTCTGCAGAAACTCTACAAGCTAGAAGAGAGTGGGGGCCAATATTCGACATTCTTAAAGAAAAGAATGTTTAACCCAAAATTTCATATCCAGCCAAAATAGGCTTCATAAGTTAAGGAGAAATGAAATCCTTTTCAGACAAGCAAATGCTGAGATTTTGTCACCACCAGGCCTGCCTTACAAGAGCTCCTGAAGGAAACACTAAGTATGGAAGAGAAAAACAAAAAAACAAAAAAACAAAAACAAAAAACAAACAAACAAAAAACAAAACAAAACACAGTACAAGCCACTGCCGAAGCACACTAAAATATAAAGAGCAACAGCACAATGAAGAAACTGCAACTAATCTGCAAAATAACCAGCTAGCATCATGATGACAGGATTAAATTCAGACATAACAATATTAACCTTAAATATGAAGGGGCTAAATGCCCCAATTAAGACACAGACTGGCAAATTGGATAAAGAGTCAAGACCCATCAGTGTGCTGTATTCAGGAGACACATCTTATGTACAAAGACACACAAATGCTCAAAATAAAGGGATGGAATAATATTTACCAAGCAAATGGAAAGCAAAAAAAAAAAAAAAGGCAGGGGTTGCAATCCTAGTCTCTGATAAAACAGACTTTAAACCAACAAAGATTAAAAAAGACAAAGAAGAGCATTGTATAATGGTAAAGGGATAAATGCAACAAGAAGAGTTAACTATCCTAAATATAGATGCACTCAATACAGAGCACCCAGATTCATAAAACAAGTTCCTAGAGACCTACAAAAAAAGCTAGACTCTCACATAATAATAGTGGGAGACTTTTACATGCCACTGTCAATATTAGACAGATCAATGAAACAGCAAATTAACAAGAATATTTGGGACTTCAACTCAGCTCTGTATCAGCTAGACTTAATAGACATCTACAGAACTCTTCAAACAAATCAACAGAATGTACATTCTTCTCAGGGCCACACGGCACTTATTCTAAAATTGACCACATAATTGGAAGTAAAACACTCCACAGCAAA
>NW_012108175.1:1052920-1074892 GCF_000951045.1 Mandrillus leucophaeus | reverse complement strand
GCAAAAAAAAAAAAAAAAAAAAAAAAAAAAAAAAAAAAAAAAATGGAAATCATAACAAACAGTCCCTTAGACAATAGTGCAATCAAATTAGAACTCAGAATCAAGAAACTCACTCAAAATCTCACAACTACATGGAAATTGAATGACCACTCCTGAGTGACTTCTGGGTAAATAATAAAATTAAGGCAGAAATAAAAAAGTTCTTCAAAACCAATGAGAACAAAGAGAAAACATAATAGAAACTCTGAGACACAGCTAAAGCAGTGTTAAGAGGGATATTTATAGCACTAAATGCCCATATTAGAAAGCTGACAATATCTGAAATTGGCACCCTAACATCACAATTAAAAGAACTCGAGAAGCAAGCAAATTCAAAAGCTAGCAGAAGACAAGATAAAACTAAGATCAGAGCGGAACTGAGGGAGATAGAGACACGAAAAACCCTTCAAAAAAAAGCAATGAATCAAGGAGTTGTTTTTTGAAAAAGTTAACAAAATAAATAGACTTCTAGCTAGACTAATAAAGAAGAAATGAGAGAAGAATCAAATAAACACAATAAAAATGACAAAGAAGATATCACCACTGATCCCACAGAAATACAAACTACCATCAGAGAATACTATACACTTCACCATGTAAATAAACTAGAAAATCTAGAAGAGGTGGGTAAATTCCTGGACACATACACCCTCCCAACACTAACCCAGGAAGAGGTGAAATTCCTGAATAGACCAAAAACAAGTTCTGAAATGGAGGCAGTAATTAATAGCCTACCAGTCCAAAAAAAAAAAAAAAAAAAAAAAAAGCCTGAGGGATTTCAGTCAAAGAATCATAACAGAGGTACAAAGAGGAGCTGGTACCATTCCTTCTGAAACTATTTCAAACAATAGAAAAGAAGGACTCCTCCCAAACTCATTTTATGAGGCCAGTTCATCATCCTGATACCAAAAGCTGGCAGAGACACAGCAAAAAAAGAAAAATTTAGGCCAATATCCCTGATGAGCATCAATGCAGAAATCCTCAGTAAAATACTGGCAAACCTAATCCAGCAGCACATCAAAAAGCTTATCAATACAATCAAGTCGGCTTCATCCATGGGATGCAAGGCTTGTTCAACATATGAAAATCAATAAACATACTCCATCACGTAAACAGAACCATTGACCAAAAACACATGATTATCTCAATTGTGCTGAAAAGGGCTCTGATAAAATTCAACAGCCCTTCATGTTAAAAACTCTTAATAAACTAGGTATTGATGGTATTGATGAACATATCTCAAAATAATAAGAGCTACTTATGACAAACCCATAGCCAATATCACACTGAATGGGCAAAAGCTGAAAGCATTCCCTTAAAAATGGGCACAAGACAAGGATGCCCTCTCTCACCACTCCTATTCAACACAGTGTTGGAAGTTCTGGCCAGGGCAATCAGGCAAGGGAAAGAAATAAAGGTATCCAAATAGAAAGAGAGGAAATGAAATTGTCTCTGTTTGCAGAAGATATGATTGCATATTTAGAAAACCCCATCATCTCAGCACAAAAACTTTTTAAGCTGATAAGAAACTTCAGCAAAATCTCAGGATACAAAATCAACGTGCAAAAATCACAAGCATTCCTATATCCCAACAATAGACAAGCAGAGAGCCAAATCATGAGTAAAGTCCCATTCATAATTGCGACAAAGAGAATAAAATACCTAGGAATACAACTTACGAGGGATGTGAGGGATCTCTTCAAGGAGAACTACAAACTACTGCTCAAGAAAATAAGAGAGGACACAAACAAATGGAAAAACATTCCATGCCCATGGATGGGAAGAATCAATATCTTGAAAATAGCCATAATTCCCAAAGTAATTTGTAGATTCAATGCTATTTACATTAAGCTACATTGGCTTTCTCTGCAGAAGTAGGAAAAAAAAACTACTTTAAAATTAATATGGAACCAAAAAATTTGTATAGCAAAAACAACCCTAAGCAAAAGAACAAAGCTGGAGGCATCACACTGCCAGATCTGACCTGCAGACCCTGGCCAAATGGTGGATGAAAAAATGCACTCAGATACAGGTAACCAGTGAAAGAGTGGGCTAGAGGACCAGGCCGCTCACAGAAAGAGTTGTAGCATCCACGGCCCTGACGAGCTGGTGCTACAGGCATTTATTCAGTACAGATTTAATGACAAAGGCCTTGAGTCAACACACTTGTGTGTAATTAACATGGTCGCCCTCCCACCCCCACTCCCAGAGAGCAGTCCTGCACAGATGATTAAAGGCCAGGTTCTGAGGTCTAAGTAAACTAACTTATCCAGATCAATTCCCTTACACTTCCTTGTTATCTACTCTGAGAAAATTCAGTTGCCTTCAGTCAAATTATCTTTTGAGGCTTTTGCAAAACCACCTGGCCTTGCAAGAAGGTTTGCTTCTTTTCCTACACTTTCTCCCACCACCCTGACTTATCTCCTACACATGTATGTTTACTGCAACATTATTTACAATAGCAAAGACTTGTAACCAACCCAAATGCTCATCAATGATAGACCGAATAAAGAAAATATGGCACATATACACCATGGAATACAATGCAGTCACATAAAATAATGAGTTAATGTCCTTTGCAGGGACATGGATGAAGCTAGAAGCCATCATTCTCAGCAAAGTAACACAGGAACAGAAAACCAAACACCACATATTCTCACTCATTGATGGGATTTGAACAATTAGAACACATGGACACAGGGAGGAGAACATCACACACCGGGGCCTCTCAGGGCACCCCCTGAGCGGCCAAGGGGTGGGAGAGCATTAGGGCAAATAGCTAATGCATGCAGGGCTTAAAACCTAGATGCCATGTTGATAGGTGCAGCAAACCACCATGGCACATGTATGCATATGTACCAAACCTGCATGTTCTGCACATGTATCCCAGAACTTAAAGTAAACTTTTTAAAAAATACACCTAATTACCTATTCCATCATATAAAAAAAGAAATCAAAAAAGAACTCAAGACCTTTTATAATACTTGCAAAACAAAATGAATAAAACACTTAGGAATATATCTAACCAAGGAGGTGAAAGACCTCTACAAGGAAAACTACAAGACACTGCTTAAACAAATGACAGATGACACCAACAAATGGAAACACATCCCATGCTCATAGGTGATTAGAATCAATATTGTGAAAATGACCGTACTGCCAAAAGTAGTCTACAAATTCAATGCATTTCCCATAAAAATATCATCGTCATTCTTCACAGAACTGGAAAAAACAATCCTAAAGTTCATATGGAACCAAAAAAGAGCCTGCGTAGCCAAAGCAAGACTGAGTAAAAAGAACAAATCTGAAAGCATCACATTAGCCAACTTCAAACTATACGGTAAGGCCATAGTCACCAAAACAGCATGGTACCGGTATAAAAATAGGCACATAGACCAATGGAACAGAATAGAGAACCCAGAAATAAAACCAAATATTCACAACCAACTCAACTTTGGCAAAGCAAACAAAAACATAAAGTGGGGATAGGACACCCTGTTCAGCAAATGGTACTGAGATAATTGGCAAGCCACAAGTAGGAGAATGAAACTGGATCCTCATCTCTCAACTTTTACAAAAATCAACTCAATATTGATTAAAGATGTAAATCTAAGACCTAAAACCATAAGGATTCTAGAAGATAACATTGGAAAAATTCTTCTAGACATTAGCTTAGGCAAAGATTTCATGACCAAAGAGCCAAAAACAAATGCAACAAAAACAAAGATAAATAGATGGGAGTTAATTAAATTAAAAATCTTCTGCACAGCAAAAGAAATAATCAGCAGAGTTAACAGACAACTCACAGAGTGGGAGAAAATTACAATCTATACATCCAACAAAGGAGTAATATCCATAATCTACAAAGAACGCAAACAAATCAGAAATAAAAAAACAATCCCATTAAAAAGTGGGCTAAGGACATGAATAGACAATACTAAAAAGAAGGTATACAAATTGCCAGCAAGCCTATGAAAAAAAATGTTCCACATCACTAATGATCAGGGAAATCAAATCAAAGTTTTCATACCTACACAAAAATGTGACACTAAACATTTTATTCTAACTCAGCAAATGCATACACTTTTGAAACCTGCAATCGTTCTAACTCTGCCAAACCTGCAAAAAAACAGCAAGAGAAAATAAGTAAAGGTTTTAAACAAAAAGGTGATTATAATCATAAACCAGAGAATATTAGTGAGGCAAGGCAAGCAGTCAGGATATCAGCAGGTGAGGGAAAATGGAAAGAAGACAGAATGAATGGATTTGAGATCCATGTGGGGTTAATGGATAGTATGGGATATTTTCTTATCCATTACTTTACCTCTGTGACAGCATAGTGGATGACACAATAGATGTTTATTGTCAAAATACGAGAATATGTTAAGAGTTTATTTGAGTTACAATAATCTTAAAAGTGTCTTTTCCTTGAGAACAGCTTTCTTGAGACTGTTATAGATATGCATGTGTATTTTCAAATTGCTTCTCACATCTGCTAAACTTAATATGAATGTGTGAAATAAAACAGAATGCACACACACATTCAAGAAGATGAAAATAATATTAACACTTTCTTCATAGGGTTTTTGCAAGGATGAAATGAAATAACACATGTGAAACATTTAGTGATTGTGCTGATAGTGATTGTTGTTGTTACTCTATGTATCCCCACCTCTACCCCTGCCATTACCACCAATTCTCCTCTTCTATGTCTTTTTCTTTCATCCTTGCTTTCCTTTTGCCATCCATAATTTTTAAGTTCCCACCCAAACTCCTGCTGCATATCAAAATCTTTCTTAGGGAAGGATCTGTTATACTATTCATTTACATCATTATATAGATGTCTCCTTTTCCAGAATTACTTGAACTATTTTCTGGTGATCATCCCTTATTCGCAGATAAAATGTGTTATCTCTTAATAAAGGCATTTTTTTTTTTTTTTTTTTTTGAGATGGAGTCTTGCTCTGTCACCAAGACTGAAGTACAATGGCACGATCTCGGCTCACTGCAACCTGTGCCTCCCGGGTTCAAGTGATTCTCCTGACTCAACTTCCTGAGTAGCTGAGATTGCAAGCATGTGCCATCACAGCTGGCTAATTTTTGTATTTTTAGTAGAGACGGGGATTCACAATGTTGGCCAGACTGGTCTTGAACGCCTGACCTCCGGTGATCCACTTACCTCGGCCTCTGAAAGTGCTGGGATTACAGGCATGAGCCACTGCACCTCGCTGATAAAAGCATTTTATGCATCAATGTAAATGCTGTGGTGAAAGGCTGAGGTTTAGGTCTGTTATCAACCCAATACATGGCTAACACACGTGAAAGGGGAAGGCTATGTTTCCATTTGTAATACTACCATACACAAGCAGGTTAAAAGGGCCTACACTATCAAGTCAGGTCCAAAAACTTAAGCCAATTCTACAATTCCATTCAAATATTTTAAGGGCAATAAATGGCTACAGCTAACTAATCTTGACAGAAGGTATTGTTTCTCAAGAAAGGTTAAGTGACTCACTGATAGTTACCCCGCTGTATTTTCCCAGTAACAATATCCTTGCATTCTACTTAATTCAACTTCACAATATCCTAAGCTGTCTGTATTGATTTGTTTAGTGTTCCAATAAATTCATATCTCCCCAGAACCTGTGAATATGACCTTATTTGAAAATAGAGGTTTTGCAGACATAATAAAGTAAATTAAGGTAATACTGGATGAGAATAGGCCCTAACCCAAAGACTGGTAGCCCTAAACCAGACACAGAGACACAGACACATAGGGAAAAAAATGCAATGTGAAGTCAGAGGCAGAGATTGAAGTGATGATGCATCTACAAGCCAGATAATACAAAGAATTGCCAACAGCCACCAGAAGCTAGAAGAGATGAAGAAGGACTATTTCCTAAAGCCTTCAAAGAGGGCATGCTGACACCTTTATTTCACACTTCTAACCTCCAGAACTGTGAAGAATAAATTTATGTTATTTTAAGTCACCCAGTTTGTGGAAATTTGTTACAGTATCCTTAGAAAACTAACATACTCTCCCTTCTCAATAGTCAACAGCATTACAAACACGTTTTACTGAATGCTCTTGGTAGTCTCAAGCATTGACAATATTGCACTTCTAGACAATGAGTAATCAGTCAATTTTCTTGCCCCAGAAACCCAGTGTATGTGTGTAAGGGAGTGCGGAGTGGTTGTCATCTCAATCACTGCTATTGAGAAACACTTCCAAAGATATGATCATTAAGTCCTTGAGAAAATTCAAACTATTCTAAAAGTGATTCTTAATGAAAATGATCAACTATATAACAATTTCTACAAATATTTATTGACTGCATTTGTATTTTTTAGTTATTGCTTTTGAAAATAAAAATCAATGAAACATGAGTGGTACACATGAAACTTGGGAATTTTCTAGCCCAGTCTGAACCAGGGCTAACTGTTAGGTTATCTTGCTGATCATCCTCCAATTGCAAGTCCTGCTCTAACTTAACTCAGAGATGAGGGAATAAACCCCAGAGAGATGCCTGGAGCATCTCTACAGTAGATGGACTGATATGAGTAATCCCCAATTAAGGGACTCAGTGGTGACCAAGCCAATTAAGATACTAATATAAACATTTGTTTATTCTAAAATAAATACAAGTAGAGAAGATCTCTACATAAAGGTCAAGATGATGAAAGCAGACAGTAAAACACAATCCATAAGGTAATGTTAAAAGAAGTGTCACGTTTGACATGAGTAGAATGGGCTAATGTATCCAGTATCCAAAAAGAAGACAGTTTGCTTATCTACAGACCAAAGAGTTTAGACATTAAAATGAACTTTGTGAGAGCTAAATACTGATATGAACAAAAGCAACAGTTAACAAACATGTATTGAGTGACTACTACATATGTCACTGTGCTGACAGTGAATGAAAACTTCATTAGAGACTTAATTTTATGAAGAGATAAAGATACCACAACTCCAAAAGGATTATATAAAGCTTACCAAAAGGTAGAGGGAGTGGCCTCAAAAGAGCAGCTATCTTCAGATTACCTAGTGGTCACAAACCCTTTGTACCTGGAAGGAAACTGAGCCTCCAGAAAAAGAAAGGAGTTTGTCTAGCATTAAAAGCAACCATGGTCTCCTGGTTGCCAGGCCATTCTTTTTTCTGCTCTGTATTCTAACTTTCTCTGTACTGAATTACTGCCAAAGTAAGTTGTCCCTATAACATTGTAGTCATTTTACATCACATCTACACACAAACATCAATTTAAGAATCAAAAGCAGTTTTTTTCATCATCGAATCATCTCAAAAATAGATATATATTTGGCAGCAACTTTCTGTACATGGTTCAAAATGGTGCTGGGAAAACTGGCAAGCCACACATAGAAGAATGAAACTATATCTTCATCTCCCACCTTATACAAAAATCAACTGTAGATGGATCAAAGACTTAAGTCTAAGACATGAAACCACAAAAATTCTAGAGGATAACATTGGAAAAATCCTTCTAGACATTGCCTTAGGCAAATAATTCATGACTAAGATACCAAAAGCAAGTGCAACAAGAACAAAAATAAATAATTGGGACCTAATTAAACTACAAAGCTTCTGCACAGGAAAAGAAGTAATCAAAAGAGTATATAACCCACAGAGTGGGACAACCCACAGAGTGGGAGAATATATTCAGAAATTATGCATCTGAAAAAAAAAACCTATATCCAGAATCTAAAAGGAACTCAAACAAACCAGCAAGAAAAAAATTAAATAATCCCATCCAAAAGTGGACAAAGGACATGAATAGACATTTCTCAAAAGAAGATAAACAAGCAGCCAACAAACATATGAAAAAAATACTCAACATCACTAATCATCAGGGAAAATCCAATTCAAAACCACAATGTGATACCACCTCACTCCTGCAAGAATGGCCATAATTAAAAAGTCAAAAAGCAATAGATGCAGGTGTGGATGTGGTGAAAATAAAACACCTTTACACTGCTGTTGGGAATGTAAGTTAGTACAGCCACTATAGAAAACAGTATGGAGATTCCTTTAAAAACTAAAAGCAAAACTATCATTTGCTCCAGCAATCCCACTACTAGGTACCTACCCAAAGGAAAATAAGTCATCACAAGTGAAAAAGACACGTGCACATGCATGTTTACAGCAGCACAATTCACAATGGCAAAGATATAAAACCAACCTAAGTGCCTATCAACTGGTGAGTGGATTAAAAAAATGTAGTGTATATACACCATTAAATACTACTCAGCCATAAAAATGAATGGAATAATGTCTTTTGCAACAACCTGGATGGAGCTGAAGGCCATTATTCTAAGTGAAGTAACTCAGGAATGGAAAATCAAGTACTGTATATTTTCACTTAAAAGTGGGAGCTAAGCTATGAGGACACAAAGACATACAGAGTGGTATACTGCACTTTGGAGACTCGTAGGGGTGGAGTTTGGAAAGGGGATATGGGATAAAATACTACATATTGGGCATAGTGTGTGCTTCTCAGATGACGGGGACACTAAAATTTCAGCATTCACCACTAAAGAACTCATCCACATAACCAAAAACCACCTGTACCCCAAAAACTAATGAAATAAAAAAAATCCTGGATTTGCCCTCTGGTGCCTTTTAGGGTTGTGATGATCCATTTAGCCTGTAAAGACATAACTAAATGTTCTGTCAGGTAATACGGAGAAATGACAGATAAGCTGGGGTTTTTTGTTTGTTTTTTCTTTGTTTGTTTTTTTAAATCTTAATCCAAGTGGACAATGAAATTTACACAACATAATACTTGTCATTTTATTTCATTACAATTTCATCAAATACAATAAATTTATAATTTAAGAGAATGAGCAATATGTACCATATGTATGTATATAATCAGCTTTGTCTACTTTTAAAATAGGTTTTTATCACAGTATTATATGCTTGTTGTAGAAAATTTAGAAAACCCAAATGAGCAAAAAAAAATAATGTTTATATTTTCATCTAGTGATAACCACTGTTAACATTTTGTGGCCTATTGTTTTGTGAACGTGGGTATTTTTATTATTTATAAAATAATTTATTTTATTTTATACTACCTGGAAATTTTCTTTTTTTACTTAAAATACCTTATGAATATTGCCATTCATTAAGCATTCTTATATAGCTTAATTTTTCATGCAACTAATATTATAGAATTTAGGTTGTTTCCAGTTTTTATTTTTTTATTTTTTTATTTTTTTTGAGTCAGAGTCTCGCTCTGTCACCCAGGCTGGAGTGCGGTGGCACAATCTCGGCTCACTGCAAGTTCGGCCTCCCAGGTTCACGCCATTCTCCTGCCTCAGCCTCCGCGAGTAGCTGGGACTACAGGCGCCCGCCACCACACCTGGCTTATTTTTTGTATTTTTAGTAGAGATGGGTTTTCACTGTGTTAGCCAGGATGGTCTGAATCTCCTGACCTCGTGATCCGCCCATCTCAGCCTCCCAAAGTGCTGGGATTACAGGTGTGAGCCACCGTGCCCGGCTCCAGTTTTTAATATTATATACAACTATTTAAGTATTTAAGTAATAACTCAGAGGTGAATCTTGACACATATCCATAATTAGTCCCTATACATACTTGAAATGAGGTTTCCAAGCCAAAGACTGAATATCTTAAGGTTTTATATAAATATTGTTAGAGATGTTAAATTCCCACCACTAGAGTGTCGTTGCCTATTTATTTGAACTCTTACCAATCTGCCAACACTGGAGATTAACACTGTTTTTAATCTTTGCCAATTTGATATGCAAAGGATTATAGCTCCTTGCTGTTATAATTTGCATTTTGACCACATTTTTCCAAACCTTAATTGACTGATTATTTGAAATGCCACTCTATGCCTTTGTCCATTTATTTTTCTGATGAAGTTTTTGTCTTTTAGTAATTTATAAGAGCTTATTGCATGCAAACAACAGTAATTCTTTGTTAAATGTGTTGAAAATATTTCCCAATTTTGTATTTTACCTTTTAATTTTGTTTATATTTTACTTTCTAACTTATGATATTCATGTACATAGTTTTTTATTTTGTGGTCAAATCCATTACATTTTTTAATGGTTTTTCTCTGTGGGAAATTCTGTCTCTATAGCAGAGTATTTTGATAACAATTTTTGGCTATACATTTGCACAAGTCTTTGAAGTTTATGGTTTCTGATGCATTGTTGTTGAATTGTTGCTCTGTTGAAACTTCATTGCAGCATTTCTGTTGAAACTTCATTGCAGCATTTCAAGACCATTGTTTGGTCCTCTCTTATTTCTAGAATGGTCAGAGCTTTCACATTATGAATGAACAAACCTTTGCCAAAGACTTTCCAAAATATTTGAAGCAAAAGAATATGATCATCTTCTGACAGCTCAACATGTGTAAGTATGACTGTTTTATTCCTACAACCATTGTGATAATTCAGTGGAATATTGCAGAAAAATTAACCGGTTTTTTTTTAAACATATGAATATCACTCTGAGTTGAGTGGGGGCTATTACAACAGTTTATTCTTGAAAATCTACTTAGCTTGATTGGGAAACGAATTTTAGTGATTAGGGTTCCAAACAAAAATTTCCTTTCATCCTCAGCAAACACAGGAACAGAAAACCAAACATCGCATGTTCTCACATAAGTGGGAGTTGAACAATGAGAACACATCGACACAGAGAGGGGAATAATGCACACCAGGACCTGCTGTGGGGTGGGGGATGAGGAGAGAGAACTTAGAGGACAGGTCTACAGGTGCAGCAAACCACCATGGCACACAAATACCTATGTGACAAACCTGCACGCTCTGCACATGTATCCCCCCCTCCCCAACCCTATTTTTTTGTTTTATTTTGTTTTAGAATAAGAAAAAAATTTCTTTCTGGCAAAATATCTGCATTAATCCTTTTAAGTTATAGAATCTTAGAGCTGAATGGAACTTAATTTATCCGGTTCTATTCTGTTATATTTCAGCTTAGGAATGGCGCACAAGAAGATTAAATATACTTGTGCCAGGTAATAAAGCTAGAGAAGTCAGGTCTGGACTCCATTAGTTTGAGTAAAAGTGGATTATCTTCCTCTCTCAGATCTTTGGAATTTAAGTTCTGACACTGAACATATGTGAGTTCTACTGCTGCCCAAAACTTCTTTTTTATTAATACATGATTTTTTGTGTTACCGTTATAAATAATTGAGAAATGCATAAACATATATATACCAAATTAATAGACGTTTCACATAGAAATAGTGCATTGGATTCTTACTCTTCCATAATATTTCATATTTCTAAACTAATTTGTTTTATAGTAACATATATTCTTTTTATAAAGTTTTTGAATCCAGTGGTTATTGTTGTGGCTTGTAGATAGAAAAAATACTCCCCACTATTTTAAGAATGAGAAATTACAGTAAATTAGTCGAAGTCCATGGTAAGAAAATGCAGCTTGACTAATAGGATAGGCAGTAAGAAATGTAATAGTATTCCCTTTTAAGGTTAGTGTGTGTGTGTGTGTGTGTGTGTGTAAGTTGACATATGTCCAGTTAAGAAACTTTAGAAAATAAAACCACAAAAGGAGAGGGGTAATCATCCGTATTCTTAGAATCCAAATTCAACTGCTGATTGATATTTTATATACTCCAATTTTCTTAGTGCTTATGTAGGAAAGATTAGCAAGCTCCTATTTTTCCTAGTGCCCCTCCTTTCCACTTTCTCACTGTCCAAGAGTAGTTTCTTAGTATTCCAGCCTTTAACCCTTTCTAATAAATTATAAACACTGCTTATTCTAATTAGTGATACCTATTACTGTCTGTTGTACCTTTTCAAAATATAATGTTTCTTTTTTTTTTAGACAGAGTCTTGTTCTGTATTCCAAGCTGGAATACAATAGTGCAATCACAGCTGACTGCAGCATCCACCTCTCGTACTCAAGTGATCCTCCTGCCTCAGCCTTCCAAGTAGCTGGGACCATAGGTTTGTTTTTTACTTTTAGTTTTTTGTGGGGATGGGGGTCTCACTATGTTGCCCAGGCTGGCCTTAAACTCCTGTGCTCAAGCTATCTTCCTGCCTCAGCCTCCAAGGTGTAGTGATTACAGGTGTGAGCTACTGCACCTGGCCAGAATGTGTCATTCTTATTCAAAACTCTCAGCTGATTCCCACCACAGTACATGAAATAAGTCCAGCATCTGAGTCTGACATTTACATTCTTCAACAGTTCAGCCTTATCCTCTGTTTTTTATTCCATCTTTCCTCACCTCTGTTCTCATGCATGTTGTGTGTGTGTTACACATACACAGACACACTCACATCTTTTCACCACACAGGGTAATTATTCTCTTTCCATGCTTTATACCACTGTTTCTCAAGCTGACTATAGTGAAGGACATTTTCTTTAAAGTTCTAATCTATCACAAATCAATACTTTATGAAATATAAGAATGAATTATTAGAAAAAAATGATGACATTTGGATGTCACAACAATGGCACATTACTATATAAGTTTCGAAAGGAGCTACTCTCAGTTTTTATACTTATGTGATCAACAACCAATAACAAATGGTCTGCAGACAAGCATCATTCCATGGGCCACACTTTGTATAACACTGCCATTAACTTTCCTATATCAATGCCTTTCATCATGCCGTTTTCTTTCCTGGATTGCTCTTTCTTCCCAAATTCATTCCTAGTATTTGCTTACCAGAGTTTTCATCTTTCAAATCCCAGCTCAAATTTTACCTCCCTCAAGAAGTCTCATATACCCTAGTCAGAATTAATCTCTTTTCACAAATGCCCACCGTGCTTCATATATAAGACAAACACAGTACTTATCACAGCCTGATTTTTTTTACTGAGATTTAATTCACATACTATACAATTCACCCATTTAAAGTGGTCAATTCTATCATATTTAATATATACACAGTGGTGCAACTATAATTACAATCTAATTCTAGAATATTTCCGTCACACCAAAAGAAATCCCCTGCTGATTAGCAATGATACCCCAGTTCCCCTACTCCACCCAGCCTGACTTTATTATAGCTATTTTGATATGTATGTCTCCCTTTTGAAAAGTTGCATATTCTTAGAAGAGGGAGATTGGCAAGGGGATGTTACTCATCTCTAAAGCGGGAACTATGAAGAAGTCTAGATAGGCTACAGTGTTGTTTTTACAATACTTATCATCACACATTTGCTAATGGTTGAATTGTCTGTTTTATAGATAAGTTATAGACAAATCATTTGTTGAATGTTAGACAAGTTTCAGAAACCTCTGCTTTAGAAACACCTTTCTTCAATAGCAGCATTTATTTCTCATAGCTTTATTCTCTGGGAATGTACAGATGTTAAGGAAAACTACATCTGTTGATGATCACTCACTCTCAAATGACTTAGCCTTTTTCTTTTTTTTCTTTTTTTCATTTTCTGTGTTCAACATGTTAGCAGGGTTTTTTTTTTTTTCAATAAAGCAATATACATGAGATTCATCAAATATCCTGATGCATATTTTCTTCCTATGGAATTCTGTGAGAGAATTTTTATTCCTGTAGCAAATTTTCTAGAAAGATAAGTCTGAATTTTTCTATTTTGTGAGGTTTCTTGTAGAGATATATGATATATCCCCATCCACTGCAGGCATAATTCACTATTCCCTCCTGTATTCTCCCAAACACATTTTCCAGTCCTTACTCTAATATTCAATCATGTTGTGTTAACAATAGTCATGAATGTATTTGTATTTCCTGCTAAATTATTAGCTTCTTGAAGACAGAAATTGCATCTGATTGGCCTGTTTATCCTCCACAGAGCCTAGTCAACTACCTGAGATGGAGTTAAGTGTTCAGTAAATGTTTGTTAAATGGATAAATAAGAAAATTAAAAGTTTTAGAGTGGAATGGACATGGGGATATATGTTAGCTCATTTGGTTTTAAATATATTCTAAATTGAGAAATAATTTATCTTTATTTTTAAAATGTGGATCTTTAATAAGAAAAAACGAGAACCTTAAGTCATTATCTTATATATTATCTCCTGTAATAGAGGATGCAGGAATTAGAAATGAAAGTTAAACCTCTCACCACATGGGGGAGAAGCATTGCTTCAGAAAGTAATTCCTGAGGGAAATATGTCCCCTTTTAAAATATTTTCTGGCAACTCCCACTAGTAGTTAGGCATAGATTTGCAGCTGCCCTTGTTTAACCCCTTTCACCCCAATGCTAGGGGAGGGGGATGTCGGGCTCTGTTTACTTAAAGTATTTTTGCCTTTGACACATATGCCAAGAAAACCTGAGGGAGAGTTTTTATTAAAAAGCAAATGATGATTTTCCTAGAATAGAAAATTCCCATGAAATTATTATTCTTAGTGAATATCAGCAGGGTGCCTAAACTACACATAACATGCCTTATCATGTAAGACAGATGCCCTCTAGAAAATGCCCCTCGGTATATTTCAGGTAAGTATAATCAGATAGGGTATGCATACAAACTTCAGAGCAAAAGTGTATGATCTATTCAGGAGGATCCTGACAATCCTTTGGAAGGGCAAGGTACCAAAGAGAGTAAGTAGACTGTAATATATCCTTCTTACCTGTGGCAAAATATATAAGTTGGATAGGATTCAAGAATTCAAAATTCAGAGAGGAATTCAAATGCCTGTATTTAAAGTATTGTAGCTCAAATAAATGTAGAGAAGATGGAGAAGTTTATGTTTAAAGAAAAAAAGGGGAAAACTACTAAAGAAAAATAAGAACAAGAGATAAAGTGATATAGAACCTAATAAAAGATCTAAGAAAAAAAATGTGTTTTCTTCCCATATCCAGTTTGAGTCTGTGGAGAAATTTTAAGATGGAAAAATGTAGTCTCATTTGTAGCTTTTTCCATGCAAGAACATTTTATTTATTGCTCCAAGTTATCCAGGAAATTGAAGCTGATCAGGCCCCAGAAAGAAAGTAGTCACTACTCAAATGAATTGACACATGAAGGTCTAGTGTCTAATATTTCAAAGGAAGTATTTATAAAGTTGAGGTTGTCTTTGGTTAGAATTCAGCTGTAGCTTTCTTCCTAGCAAAGTACATTGGGATTCCTCATGCTCGACACAGGAGAAAAAGTTTAATATCTTATCACTTAAAGTATGCTGATCTTTATAATTATAAAATTCTGAAAATTAGGATTAATAATTTAAAGCACAAATTTTAGTCATTCTTGAAACTTATGTTTAAAATACGAGATAAAAGGTTCCCTTTTGCTACTCAACAAAACAGTTATGAGTGGTATTTTAAGCCCAAGAAGAAGACTTCTATGCCAAGTTTTGTTACTAGATTATGATGCTATAAAGGATGTGATTCATATCCTAATCAGCGCATTTGAAAAACACTGCTCAAAAACTGGAATAGGACAGAATCTGCCTACATGTCTTTGGAAACCAATGCCTTCCTGAGGGAAGGCACAAAGGGAAAGTTAGACTTCTTAACACGTGAAAAAACAATATTTCAGAAATAGTGTTTTCATGTATACTTACTCTTGCTACCAGTTACTGGTATACTTTGCTTCTTTCCTTACTTAGTTTCTGTGAACTATGAATTTCTGTGTGTGTTCATTAATCCACATTCCTACATGAGCTTAAAGGAGCAGGGTAGGTAAGCCACATCTACTTTCAACAAACATTTCAAAGTACCTCACTATCCCTGAGCGTTACCATCCTTTCCTGACTTGCTCTTAAGATAAACCAGACTGCACCAGGAAAGTAGCAGTTCCTTGCATATTAACAAGTATCTTACTGATACCTAATTTGCTTTCTCTGGATTAGTTATGTAGTCATTGTTGTGACTTTTTTCTTACATTAGAATGCATACATATGCATATGCAACGCCTCCAATTCTTGTTTATTCAGGGACAGATGATCTAGTTTGTCATCTCTTCAAGTCTCTTTGCTTCTTCTTTCTCATACTACCTTTCTTTACATCTTTTCCAAAGAGTAAGCAGAGCATTAAAAGGAGATGAAATTCAAATCAGTTAAGTCAGGCTTTGGGTTCCAAGATGGCCAAATAGGAGCAGCTCCGGTCTGCAGCTCCCAGTGTGATTGATGCAGAAGATGGGTGATTTCTGCATTTCCAACTGAGGTACCTGGCTCATCTCACTGGGACTGGTTGCACAGTAGGTGTAGGCCATGGAGGGTGAGCCAAAGCAGGGCAGGGTGTCGCCTCACCCAGGAAGTGCAAGGGGTCAGGGAATTGCCTTTCCTAGCCAAGGGAAGCCGTGACAGATGGTACGTGGAAAATCAGGACACTCCAGCCCTAATACTGCACTTTTCCAATGGTCTTACCACACGGCACACCAGGAGATTATATCCTGTGCCTGGTTCAGCAACTCCCACACCAACAGAGCCTGCTCACTGCTAGTGCAGCAATCCGAGATTGAACTGCCAGGCAGCAGCCTAGGCTGGAGGAGGGCCTCTGCCATTGTTGAGGCTTGAGTAGGTAAACAAAGCCACCAGGAAGCTCAAACTGGGTGGAGCTCACCTCAGCTCAACCAGGCCTGCTTGCCTCTGTAGACTCCATCTCTGGGGGCAGGGCATAGCTGAACAAAAGGCAGGAGAAACTGCTGAAGACGTAAATGTCCCTGTCTGACAGCTCTGAAGAGAGCAGTGGTTCTCCCAGCATGGAGTTTGAGCTCTGAGAACGGACAGACTGCCCCCTCAAGTGGCTCCCTGACTCTCATGTAGCCTAACTGGGAGACATCTGCCAGTAGGGGCCGACTGACACCTCATACAGTTGGGTGCCCTTCTGAGATGAAACTTCCAGAGGAAGGATCAGGCAGCAATATTTGCTGTTCTGCAGCCTCCGCTAGTGATACCCAGGCAAACAGGGTCTGAAGTAGACCTCCGGCAAACTCCAACAGACCTGCAGCTGAGGGTACTGACTGTTAGAAGGAAAATTAATAAACAGAAAGTAATAGCATCAACAACAACAAAAAGGATATCCACACCAAAACCCTCTCTGTAGGTCACCACCATCAAAGACCAAAGGTAGATAAAACCACAAAGATGGGGAGAAATCAGAGCAGAAAAGCTGAAAATTCTAAAACCCAAAGCACCCCTTCTCCTCCAAAGGATCACAGCTCCTCGCCAGCAATCGAACAAAACAGGACAAAAAATTACTTTGACAAGTTCACAGAAGTATGCTTCGGAAAGTCGGTAATAACAAAATATCCCCAGCTAAAGCAGGATGTCCGAAAACATCACAAGGAAGCTAAAAACCTTGAAAAAAGATGAGATGAATGGCAAACTAGAATAAACACTGTAGAGAAGACCTTAAGTGATCTGATGGAGCTGAAAACCATGGCATGAGAATGACGTAATGCATGCACAAGCTTCAGTAGCTGATTCGATCAAGTGGTAGAAAGGGTATCAGTGATTGAAGATTAAATTAATGAAATGAAGCAAGAAGAGAAGTTTAGAGGAAAAAGAGTAAAAAGAAATGAACAAAGCCTCCAAGAAATATGGGACTATGTGAAAAGACCAAATCTACGTTTGATTGGTGTACCTGAAAGTGACAGGGAGAATGGAACCAAGTTGGAGCACTCTTCAGAATATTATCCAGGAGAACCTCTCCAACCTAGTAAGTCAGGCCAACATTCAAATTCAGGAAATACAGGGAACGCCACAAAGATACTCCTCGAGAAGGACAACTCCAAAAAACATAATTGTCAGATTCACCAAGTTGAACTGAAGGAAAAAGTATTAAGGGCAGCAAGAGAGAAAGGTCGGGTTACCCACAAACGGAAGCACATCAGAGTAACAGCAGATCTCTCGGCAGTAATTCTACAAGCCAGGAGAGAGTGGGGGCCAGTACTCAACACTCTTAAAGAGAAGAATTTTAAACCTAGAATTTCATATCCAACCAAACTAAGCATAAGTGAAGGAAAATAAAATCCTTCACAGACAAGCAAATGCTGAGAGATTTTGTCACCACCAGGTCTGCCTTACAAGACCTCCTGAAAAAAGCATAAAACATGGAAAGGAACAATTGGTACCAGCCACGGCAAAAACATGCCAAATTGTAAAGACCATTAAGGGTAGGAAGAAACTGCATTAACTAATGAGCAAAATAACCAGTTAACATTATAATGACAGGATCGAATTCACACATAACAATATTAACCTTAAATGCAAAAGGGCTAAATGCCCCAATAAAAAGACACAGACTGGCAAACTGGATAAAGAGTCAAGACCCAACAGTGTGCTGTATTCAGAAGACCCATCTCATGTGCAGAGACACACATAGGCTCAAAATAAACGAATGGAGGAAGATCTACCAAGCAAATGGAAAACAAAAAAAAAAAGCAGGAGTTGCAATCCTAGTCTCTGATAAAACAGACTTTAAACCATCAAAGATCAAAAGAGACAAAGAATGCCATTACATAATAGTAAAGGGATCAATTCAACAAGAAGAGCTAACTATCCTAAATATACCTGCACCCAACACAGGAGCACCCAGATTCATAAAGCAAGTCCTTAGAGACTTACAAAGAGATTTAGACTCCCACACAATAATAGTGGGAGACTTTAAAATCCCACTGTCAACATTAGACAGATCAACGAGACAGAAAGTTAACAAGGATATCGAGGAATTGAACTCAGCTCTGCAGCAAGCAGACGTAATAGACATCTACAGAACTCTCCACCCCAAATCAACAGAATATACATTCTTCTCAACATCACATTGCACTTATTCCAAAACTGACCACATAGTTGCAAGTAAAGCACTCCTCAGCAAATGTAAAATAACAGAAATTATAACAAGTTGTCTCTCAGTCCACAGTGCAATCAAACTAGAACTCAGGATTACGAAACTCACTCAAAACCACTCACCTACATGGAAACTGAATAACCTGCTCCTGAATGACTACAGGGTATATAACGAAATGAAGGCAGAAATAAAGACATTCTTCGAAACCAATGGAACAAAGACACAACATACCAGAATCTCTGGGATGCATTTAAAGCAGTGTGTAGAGGGAAATTTATAGTGCTAAATACCCACAAAAGAAAGCAGGAAAGGTCTAAAATTGACACCCTAACATCACAATTAAAAGAACTAGAGAAGCAAGAGCAAACACATTCAAAAGCTAGCAGAAGGCAAGAAATAATTCAGATCAGAGCAGAACTGAAGGATATAGAGACACAAAAAAATGCTTCAAAAAAATAAACGAATCTAGGACTTGGTTTTTTGAAAAGATCAACAAAATTGATAGATCACAAGCAGGACTAATAAAGAAGAAAAGAAAGAAGAATCAAACAGAAACAATAAAAAATGATAAAGGGGATATCACCACTGATCCAACAGAAATACAAACTACCATCAGAGAATACTATAAACACCTCTATGCAAATAAACTACAACATCTAGAAGAAATGATTAAATTCCAGGACACATACACCCTCCCAACACTAAACCAGGAATAAGTTGAATCCGTGAAGAGACCAATAACAGGCTCTGAAATTGAGGCAATAATTAATAGCCTACCAACCAAAAGAAGTCCAGGAACAGATGGATTCACAGCTGAAATCTACCAGAGGTACAAGGAGGAGCTGGCACCATACCTTCTGAAACTATACCAATCAATAGAAAAAGAGGAAATCCTCCCTAACTCATTTTATGAGGCCAACATCACCCTGATACCAAAGTCTGGCAGACACATAACAAATAAAGAGAATTTTGACCAATATCCCAGATGAACATTGATGCAAAATTCCTCAATAAAATACTGGCAAATTGAATCTGGCAGCACATCAAAAAGCTTATCCACCATGATCAAGTGGGCTTCATCCGTGGGATGCAAATCTGCGTCAACATACGCAAATCAGTAGATGTAATCCATCATATAAACAGAACCAAAGACAAAAACCACATGATTATCTCAATAGATGCAGAAAAGGCCTTCAACAGTAACATACTGAATGGGGAAAAACTAACAGCATTCCTTTTGAAAACTGGCAAAAGACAGGGATGCCCTCTCTCACCACTCCTATTCAACATAGTGTTGGAAGTTCTGGTCAGGGAAATCAGGCAGGAGAAAGAAATAAAGGGTATTCAATTAGGAAAAGAGGAAGACAAATTGTCCCTGCTTGCAGATGACAGGACTGTCCATTTAGAAAATCCCATCATCTCAGCCCAAAATCTCATTAAGCTGATAAGCAACTTCAGCAAAGTCTCAGGACACAAAATCAATATGCAAAAATCACAAGCATTCTTACACACCAATAACAGACAAACAGACAGCCAAATCATGAGTGAACTCCTATTCACAATTGCTTCAAAGAGAATAAAATACCTAGGAATCCAACTTACAAGGATGTGAAGGACCTCTTCAAGGAGATCTACAAACCACTGCTCAGTGAAATAAAAGAGGACACAAACAAATGGAAGAACATTCCATGCTCATGGATAGGAAGAATCATCATGAAAATGGCCATACTGCCCAAGGTAATTTATAGATTCAATACCATCCCCATCAAGCTACCAATGACTTTCTTCACATAATTGGGAAAAACTACTTAAAAGTTCATATGGAACCAAAAAAGAGCCCACATTGCCAAGATAATCCTAAGCCAAAAGAACAAAGCTGGAGGTATCATACTACCTGATTTCACACTATACTACAAGGCTACAGTAACCAAACCAGCATGGTACTGGTACCAAAACAGACATATAGACCATGGAACAGAACCGAGCCCTCAGAAATAATGCCACACATCTTCAAACACTTGATCTTTGACAAACCTGACAAAAACAAGAAATGAGGAAAAGATTCCCTATTTAATAAATAGTGCTGAGAAAACTGGTAGTCATATGTAGAAAGTTGAAACTAGGTCTTTTCCTAACACCTCATACAAAAATTAATTGAAAATGGATTAAAGACTTAAATTTAGAACTAAAACCATAAAAACCCTAGAAGAAAACCTAGGCAACGCCATTCAGGACATAGGCATGGGGAAGGACTTCATGTCTAAAACACCAAAACCAATGGCAAAAAAAGCCAAAATTGACAAATGGGATCTAATTAAACTAAAGAGCTTCTGCACGGCAAAAGAAACTATCATCAGAGTGAACAGGCAACCTACAGAATGGTAGAAAATTTTTGCAATCTACTCATCTGACAAAGGGCTAATATCCAGAATCTACAAAGAATTCAAACAAATTTATAAGAAATAAATCATAGAACCCCATCCAAAAGTGGGCAAAATATATCAACAGACACTTCTCAAAAGAACACATTTATGCAGTCGATAGACACATGAGAAAATGCTCATCATCACTGGTCATCAGAGAAATGCAAAATAAAACCACAATGAGATACCATCTCACACCAGTTAGAATGGTGATCATTAAAAAGTCAGGACACAATAGATGCTGGAGAAGATGTGGAGAAATAGGAAGACTTTCATACTGTTGTTGGGACTGTAAACTAGTTCAACCATTGTGGAAGACAGTATGGTGATTCCTCAAGGATCTAGAACTAGAAATACTATTTGACCCAGCAATCCCATTACTGCGTATATACCCAAAGGATTCTAAATCATGCTGCTATAAAGACACATGCACACGTATGTTTATTGTGGCACTATTCACAATAGCAAAGACTTGGGACCAACCTGAATGTCTATCAATGATAGACTGAATTAAGAAAGTGTGGCAAGTGTTACTCTGGAGTGGACCTCAAGCAATCTCCAACAGACCTACAGCTGAGGGTCCTGAATGTTAGAAGGAAAACTAACAAACAGGAAGGACACCCACACCAAAACCCCATCAGTACATCACCATCATCAAAGATCAGAGGCAGATAAAACCACAAAGATGGGGAAAAAGCAGGGCAGAAAAGCTGGAAATTCAAAAAATAAGAGCGCATCTCCCCCTCCAAAGGAACGC
>NW_012108175.1:1010422-1049374 GCF_000951045.1 Mandrillus leucophaeus | reverse complement strand
ATTGAGAGTTATACCTGATGTAAATGACGAGTTGATGGGTGCTGACGAGTTGATGTGTGCAGCACACCAACATGGCACATGTATACATATGTAACAATCCTGCATATTACGCACATGTACCCTAGAACTTAAAGTATAATAATAAAAAAAAAAAGAAAGTGTGGCACATACACACCATGGAATACTATGCAGCCATGAAAAGGGATGGGTTCATGTCCTTTGTAGGGGCATGGATGCAGCTGGAAACCATCATTCTCAGCAAACTATCGCAAGGAGAGAAAGTCAAACACTGCATGTTCTCACTCATAGATGGGAACTGAACAATGAGAACACTTGGACACAGGATGGGGAATATCACACACCAAGGCCTGTCTTGGGGAGGGATAGCATTAGGAGATATACCTAATGTAAAGGACGAGTTAATGGGTGCAGCACACCAACATAGCACATATATACATATGTAACAAACCTGCACGTTGTGCACATGTACCGTAGAACTTAAAGTATAATAATTTTTTTTTTTAAAAAAAAGATGATCTTTAGATATCAATTTATCCAAAAACTTATGACCACTCTTCCAAAGACACATTTTATCACCTGTTGTATTCCCATGTATATGGGGATATATTTAGAAAGTAGGCAGGGCCGGCCACGGTGGCTCACGCTTGCAATCCTAGCCCTTTGGCAGGCCAAGGTGGGTGGATCACTTGAGACCAGGAGTTCCGGAACAGCCTAGGCAACATGGCGAAACCTTGTCTCTACTGAAAATACAAAAATTAGCTGGGTGTGGTGGCACATGCCTGTAATCCCAGCTACTCGGGAGGCTGAGGCTCAAGAATCACTTAAAATCAGGAAGCAGAGGTTGCAGTGAGCCAAAATAGTGCTACTGCACTCCAGTCTGGGCGACAGAGTGAGTTTCTGTCTCAGAAAAAAAAAAAAAAGAAAAAGAAAAAAAGAAAAAGAAAAATGTAGGCACATGAGACTAGGAATAGTTATGAAGCCATAACTTTATTTTGATATTTTTCTTATTAAGCAAAATATCTGCTGAACCTGCCTGCTCACCCACAGAGCTGCTTATAAGTCAATAGTAACACAGTTTCTCACTTATGAGATGTCTGTGTATGTTGATGTTTTGCATGAACCTTATATATAGATGATGTCTATGTATTGGAAGTTAGAGACAAAAAGCAAAACCACAAGTATTTGGTATATAAATTAGATCAGTGGTCCTCAAAGCATGATTTGTGAACCCCTGGGAGTCTCAAGACATTTCATGTAATATGTGAGTTCAGAATTATTTTTATAATAATATCAAGATATGAGTAGCCTTTTTTTACTCTTCATTCTCTAATAAGTACAGAATTTTCCAAAGGATACATAATGTCTTATAATGTAATTCTAATGTTAACATGTAATGTTCATATTATTACAATTTTTAAAGAAATTTGTAAATATTCAAAATTTTTATTAGTTTTACATTTTAATATTGTATATATTGATAGATACAACCCATATAAACAAAAGCTTTTGGAGTTCCTAAAAAGTTTTAAGAGTGGTAAGGGGCCCTAAGACTAAAGAGTGAAGAATCACTGGAATAGACCAAACTTGGTTCACAGTGCACTTTTTTCATAATACAAAAGCAGTATGGTCTTTGTTTTAGTTGTAGTGACCTTGTAATAACCTTCTTCATTATGTGAGGTAGAAGAAGAAAGAGAAAGGTAACTAAGATGAATCATTATCCATTGCCATTGAAAAAGGAGCCATGTACAGACATCTCTGAGTCTACATAGCTCTTCATCTTGTTGGTCTCACTGAGAATTATATTTAGACACATGAACTGAACAATATTTAATTTGAGTTTAAGGCTTCCAAATATGAAACAATGATTTTCATATCTGATTAGTAAGTGCAAGTGACCACCAGCATACTAAAAGAGATGCCAGATTTTTCTTCTATTTTCTTGTAGAAGAAAACAAAAACTTCAAATGCTTTTTCTAGTATTGCATTGACTGGTTAGCTTTTGTGCCCATTGGTTTACTGATATTTGGGAAATGGTAAATGCCTTCTACTAATAAAGGAGTGGGCTCTGGCCTAAACAGATTGCAGGCAATTTTTTCATTATCACAGAATCAAAACAGATGTCTGGTTCATTCCAAATGGGATTGCTCTCTCTTTTTAATGCTGATAAAATATAATATCTGTGCTACTCATTTGTTATTTATTACATACTGCTTTTCAGATATAGTCATCTTTTCATGTCTAAATATCTAACCTCCATTCCCGATCTGTTAACTTCATGAGGGATCTTTGATAGATCAGCTTATTCAACAGACACCTTTACAGCAGATGAAAACAAGTTATAAGTTTCCATTCACATTTCCCATTCCAACTTGAGGTACCTATAGTCTATAGTTCTTTGCTTGCTAGAACCCAGGCTTACTTAGACAGTAGTGGGAAAATGTAAAGATTTCAAGTTAGAGTATTACGTGATTATGTGATGTGTTGCTTTACTCTGTTAAATTTTTATTGTCGTTACTTATCTATACTTACTAAATGAAAATTTTTATTCTGCCTATACCATGAGATTCTGAAAAAAATAAGACTTTCTTGAAAAGATCTATTAAATGTAACGATATTGTATCTTATAGGTATACTCAAGCAGTGCAGGTCCAAATCATTAAAGCCTGCTTAGTCACCACCTGTGGACATAATTACATCACTGTTATAGACATTATTCTGCATTTAACTGTAGAACTCTAGCATGGTGCTTCATTTTATGAAACACCTAGTTCAATATGTTCCTAACCTAGTTGGCCTATAAAATGAAACTAGCCTACTTTGGATACTTAGAATTGTTTCTGAGAATTAACCACACTGTGGATTATCCATGAGATAAAGCCTCCTCTCCAACACTACTCATAATGACTTCCAACAGGGAAGAGCTGGGCAAAGGTCAGAGGTCAAGTCTAAACAGAATGAGGTTTGTTTCTAAATAATACACTTCCCTGCCTATAAAAGTCACATCCAATTTCTTTACTATCTTCTGTAATTATTCACTGTAAGTTATTTTCAATTCTTTCCAGATAGAAGCTACTACTTACTAATCCTTGCAGTCCCCTCACAGTTCTTAATGTGTAAAATTTACTCAAAAATATATGCTTAATCAAGTAAACATTTATTGTTGGTCTACTATGTGTAAGGTATTGTTCTGGGAATTGGGGGGAAGGATGGGAGAGAATACATTTGTAATCTTCTTCTAAATTAGTAGGAGAGATGAGAATGTATGTAATAATGATTATGAGGTATTCTTTTCTTAGTGCTATAAAAGAGGTACATTTGTAAAATTTAGTCTATTGTTTTAGGTTAATAATGCTTCCTCTCTTTCATTAGTGTCCTTAATGGAGAGTCATATGTGAAATTTCTAACCAATACAAGTGTACTGTTTCCATTTTAGGTGCCAACAATGAAAATTGAGGATGTCAGAATCTACCCTGATGTGTTCCAGAGAATGATGGCTGAAGTACAAGAAATGAGAGAGAAGCAGAGCAACATGGATGCCAAATTTGCAGAACTGAAGAAGTGCTTATTTTTATGAAGATTTCCAGTGCTTGTTTCCAAAGTTTTTAAGTTTGATTGCCTCAAGTTTAGAAACTGAACTCTTGTTTTCCATGGCACTTTAGTGAGTTTTACTTCTTTTAAGTAAAACTACAGCACTGAATCAAATGCTTTAGTGCTGGACTGCTGTTCATGTTCCAATGGCTTGGATCATATAACTCTGGCTGACTAGTAGACCACTGTATAAATCAGAAACGAAGTCACCAGCATCCAAGATAGCCATTCAGGTATGAATAATATAGCAGCTAGCAGTTTCTATTTGACACTACAAAAACAGAAAAGGATGTTAAATGTATAGGTTCTGAATTTAAGTACTCTAACCTACATTCCTGACTTATTTGCTAGTTCTTGGTGGCTTCAAGGATAATCTATGATTCCTTTCTCTGAAGATGTTTTTTAATTTTGTCTATAAAATAGATACTTTAATATATTTTTCAGTGCTTTATAAAGAACCATATAGTGTATAAAACAGCATACAATGACCCTAACATTAGGGTATTTGCTCAGGCAGTAGCATTCAAAGGCAAAATTTCTTTTTTTCAACTTTTATTTTAGATTCAGGGTGATACAGATTGTTACTTGGGTACATTTTTTGAGGCTAAGGTGTAGGGTATGAATAATCCCATCACTCAGGTACTGAGCATAGTACCCAATGGTTGGGTTTATTTTTTCTATTTTAATTTTTATTGAGTAAGACTCTTCAGTTAAAGAGCACACATTTAAGGTTTACAACGTGATAATTTGGTACACACACACGTTTTAAAATTATCATAATCAAGCTAATTAATTCTTCTAATTCATAAACTTGGAATATCATTCCATTTATCTGTATTTTCTTTAATGTCCTTAATTATTTACATATATGTGTGTATATATGTGTGTGTGTGTGTATATATATACATATATTACTTTAAGTTCTGGGATACATGTAGAGAATGTGCAGGTTTGTTACATAGCTATACATGCGCCATGGTGGTTTGCTGCACCTATTGACCTCTAAGTTCCTTCCCCTCACCCTCCACACCACAACAGTCCCTGGTATATGCTGTTCCCCTCCCTGTGTCCTTGTATTCTCATTGTTCAGCTCCCATTTATGAGTGAGAACATGCAGTGTTTTGTTTTCTGTTTCTGTGTTAGTTTGCTGAGGATGATGGCTTCCGGCTTCATCCATGTTCCTGCAAAGGACATGATCTCATTAACTTGTATGGCTGCATAGTATTTCATGATGTGTAGGTGTCACATTTTCTTTATCCAGTCTATTATTGATGGGCATTTGGGTTAGTTCCATGACATTGCTATTGTAAATAATGCTGCAATAAACATGTGTGTGCATGTGTCTTTATAGTAGGATAATTTATATTCCTTTGGGTGTATACCTAGTAATGGGATTGCTGGGTCAAATGGTATTTCTGATTCTAGATCCTTTAGCAATTGCCACACTGTCTTCCACAATGGTTGAACTGATTTACATTCCCAAAAGTATTCCTATTTCTCCACAGCCTCACCAGCATCTGTTTTTTATTGACTTTTTAATAATTGCCATTCTGAGTGGTGTGAGATGGTATCTTGTGGTTTTGATTTGCATTTCTCTTATATCAGTGATTTTGAGTTTTTTCCCATATATTTGTTGGCTGCATAAATACCTTCTTTTGAGAAGTGTCTGTTCATATCCTTTGTCCACTTTTTGATGTTTTTGTTGTTGTTGTTGTTCTTGTAAATTTGTTTAAGTTTCTTGTAAATTCTGGATACTAGACCTTTGTCAGATGGGTAGATTGAAAAACTTTTCTCCCATTCTGTAAGTTGCCTGTTCACTCTGATGATAGTTTCTTTTGCTGAGCAGAAGCTCTTTAGTTTAATTAGATCCCATTTGTCAATTTTGACTTTTGTTGCAATTGCTTTTGGGATTTTCATCATGAAGTCTTTGCCCATGCCTATGTCCTGAATGGTATTGCCTAAGATTTCTTCTAGGGTTTTTATGGTTTAAGTATTTAATCCATCTCGAGTTAATTTTTGTATAAGGTGTAAGGAAGGGGTCCAGTTTCAGTTTTCTGAATGTGGCTAACCAGTTTTCCCAGCACCATTTGTTTAATAGGGGATCCTCTCCCCATTGCTTGTTTCTGTCAGGTTTGTAGAAAATCAGATGGTGTAGATGTGTAGTGTTAGTTCTGAGGTCTTTGTTCTGTTCAATTGGCTATATGTCTGTTTTGGTACCAGTGCCATGCTGTTTTGGTTACTGTAGCCTTGTAGTACAGTTCGAAGTCAGGTAGCATGATGCCTCCAGCTTTGTTCTTTTTGCTTAAGATTGTCTTGGCTATACATGGTCTTCTTTAATTCCACATGAAATTTAAAGATTTTTTTTTTTTTTCTAATTCTGTGAAAAATGTCAATGGTAGTTTGATGGGAATAGCACTGAATCTACAAATTACTTTGGGCGGTATGGTCATTTTCACGATGTTGATTCTTCCTATACATGAAGATGGAATGTTTTTCCATTTGTTTGTGTCCTCTCTCATTTCCTCGAGCAGTGGTTTGTAGTCCTCCTTGATGAGGTCCTTCACATCCCTTCTTAGCTGTATTCCCACGTATTTTCTTTTTGTAGCAATTCTGAATGGGAGTTCATTCATGATATGGCTCTCTGCTTGTTTATTATTAGTGTAAAGGAATGCTTGTGATTTTTGCATGTTAATTTTGTATCCTGAGACTTTGCTAAAGTTGCTTATTATTTTAAGAAATTTTGGTGCTAAGATGAAGGGTTTTCTAAATATAAAATAATGTCGTCTGCAAACAGAGACAATTTGACTTCCTTTCTTCCTATTTGAATACTCTTTATTCATTTGTGCCATTGCCCTGGCCAGAACTTCCAGCAAGATGTTGAATAGGAGTGTTGAGAAAGAGCATCCTTGTCTTGCACTGGTTTTCAAAGTGAATGCTTCCAGCTTTTGCTCATGCAATATGATATTGACTGTGGGTTTATCATAAAAAGTTCCTATTATTTTGAGATATGTTCCATCAATACATAGTTTATTGAGAGTTTTTAACATGAAGGGATGTTGAATTTTATCAAAGGCCTTTTCCGCATCTATTGAGTTAATCATGTGGGTTTTGTCTTTGGTTCTGTTTATGTGATGGATTACATTTATTGATTTGCGTATGTTGAACCAGACTTGCATTCCAGGGGTGAAGCTAACTCAATCATGATGGACAAGTTTTTGGTGTGCTGCTAGTTCAATTTGCCAGAATTTTATTGAGGATATTCGCATCAATGTTTATCAGAGATATTGGCCTGAAGTGTTCTTTGTTGTGTCTCTTCCCGATTTTGGTATCAGGATGATGCTGGCTTCATAAAATGAGTTAGGGAGGAGTCCCTCCTTTTCAATTGTTTGTTTGGAATAGTTTCAGAAGGAATGGTACCAGCTTTTCTTTGTACCTGTGGTAGAATTTGGCTTTGAGTCTTCCCTCCTGGGCTTTTCTTTCTTTTTTTTTTTTTTTTTTTTTTTTTTTGGTTTGTAGGCTTTTTATTATGCCCAGGCTGTCAGAACGTGTCCCAACAATTAGTTTTTCAATCCTTTCCCATCTCCCCGTCTCCTCCCTCTGGTAGCCTTCAGCTTCTACTGTTGCTGTCTTTATAGCCATGAGTACTCAACATTTAGCCCCCACTTATAAGTGAGAACATGTGGTTTTTTATTTTCTTTTCCTGTGTCAATTTGCTTAGGATAATGGCCTCCAGCTGAATTCATGTTGCTGCAAAGAATCTGATTTCATTCTTTCATGGCTGCATAGTATTTCATGGTGTATATGTAGCACATTTTCTTTATCTGGTTTACCATTGATGGGTACCTAGGTCAATTCAATGTCTTTGCTATTGTGAATAGTGTGACCATGAACACGTCAGTCCATGACCTTTTGGAAGAACAATATGTTGTCCTGTAGATACACACTCAGTAATGGGATTGCTGGGTCAAATGGTTGTTTTCAGTTCTTTGAGAGGATTATGGCAGATGGGAGGGAGGGATCGTGGCATACTGGAGGAAGGACTAGATTGCAGCTCTTACTCGGATGAACAGAGCAGGGTGTGCAGGCCCACATCATAAATTTTTGCTCCAGAACGACGGGAGGAATAAATCAGGAAACACAAGAGGAACCACAGACCCTCTGAAGGAAGATGATTTCTCCTTCAGGACCTGGGATACAAATACTGTGCTGGTATCCATGGTTGAGAGACCCACAGATTGTTCACATCACGAGACTCTGTGCAGACAACCCCCAGTTCCAGTCCAGAGCTGGGTGGGCTTGCTGCGTGGCTAGATCCAGAATAGAGATAACAATCGCTACAACTTGGCTCTAAGGAAGCCACATCCATAGAAAAAGGGGGTGAGTACTACATCAAAAACACACCCTGCGAGACAAAAGAATCTGAACAACAACCTTCAGCCCTAGACATTCCCTCTGACGAGCCTACCCAAATGAGAAAGAATGAGAAAACAACTCAAGTAACATGACAAAACAAGGTTCATAACACCCCCCAAAAATCACACTAGCTCACCAGGAATGGATCCAAACCAAGAAGAAATCCCTGAATTACTTGAAAAATAATTCAGGAGGTTAGTTATTAAGCTAATCAAGGAGGCACTAGAGAAAGGCAAAGCCCCATGGAAGAAAATTAAAAAAAAAAAAAGATACAAGAAGTGAAGGGGGAAATATTTAAAGAAATAGACAACATAAAGAAAAAACAATCAAAACTTCAGGAAACAATGGACACAGTATAGAAATGCAAAATGCTCTGGAAAGTCTGAACAATAAAATCTAACAAGTAGAAGAAAGAAATTCAGAGCTCAAAGGCAAGGTTTTCAAATTAACACAATCCAACAAACACAAAGGAAAAAAAGAATAAGAAAATGCGGAGAAAGCATCCGAGAAGTCTGGGATTATGTTAAATGACCAAACCTAAGAAGAATTGGTATTCCTGAGTTATAAGAGAAATCTAAAAGTTTGGAAAACGTATTTGGGAGAATAATCAAGGAAAAATTCCTTGGCCTTGTTAGAGATATAGACATCCAAAAACAAGAAACACAAAGAAAACCTGGAAAATACACAGCAGAAAGATCATCACCTAATCACATTGTCATCAGATTGTCTAAAATTAAGATGAAGAAAATAATCTTAAGAGCTGTGAGACAAAAATACAAGATTACAAAAAAAAAAAAACAAAAAAAAAAAAACAAAAAAAAAACCTACCAGATAAACGGTAGATTTCTCAGCAGAAACACTATGAGCTAGAAGGGATTGGGGCTCTATTTTCAGGCTCCTCAAACAAAACAATTATCAGCCAAAAATTTTGTATCCAACAAAACTAAGTTTCACATATGATGAATTTGTTTTTCTTTTTCAGACAAGCAAATACTGAGATAATTCACCCCTACCAAGCCACCACTACAAGAACTGCTGAAAGGAGCTCTATATCTTGAAACCAATTCTGGAAATATATCTAAACAGAATCTCTTTAAAGCATAAATCACACAGGACCTATAAAACAAAAATACAAGTTAAAACACAAAAACAAAAACCAAGGTATACAGGCAACAAATAGCATGATTAATGGAATGGGACCGCACATCTCAATACTAACACTGAATGTAAATGGCCTAATTACTTCACTTAAAAGGTATAGAATTGCAGAATGGATAAGAATTCACCAACCATCTACTGCCTTCCAGAGACTCAACACATAAGGACTCATATAAACTTATGGTAAATGAGTGGAAAAATACATTTCATGCAAATGGACACCAAAAGTGAGCAGGGGTAGCTATTCTTACATCAGACAAACTTTAAAGCAACAGCCGTTAAAAAAGACAAAGGGGGACATTATATAATGGTAAAAGACCTTGTCCAACAGAAAAATATCACAATCCTAAACATATATGCACCTAACACAGGAGCTCCCAAATTTATGAAATAAATACTAATACACCTAAGAAATGACACAAACAGCAACACAATAACAGTGGGGGACTTCAGTAATCCACTGACAGCAATAGACAGGTCATCAAGACAGAAAGACAACAAAGAAACAATGGATTTAAACTATACCCTGGAACAAATACAGATATATACAGAACATTTCATCCAACAACCGCAGAATATACATTCTATTCAATAGTGCATGGAACTTTCTCCAAGATAGACCATATGATAGGACACAAAATGAGCCTCAATAAATTTTTAAAAATTGAAATTATATCAAGCAGTCTCTCAGACCACAGTGGAATAAAATTGGAAATCAACTCCAAAAGGAACCTTCAAAACCATGCAAATACATAAAAATTAACCTGCTACTGAATGATAATTGGATCAAAAATGAAATCAAAACAAACCTTAAAATATTCTTCAAACTTAACGACAATAGTGACACAACCTATCAAAACCTCTGAGATAAAGCAAAGGCGGTGCTAAGAGGAAAGGTCATAGCCCTAAAAGCCTATGTCAAAAAGTCTGAAAGAGCACAGACAATTTAAGGTCACACCCTAAGGAACTAGAGAAACAAGAACAAACCAAACCCAAACCCAGCAGAAGAAAGGAAATAATTAAGATCAAAACAGAAAGAATGAAATTGAAACAAAATAAAACAATACAAAAGATAAATGAGAGAAAAAGCTGGTTCTTTGAAAAGATAAATAAAACCGATAGATCATAAGCAAAATTAACCAAGAAAAGAAGAGAGAAAATCCAAGTAACTTTAATAAGAAATGAAATGGGAGATATTACAACTGACACCACAGAAATACAAAAGATCATTCAAGGCTACTATGAACACCTTTATGCACATAAACTAGAAAACCTAGAAGAGATGGATAAATTCTTGGAAAGATACAACCCTCCTAGCTTAAATCAGGAAGAATTAGAAACCTTGAACAGACAAGGTTTGAAATGGTAATTTTAAAATTACCAACAACAACAAAAAAAGTCTAGGACCAGAAGGGTGCACACCAGAGTTCTACCAGACATTCAAAGAATAATTGGTACCAATCCTGTTGACTCTATTCCACAAGACAGAGAAAGAGGGAACCCTGTGCATCATTCTTTGAAATCAGTATCACTCTAATACCAAAACTAAGAAAGGACATAACCAAAAAAGAAAACTATAAACCAACATCCCTGATGAATATAGATACTAAAATTTTTAACAAAATTCTAGCTAACCAAATCTAACAATATATCAAATGGATAATCCACCATGATCAAGTGGGTTTCATACCAGGGAAGCAGGGATGGTTTAACTTTGAGCAAGTCAATAAATGTGATACAGCACAGAAACAGAATGTTTTTAAAATTACACGATCATTTTAATAGATGCAGAGAAAGCATTTGACAAAATCCAACATTGCTTTATGATTAAAACTCTCAGCAAAATCAACATACAAGGGACATACTTCAATGTAATAAAAGCCATCTAAGACAAACTGACAGAAAACATAACAATGGGGAAAAGCTGAAAGCATTCCCTCTGAGAACTGGAACAAGACAAGGATGCCCATTCTCACCACTCCTCTTCAACATAGTACGACATCCTTTTCAACAAATGGTGCTGGGATAATTGAATAGCCACATGTAAGATAATGAAACGGAATCTTCTTCTCTAACCTTATACTCTAACTTTCAACTTAAGATGGATTAAGGACTTAAATCTAAGACCTGAAACTATAAAAATTCTAGAAGATAACATTGGAAAAACCCTTCTAAACATTGGCTTAGGCAAGGATTTCATGACCAAGAACCCAAAAGCAAATGCAATAAAAACAAAGATAAATAACTAGGACTTTATTAAACTAAAGTGCTTTTGCATGGCAAAAAGCAGTCAGCAGAGTACAGAGACAACCCACAGAGTGGGAAGAAGTCTTCACAATCTATACATCTGACAAAGTACTAATATCCAGAATCTACAATGAACTCAAACAAATCAGCAAGAAAAAACAAACAAGACCATCAAAAAGTGGGTTAAGGACATAAACAGAAAATTCTCAAAAGAAGATATACAAATAGTCAACAAACATATGAAAAAATGCTCAACAGCACTAATAATCAGAGAAATGAAAACCAAAACCACAATGTATTACCACCTTACTCCTGCAAGAATGGCCATAATCAAAAAATTAAAAAAAAAAAAAAAAGATGTTGGCATGGATGCAGTGAACAGGGAACACTTCTACACTGCTGGTAGGAATGTAAACTAGTACAACCACTGTGAAATACAGTGTGGAGATTCCTTAAAGAACTAAAAGTAGAACTAACACTCAATCCAGCAATCCCACTACTGGGTATCTTCCCAGAGGAAAAAAGTCATTATATGAAAAGATACTTGTACATGCATGTTTATAGCAGCACAATTTGCAATTGCAAAAACGTGGAGCCAACCCAAATGCCCATCAATCAACGAGTGGACAAAGAAACTGTGAGACATAATGGAATACTATATATATATATGATGGAATACTACTCAGCCATAAAAAAAAATGAATTAATGGCATTCGCAGCAACCTGGATGAGATTGGAGACTACTATTCTAAGTGAAGTAACTCAGGAATGGAAAACCAAACATCGTATGTTCTCACTCATATGTGGGAACTAAGCTATGAGGATGCAAAGGTGTAAAAATGACACAATGGATTTTGAGGACTTGGGGGGAAAGGGTGGGAAGAGGATGAGGGATAAAAGACTACAAATGGGGTGCAGTGTATACTGCTCATGTGGTGAGTGCACCAGAATCTCACAAATCACCACGAAAGATCTTACTTATGTAACCAAACACCATCTGTTCTTCAATAACCTTTGGAAATTAAAAAAAAAAAAAAAAAGTAACTTCTTTGAGAAATCACCAAACTGTTTTTCACAGTGGCTAAACTAATTTACATTCCCACAAACAGTGTATAAGCATTCTTTTTTCTCCACAGCGTCCCAAATGCAAAATTTAAATGGTTAACCATTTCACAATAATTCCTGTGAGAAAAGGTTATAACCTATTATTTACCTTAGAGGAGACATGCATGCATTTGTTCTAACAAATGTTCATTATATTAAAATTAAACTTGGGCTCGCCTGTCAATCTTTCAATGAAGTACAAATGTATTTTTAATTGTATGAGTCTCTCTTTTGTAATTGACTTAACAAATTAAACTTTTCACATCCACAAGGAATAAAAGAGAGAGAGGGTAAAGTAGAAGTATTTTTCTTGCCTTTTCAGCAACATTGAATATAAGCCAAGATTTTTATTGACATCAACCATAAGCCAACCCTTCATGTTAATTTTGGACATCAGTCTGTTGTTGAATGTTAACCATTACATACATATATATCATGTGTTTAATGATGCTCCAGTGGGTTCTGACTTGTTTTATAGGTAAACCAGACCAAAAACTTTGTCTATAGCAAACTAGATGGCCTTCAGAGTTTCCTTCTAGCCAAATATTGGTGATACTTTCCCACTGTGGAATTTGGATTGTATTAGATCATACTTAAAGTTAATTCTATATATGAAGCTTGTAGTTTATTAATCTGATACAAGATGTCTCTTTCCATATCTTTCAAAGGAAGTATAGATATGTTAGTTTGATATATACCCACTGGCCTAGAGACTTAGTTGTTCTCTCAACCTTCTATGAAGTATTTTTCTACCCCTTTGATTGTTAGTAAAGAATCTGCATTTGTATTATCTTGGTTTGCAAAGATTCTTATATTCTCAAGTTTAGAAGGTATTAGTCTGTATTTCCAAAAATGTTACAGTAATACCTGTATGGACTATTGACTGATGGAAAGGTTAAAAGGAGTTAAATTTTAAGTTTGGAATAATCAGAGTAATGGGATAATTCTTATGAAGAAAATTAAAACTGTTAACTCATACAGTTCAATATGTTATTAGATATATCTTCAAAATTCTATAGACATCTTTCTGTCTTGCTTCATTTTGGCAATATGTAAATGTTGCTGGAAATACGCAACCTTTGCCTTGAAATAACAAACCTAAGACAAAAGTACTGGAAGCAACAGCAGCTATTAACATAGGTGCCAGTTCAGTCTTTCAAAGTTTTTTATTCTTTCTTTTCTGTAAATTATTAATTATAGCTATTCTATAACATTCTTGGCTTAGATATAAAATAATTATAATATATAATTCCATGAAGGTCAAAAGAAAAATGTATTAATTTTCATTGTGCTTAGTTGTATCTCTTATAACATTCCTCTTTATTTGTTTCCTTAAATAGTGAGCATTATGTCCTTATTGAAGTGTTCTCCATGGTTTGTTAGATTCTCCAGTTTATATTGAGTTTGACGAGTGGAAATTATGTAGTAGACATGAATAGAAAAAGGTGAGTTTATTGATTCTACATATTTTCTTGCTTATAGAAGCCCCCTCTATGCTCACATCCCATACTTCTTCTCTTTCCAAGTTTATTCTTATCTTTTAGATCAGAGCAGTTAGACAGCATGTATAAATTGTGTGTCAGAATAAAGAAGATAGCTGCCAAGGAAAGCCAAACATATCATCAGTTCAGTATATATTGTGTTTTCTTTTGTTTTTATACTTTTAAAATGATAACAGTCTAACTTGCTGTGGCACAATCATGATAGGTGCACCCTAGTTGCTGGCTGTTGGTTGTAGGTTACTTCTGTCTGTATCCTTAAGGTGGCTCCAGCAATGTCTTTGATAACTAACATAGGAAAAATACCAGTTATTCTAAGGTTCTAAGGAGCCTAATAGAACTTACACCTCACCTGGGATTCTCCTAGAATAAATTGGAAGCAGCCCCTCAGCTCTACCTTGTTAAAGTGCCGTGGATCTTCCATAGAGGTTCTTTACACAAAAGATTAGACTGGCCAGAGGAACAAAACAATTTCACGTATGATTTCTGATATAATTAGGAGTTCCCAGTTCCATTTTTACTGGCCTCTTGCAACCTAAGATTATAGGGTTTTTGTTTTAAGTCCTTAGAAGACAGAATATCTAATCATAAACAATTTTCTTGCAGGGCGCTATCTAGGTGTACCTCAGGCAGGAAGTCTTAAGTTATTGGTTTGACTCCTCAGACTTGATTAAGCAACTTAGAACCATTAGATAATAATTAATGGCTGATGTTTATTGAGTACTTACAATGTGCTGGATACTGTACTAAGTGCCTTACATAGATTGTCTTATTTAATTTTCAGAAAATATTTCTATCAGATAGGCTCTAATATTATTCTCATTTCACAAATGAGGGAATTGAGTTATGGCAAGTTTAACTGTTTTGTACAAGGTCACATAGTTAATATATGATAGACTCAAAATTCAAACCCAGGTAGTAGAGTCATTGACTACAGAGTTTTGCCTCCCATTTGAGTGGGCCCTCCTTTCCACTTTTGATTTTTTTGGTAACTTAAAATTTTGATGTAATTGAAATAGAACATTTATGAGAATTCTACAAAGGACTCCCAGATAGCCTTTACCTAAATTCTCCAGTTTTAACATTTTAATTATCATTTGTTTCTCTCTCTCTCTCCATCCTCCACTGACACATACAAACACCTTTTTCTGAACTTTTTGAGAGTAAGTTGTAGACATGGTGCCTGTTTCCTCTAAACATGTTAACATGTGTTTTCTAATAACAATGACATATTCTTACATAACCACTGTACCATACCAAAATCAGGAAATTTAGCATTGACTTAATACTATGTCTTATTTCCTATTTCTAATCCCTATTTTCTAATTCCTAATCTACATTCAAATTTCAGCAATTTTTTTCACAAATATTATAGCCACAACCACACCCTCTCCCCTGTTTTCAATCTAGGGTTCAAGCCAGGATCATACACAACATTTTGTTGTTATGTCTCTTAATTCTCTTTTAATATAGAAGAGTTCCTCAGCCTGTGTTTGTCTTTCATGACTGCAATACTTTTGAGGAGTACAGGCCAGTATTTTTTGTAGGATGTTCCTCAGTTTGAGTTTAGTGTGGTGTCATGGGTAGAATCACGCTGTATGTTTTCGACAGTAATATAAAGAAGTGATTCTGTGTCCTTGCTGCATAATATCAGAGGCACCTGATGTTAGTTTGTCTCATTATTGGTGATATCAACTTTGATCATTTGTTTAAGGTGATATACTCCAAGTTTATCCACTCTTATTATTTTTTCTTTGTAATTAATATTAGTAGGGAGATACTTTTGAGTCTTTACAAATATTCTATTCCTCAAAATTTTATCCTTTAATTTTAGCATGAATTGAGGACTCTTAACTGAATCATGTATTACCGTGATGGTTGTACAACAGTAATTTTCTAGTTACATCATTCTTCTGTGTTTTTATTTTGCATTCTACCACAAGGAAGAGCTTTTCTTTCTTCCCTGTTTATTTATTTATATCAGCATGGATTCATTGATTCTTATTTACCTCGAAGACTTATAATTCATTACTAGAATATACCCATTGATAGATATATCCTCATTATTTTGAGCCTTTACTTTTGTCATAATAGGATGCTTCAGGCTCAATTTGTACTTTGCCTGCCCAGTCCTGGAATCAGGCATTACTCCCAGGAGGCTGGTTTTTCCCTTTGTTCTTCAGTTTTATCTTACCCTGTGTATACTTAAAACGCCAAGCTTTTAGAATGTCTTAATGTAGACACTCAGAAGCTAAAACATAGGGACAATTCTAAATTGTCACTAATTCTTCTAAACCTCCCATTTAAATGCACTGGGTCTTTTTCTTTTTCCACTTTGATGTTGAGATCCTAAAATATTTGTTTAGTGAAAACATTTCTGACAAAGGATGATTAAAATTTGGTTTTGTACAACAAAGTTGTCTGACCATTGCAGCATTCAGGTAGCTAATGGCAATAAAATGTGGGTCTCATTGCAGGTCATTACCAGTCACATCTGGGGCTTCAGCTTCCCAATGTGCTCATCAATATTTCCACATTCCAGCAGAGAAGATGCTGTAACATTCTGAGATAATATGGCGGAGGATGGGTAAAAAAAAATTCCCATGCTTGTTGCTATTATTTCTCATATCATTATTAAATATTCTCAATAGGAATCACATCAAATATGACCTGAGAAAGACCTGATTATGAACGGGTACATAATCAAGTATCATTTCCTCTAAACTATTTAGATGGAAATATTTAAAAATGATCATGCACTTGTTGAAGACAAAAATATAAGTATCCTTGACAGTGTCTTACCTATTCGAAAGATGAATCCAAAAACTTAGTTTCATCTATCAACCCAGCAGATAGAGACAATGGGTAAGCAGTCTTGTCGGCAATGTGTTGGTAATTTAATAGGGGCTACAGTTATGTTAAAATGTGAGGGCATATCTTATTTTCAACTAAACAAATAGTGCTTTCCTTCAATTACAAAAATAACATCATTGGTACTCTGCCAGTATATTATGCATTTGAGTTTTTTTCTTAGTGGTGGCAATGGTACTGCTCTCTATATTCTTGCTCAGTTCCCTTTATGACCACCAAAACGTACTTGCAAAATAACTAGTCTGACCTGTTATTTTGTGGCTACAGAATAGAACAATGACAACCAGCCCATTAAAAATACGTTCAGTAGTATCATGATTGAAGAAATAAGATATTAAAACAAAGTTTACTTAGTATAAAATATAGGTATAAAATTAACACTTTTGCAATATGTAAGCAATAGCTAGTTAAAATTCTAGCCAAAAAAATCCATTCCCCAAAACAACAAAAATTTAAATTAGCAAATACTATAAATGTAATAAAAAATATAGAGTAACTATTTGGGAAAAAAATGGTCTGCAAATTTGAGATTTTCTATACATGTTAAAGGAAACAGGAGAATAAACATGTATATCATTTTCAAGTGTATTTTATGGATGGCAGATATTTGGGTATCTTCTGAGGAGAGTTACCTGTTACGACGTCTATGTTTTATTGATGTCTATTTGGGTAGAAGGAAGGGCCAAGTGAAGAATCATTAAGTCTGGTGAAGGAAGGTGGAAGTTTTAGAAAAGGAAATCTGAGAAGGAAATGACTGGAGAAGACTTCCAGTGGAAGATCATTTAGGAGGCAGAATATTCTGAAATATCTTTTGAGGGTATACGGAGGAAACCTGAAGAGCTAGAATCTTTTGGGAGAGATAATGTGTTTGAGGGAACGGTAATTACAGGTGTAAGTAAGGGTATCCTAGCGCCTGGGTACTATAAAGAGAAGCGAGCCATTAAACCAATTGTATCTGGGAGCTGAGGTGTTTAAGAAGTAAGACAATGGGAATGACGTATTTTTGGAGAAGGAGGTATGAATGGTGAACTTCTGTTCATAAATTAAATTTTTGCAGATACTGACTGCTAAAGCCAACAGCATAAAAGCCATCTATCTACCTGGGTGTTGGCCCAGGAGAGTGGCATACATGTGTTGTCTTCATCACATCCATCAACTGAACAGAGGTGCAGAATGCTAACAATAGGCACATCTGTAAAACAGTGCACCAGAAAAGCTTTCCTAAAGGCATCAGAGAGAAAGAAGTTTGTGGCTCTCAGACTTTATGACATCTAGAATGTTGTAATAAATGCTATTTGTTTTTTAATTTTATTTTTATTGATACATAACAGAGGTATATATTTTTGGAGTACCTATGGTAATTTAATAAATTCGTATCACTTGTAAAGATCAAATCAGTGTAATTGGGATATCCATTATTTTAAATATTTTTCTTTATGCTAAGAACGTTTGAATTATTCTCTTCTATGTATTTTTTATCCTCATTCTTAGACAGAATTTTTTTTTTTTTTTTGAGACAGGGTCTCATTCTGTCACCCAGGCTGAAGTGCAGTAGCATGATCATAGCTCACCGTAGACTCAAACTCCTGTGCTCAAGTGATCCTCCCACCTCTGCTTCTCAAGTAGCTGAGACTACAGGCATGACCAACCCACCTCAGCCTCTACTAGATATTTTGAGACACACAAGGCCAGGTGCGGTGGTTCACACTTGTAAGTACTCTCAGCGCTTTGAGAGGCTGAGGTGAGTGAATAACCTGAGCCCAGGAGTTTGAGACCAGCCTGGGAAACATAGGTGGACCCTCATCTCTACAAAACATTTTTTCTTTAATTAGTCAGACACGGAGTGCCTGTGGTCCCAGATACTCAGGAGGCTGAGGTAGGAGGATCGCTTGAACCTGGGAGGTTGAGGCTGCAGTGAGCCATGATTGTACCATTGCACTGCAGCCTGAGCTACAGAGCAAGACCCTGTCTCTGGAAAAAAGAAAAAAAGAAATACACATTAGATTATTGTCAACTATAGTAATAAATGATAATTAAACAACTACACATTAAATCTTAGAACCTAATTTAACAATTCAACTGTCAGAGAAGCTGTCCAGTTACATGTATTTGACAGTTTTCTAAAATATAAATTCAAAGAGAATATGGAAAAATGTGGTTACATATCTAAATTAATTATCCTATTGAAAATGAAAATTTAATCCTATGATAAAATTAACCTCTGCTGTATCTGTATGCTATTTCAGTGGAAATTTTAAGCTGTAGTTTAGCTTTTTCAATCTTTTTTACAGAGCCCTCACACAACTTAAGTAAGTTGGTCAAAAATATGAGAAACAATCTGGGAATTATTTGTGTTCTCTTAAGACTACCTCCTTTACCTGAAAAGCAAATCACTGTCCAATTCTATTTCTTTCCCAGTCGAAACTGAGGTGTCTGTTTAGTCCCTACACCACAGAATGGAAACATGGCCTGTGAGCTGCAAATCCTGACCCTTGGGGGTACTATTACATTGCTGTGTTATTTGCTATGTGCTATACAGTCTCTCTAAATGATACATATATATTGATAAAAATTCATATATGTATGATATTTACATATATACACATATTATATATAGCTAAAATTTATATGTGTAAACAACATTATAGAGATATAATTTGTAGGTCAGGCAGGGTGGCTCACACCTGTAATCCCAGCACTTTGGGAGGCCAAGGCGGGCAGATCACTTGAGATCAGGAGTTTGAGACTAGGCTTGGCCAACACGGTAAAACCCCGTCTCTACTAAAAATACAAAAATTAGCCAGGTATGGTGGCACACACCTGTAATTCCAGCTACTAGGGAGGTTGAGGCAGGAAAATCGTTTGAACCCAGGAGGTGGAGGTTACAGTGAGCCAAGATCATGCCACTGCACTCCAGCCTGGGTGACACAGTAAGACTCTGTACCCAAAAAAAGAAAAAAAGAGAGAGAAAGAGAAAGATAACTTATATATCATAAAATTTGCCCATTTTAAGTGTAGAATTCAATTTGTAGTGGATTTACTGAGTTGTGTTACTATCACCATAATCCCATCTTAGAACATTTTCATCAATCTAATAAGATCCCTCAGGGTCATTTACTAATCTACTTGCTGTTTCTGTAGATTTTACTCTTCTGGACATTTCATATGAATAGAATAATACAAGTGGTCATTTGTGTCTGGCACATTTCACACAGCATAGTGTTTTCATCTATGCTGTGACATGAATCACTACTTCAACTCTTTGTATTGCTGAATAGTATTTCATTGTATAGATATACTACATTTTACTTACACATTAATCAGTTAATGGACACTTCTGTTGTTTTCCAATTCTTTGCTATTATAAATGATGCTGCTATGAACATTCACAGGAAAATCTTTATGTGGAAATGTGTTTGCAATTCTTTTGCATAGATACCAAAAATGGAATTGCTGGAAGTAATTGGAACTGAGTGGAAAAAATTATACTTAACTTTTTAAGAAATAGCTAAACTATTTTCCAAAGTGGATATACTATTTCACATTTATTTATTTCAGCAATGTATAGGGATTCCTATTTTTTTCACATCCTCACCAACACTTGTTGTCTGTCTCTTTTGTAATAGCTATTCCAGGTGTGATGTCTTTTTTTTTTTTTCCCCATTAAATTGAAGTGATCGAGTTGTTGTCCTGTAAGAATGTTTGGACATTGTATTATATAATACGCAAATAAAATGAAAGGAGAATTTGTGGGCACATTATTGTTTAGTTGACCTAAACACTGCAAATCATCTGTTGATATTATGTAACTAATAGATACGCTACAGCCCATATAATTTGAGCTCTTGCAATATGTAGGATTAATATTTTCCTGCGTTGATTATTTCTCAGGAAATACCCTGAAATATCAGTTCAGGATGTACCTATGAGTGAAGATTCACTGGCCATTGGTTTGGATTTGGTGGTACCAGATTTCCAAGAACTAATGATCCAGGAATTATTTGGAGAGGCAACTATAAATATTTCTTTGGAGTACGTGTTTTCTCCTTTTCATGTCAATGCTCCAATCTTGATTGAAGACAACCAGATACTCAATCTAATGTTATAATGAACAGGTACAAAATCTCTTTCTTCTTTAACCTAGGGGGTTCACATGTTTTTAAAAGGAATGCTTGCTTTGTAATTTTTTTCATAATCTGGAAATCACTTCGGATAGAGTGGAAGAAAAGCAGGAATATATCAACAGAAGCTTGTAGAGACTTTGAAGGGTACCTCTGTGCACTCTTTCACTTTCCTTTCTGAGAAACCAAGAAACATTATTTACGATGGTGATGGGAATTTGGAAACTCAAGTATAAAGCTAGTGAACCTCTGAGCTGAAAAGTAGCATAATTCTATGATACATCCCTGAATGTACATTTGAATATTGATTCAATGTTTACTTTGAAACCTTAACCAATCAGACCTTTTTTAGGAGAAAACTAAATTATGATCAGTATCTAATACTGGGTCTTAGCTCTGGTGTATGATTTGTGTTTCTGAAGAAATCTGGATATTGATTTTCAGGCATATTCTTCTGAGGTTAGAAAATTACTTGTGGCCAGATACAGTGGCTCATGCCTGTTATCCCAGCAGTTTGGGAGGCCAAGGCAGGAGGATTGCTTGAGTTCAGGAGTTTGAGACCAGCCTGGGCATGACAAAATGCTGTCTCTACTAAAAACACAAAAATTAGCTGGACGTGGTGGTGTGCATGTGTAGTCCCAACTACCCAGGAGGCTGAGGTGGGAGGATTGCTTGAGCCTGGGGAGGTCAAGGGAAGGGTTCTTGTTAGTCCAAAGTGTAATATTTTAATATTATGGTGAGGGGAACAAAACATAATTAAGGAAACGTTTCCCCTGTACTTGCACTCCCACATATTATCATTGTTTCTCATATACCACAGATGCACTCTTTGATAATATATTTGGTATTTGTTCTTTTGCAATCTTCTAAAAATGAAAGCCAGGCATTGGTAGTGTAAAATACCCCCTCCTCCCATCTTATATCTGAAATTAACTCTGTAAGTAGGGTGAAACCTCCTGCGTGGCACAAAACTATAGGAAGAAAAATAAAAGTTGTCTTCATTTCCTGAAACTAGGAGGTTGTGGGTGCTTCAGCAGAAATACTACTAAATTGGAGCCACAAAGTCACTATTGTCAGCAAACCTCTATCCATGAAAATCTTGAGTAGCATGTGGAGGAAGGGAGTCTGCCTGAATTTCACCTTCGTCAGCAGTGCTTACATTTGTCTGCTTACATGCTTTATCATTTTATTCCCTGCTACTGATCCTCATTTACTGCCCAACCCCAGTGAGAAAAGCTTCCTGAGAAACACACCCAAAACTCTTTCCCTCTTCCAACATGGTGGCCTCAGCAAAAAAGAAGAAGAAGGGGAAGACTATCTTCCTAACAGACTTTCTGGCTGAGGATGGGAGGACTGGTAGAGGAAGCACTTATGTTTCCAAACCAGTCCCCTGGGCTGATGAAACAGATGACCTGGAAGGAGATATTTCAACAACTTGGCACAGTAGTGATGATGATGTGTACAGGTCGCCTCCAATTGACCGTTTCATCCTTCCCACTGCTCCACGGGCTACTCGGGAACCCAATATCGACCAGAGCCGTCTTCCTAAATCACCACCCTACACTGCTTTTCTAGGCAACCTATCCTATGATATGACAGAAGAATCAATTAAGGAACTCTTTTGAGGATTAAATATCAGTGCAGTGCCTTTGCCACGTGAACCCAGCAATCCAGCGAGGTTGAAAGGTTTTGATTATGCTGAAATTGAGGACCTGGATTCCCTGCTCAGTTCCATGAGTCTCAATGAAGAGTCTCTAGGTAACAGGAAAATTCAAGTGGACGTTGCTGATCAAGCACAGGGGAAAGACAGGGAGGATCGTTCTTTTGGCCATGATAGAAATCGGGATTCTGACAAAACAGATACAGACTGGAGGACTCCTCCTGCCACAGACAGCTTTGATGACTACCTGCCTAGAAGAGGTGATAATAGCTTTGGAGACTAGTATCGAGATCGTTGTGATTCAGACCGGTATCACGATGGGTATCGGGATGGGTAACGGTATGGCCCACACTGGGATATGGATTGATACGGCAGCCGGGATGGCTGTGTTGACCGAGGCAGCAGAGACTATGATAGAGGCTATGATTCTCGGATAGGCAGTGGCAGAAGAGCATTTGACAGTGGGTGCGGCAGAGATGATGACTACAGAGGAGGCAGGAATGGCTATGAAGACCGATACGACAGATAGGATGATCAGTCATAGAGCTCCAGAGATGATTACTCTCGGGATGATTATATGCGTGATGATAGAGGTCTCTCCCAAAGACCCAAACTGAATCTAAAGCCTCGGAGTACTCCTAAGGAAGATGATTCCTCTGCTAGTACCTCCCAGTGCAGTCAGGGTGCTTCTATCTTTGGAGGGGCAAAGCACGTTGACACAGCTACTAGAGAAAGAGAAGTAGAAGAACAGCTACAGAAGGAACACGAGAAGTTGCAGCGTTAGCTGGATGAGCCAAAACTAGAACGACAGCCTCGGGAGAGACACCCAAGCTGGCAAAGTGAAGAAACTCAGGAACGGGAACAGTTGAGGACAGGAAGTGAGTCATCACAGACTGGGACCTCCGCCACATCCGGCAGAAATGCACGAAGGAGAGAGAGAAGTCACTAGAAAATGAAACACTCAATAAGGAGGAAGATTGTCAGTCTCTAACTTCTAAACCTCCCAAACCTGATAAGCCCCTAAAGGTAACGCCAGCCCCTTCACCAAAGGAGAATGGTTGGGTGAAGTGAAGTTCTAAACCTCCTGCTCAATGACAGAGCTCAGACACAGAGCAGCAATCCCCTACAACTGGTGGGGTAAAGTAGCTCCAGCTCAACCATCTGAGTAAGGACCAGCAAGGAAAGATGAAAAGGAAGTAGATGGGATGAATGTCCCAAAAGGCCAAACTGGGAACTCTAGCCATGGTCCAGGAGAGGGAGGGAACAAAGACCACTGGAAGGAGTCAGATAGGAAAGATGGCAAAAAGGATAAAGACTCCAGATCTGCACCTGAGTCAAAAAAACCTGAGGAAAATCCAGCTTCCAAGTTCAGTTCTGCAAGGAAGTGTGCTGCTCTCTCCATTGACCGTGAAGATGAAAACGAGGGAGATGATTAAGCCAAAGAGACCTCGACATCCTGTGCTTTATCCTAATTTATCTCCACCCTGGAACATTTGAGAGCAAGTGAAACCTCTATCCAGACAAGACAAAATAAAACTCACCATCTCCTGGACCTTTATTACCTTATTATTTTTTTTTAAAAAAAAAGGAAATTATTTTGCATGCTGTTGCAGCCTTTAAAGTGCTGAAATAATTGGAGAATCGCCAATATAGCCAGGGAGAAAGAGACTAGAGATTTTTACTGGAAAAATTGTGGTGCGTTATGTCACCATGCAGTTGCCAGTGTAATGTGAGTGCCGAGGGGCCTCAATTTAGCAGAAATGGTAATGACAGTGATATAAGGTCTGGAATCTGGTTGGGCAGTAGGGGAGGGAGGTATAAGGAAAAGTGTGAGATTTCTATTGTTTAGTTTTTATCCTATTGTGGTGTATATGAATTCTCAAACATTATCTGAATAAATTTTCCACTCTCGGAAAGGTAGATTTAGCCTCAGGTTGTTTTAGTCTCCAGGTGGATGCCAGCAGCTCCTGCTATTTAATTCTGAGTTTGGGGGCCAACCTAGGGGGAATTCCTTCATTTCTTTTTTTTACCCCATGAGTTGGGAGTGAGTCTATAGGCCATAAAGAATAGGACTGCATTTGATCAAAATAAAGGGGAAAATCGTGGTTTGAAAAGAAGCTTTTGGGAGGTGATGAGTCATTTTGCACCAGGTAATAGGGGAAAATTTTGTGACCTCCAGCAAACACATGAATGGTTATTTCCTGGAGTCAGAAGCACTTGGGGGTCATAGTAATTCCCAATGTTTTGTGTGTCCTGGTTTTCCCTTTCTAAACACTCTCCTTTTTGAAAGTTCGAATATATCCACATTCTGTTGAAACCTTGAAACTTTAAAAATTCAGACTCTTGTCATCATCTTAAGTTCTTCATGCTACTCTAAACCTCTGAAAAAGCAGTCTCTAAGTCACAGAGATGATCTCTTGGGCATTGTCTCTCTCAGCCATGGAGAGCTGTGAAAGGAAGAATCTCTGCTTTTCTCAAGCAAATTGGTTTCTTGTCTTTTGGTTCTTACACCTGCCTGCTCCTGATGCTTTGACCCCCTTTATAGATCAGAGTGCTCTAGAACAATAGTGGTCTTGGGTGGTGAATAAAGGTGGCTAAATAGGGACAGGAACAGTTAAATTGGGAGCCCTTCTTACAACCTTGATGAGTTTCCCCCCCTCCCCCCAAGTTTCCTTCTCCACTGAAATGCCACACCAATGCTTGTTGGATTTATGAGGTGGTCAAACCAATTTGTTGTTTTTTCTTTTTCTTTTTTTTTTAAAGCTTCCCTTGAGAGAATAAATGGTAATGGAGAGAACTATTTAACAAGGTCCTGGTTTCTCTTGCAACACAGTAGCTAAACGTGCCTGCTTTTATGTGAATTTTTGTAGGGATCAGTTTGGTAGAGAGTATTAGCAGAGAAATGACATCTTGATCTTGGTTTGCAAGCTCTTCTCCCATCAGTCCTAGATTAGGCCCTGTTCAGCCATGCAGGGGTGTTGGTTTATGCATGCTGCAGCAGTGGGCATAATGAATATAATTTACCCAGAGGACAAAGGTGTGTACCAAGTGAATTTAAATAATTGGTGTGGATTGGCTAGCAGCTAAGAAGTGGGCTTTTAAAGATATACTGAAGATTGGAAGGTTTTTAAAAGAAAAAAAACATGGATTTTAGATAATGAAAAGCTAGAATTTGGCATCTTATGTCTATTCTCCTTCGAAATAGTTGTATCCAAAGCTGTTTTTCGCTCTCCCCTACTTTGCCCCTGTTAAAATAGAAACAGGAATTAATTAATGGCCCTCTCCTGAATACATGCAAAATTTGTACAAAAATATCTTCTATGAAAATAATCTGTAATCTGTAGACTTATTACATGGGAGACACCTTGAGATATAAAATCCCATCCTTTGGGTTGTGGCTTTTTTGCTTTCTCCAAATAAATATGATCTTTAAAGTTCAAAAAAAGAAAGAGAAAGAAACACATCCAAAAGGGGGCCACGTGAGCTTCCTTAGCCTGATGTCAAACTTAAGTGTGGACCAGCCCCTCAAACCTACACCAAAATGAACTACTTTAAGCAGCAAAATAATCATCACTCCTCAGGGCACTGAGTTGACTCAGAAAGCAACTCTGTAGTTTGAGACGATTATTAGTTGGCCATCAAAGCTGAGTTCAAGTTCCACTAGATTGAGAAAGCTACAGGGAAGACCAAAGGCTCCTGACCTGTTAGAATGTACTGGCATTTTGAGCCCTTGAAATCAGGTTAAATAATAGTTGATAATAATACTACAAATGGTCCTCACAGAACTTCCTTTTAATAATGAATGGCACTACAAAATGAAGTCAAGATCTATATCACTGGGTAAGGTAAAAATACAGAAATTTTTTACACTGTGACGATTGACATAAGTCCCACTCCCCAAGTCTTGTGGCTCTCATCTACTGATGAGACTCAGACTGAGTGCTGTTCATTAAGAGAAATACAGTCATTTCAAAGCCTAGGCTGCATATATATATATATATATATATATGCAAAATCTCATAGATAGAAGGACCCTAGAGGTCATTTGGACTAGCCAGTTACGTTGTTGAAATATCTCGCATTTCACTTCTGATTAGGGACAGTGAAGTGATTTATCATCTTTACCTGGCACCACGTAGGCAAAAAGGCATCTTGTGGGCTGAAAGTTTTCCCAGGTTGAAGAGTACTTCCTATTCAGGATTCCTAGGGAACAGAGTAATCTGGTTTTTGCCTTTATCCTTCTTTTCTGGACCTCTTCAGTTTGAAAACTCTGGTATTTTATTCGACTGTGGTCCGCTCTGGCTAAATTATAACAAGTTAATTACATACTGAAATCTTCTGAATAGCAGTAAGCTTTATAGTCTGGAAGTGAAATATCTATAACTGGAAAATACTATAAGGTTTGTGTTTTCTTGGTCAAGGACCTGCAATAATCTATGAAATTTATTGTTTGTGGTATTTTCTCAAAGATTGTCTCCTGGCTGCTAGATTACCATTTTTTCAATTCACCTTCATCCTGCTGGCAGCAGTGCTTGTTGATTCCCTACCCGTCTGCTTTTCATTTACAGGATGAGATGCACAGGCTCTGTATTGAAGCTAATCTGGCAGAGCTAGTCATTGCTATCTAGGAAGAAAGTGAATTATGACTCTTATCATGTCAGTGAGGTAAGCCTATTTTTGAGACTTTACTGTACTTGTGTATATTATTGCAAAAGAAAAATGGTGTATGACCACTGACCCTGAGGATATTATTCGTCCTGGAATTCAAGAACACTTGAATTCTTATCTCGGCTTTTCTACTGATTTCGTGTACATGGTGTTTCTGTCTTGGCTTTCTGAACTAAAATGGAAGAAGTTATTATATCCCTCTTTCCCATAGTAATATCACAATTTATTTGTTATGTGGTGTTTTCCTTTGCTCCAATCACTTAAAAATTATCAATATGAAATTAGCCATTGTGCAGAATTGTAATGCTTTAGTAATAGTTCTTCATGTATCCAAACTTCCTCTTCTTGTTGTATTATCCCTCAATATTGTGTACAAAGCCTTTTCTCCTTAAGTAACCTAAGGCTTAGAATTTAAATTATGGTATTTAGAGGATTTTATTTATAATTCTTTCTCTTTTTTTTCTTTTTAGCCAGTCGGTTCTGAACTTCCAAGTTTGATGACAAAGGAAGCTGAAACTTTACTCAACATGAATGTCATGGCAGAAATAGATGTGTAAGATCCATTTTTCTACTCTTCTTTACTGCTTTTTTATATACCACCTAGTTGTAAGGCCCTGTATTGTACCTGTACAATGAAGATTGAGGTAATAGCAGGTTATTTGCTGAATAACTTTTCAGTTAAGTGAATGAAGTCAGATGACTTATGGTATGCCATCCATATCTTCTTATTGCTCTAGTCATGCTTTTTCTCCTCTGTCTTAATATTGACTAATTAAAGTCTAGTCTCAATTAGTAAATTTTTTTTTTTAAATATTTAATTGTTTTGCTATACATACAAGATGCGTCAGAGACCTGTTTGGTGAAGTAGAAATTCTTTGTTCACACATTTGCAAATGACGACTGATGAGATAGTTAACATATTATTCTCTTAAGTAAACTGCTGTTTATTTGGCAGTTGCTTTCTTTATAAACTATAAAAAGAGGAATCTTATTATCTGACTATAAGATCACAAACTGGAATACATATCTGATTCATTGGGCTTTTACTTTAGTTACCATGTTGACTAACAGAACTTTCTTAAAACATGTGGTTAAGGAACTGTAGAGAGTACTTAAGGAAATATTTTAAGGGACTCGTCCATCAAAAAAATGTATGAATGGATTAATCATCAGCATTACCACATTATTCATCTGCTTGATTTTCTCTAATATTACTTTATATCCTAGGGGATATTTTTATACCATAATTTTTATCATCTTTTTATACCATAATTTTATGGCTATGGGTTGCATTTAATGAAAACATTTGATAAATGGAGAATCTGTACATTTTACACTGTGACATGGGTAGGTGTCTAAACATTAAATGTACTACTGTCTAAATATTGGATAGGTAACCAAATTTTAGCCATATGAAGAAATCACGCATTCTGACTGGACTGAGTAAGATAGTAAATAGCCATAATTATGACTGGAAATTGTAAGAGGATCAAAAACAATAGGGCATCTGCTTTGTAAAATTATCTTTATTAAGCTCTTTCTCAACCTCCTGGGAATAGCAAGGAACCCTAATTCCTAGCAGATAATTGTCTTTAATGCTGTTCTTACAAATCTCTTTCTTAGCTTAGTGATAATTGTCTTTAATACTGTTCTTACAGATCTCTTTCTTAGCTTAGTGAGGTATTATTATTGGTGTTTCTATTTTAAGACAAAAAATAAAACCTTTCGACTTTCCCATAACTGTTTTCTCCAACTATGAAAGATCTCCAGATGGATTTTTTTTTTTTTGTCATTGACCAATAAGTAATGGGACTAGACCCTGATAGGCATTCACTCTTGTTAAATTGTTTAGCTAAGATGACTTGAAAGAAGTGTTCTTTTCTTTCTGCCAGACAGACTAGGCATGTTTGATGAGTCACATCATTCAGATTCAAACACTCGTGTTTAAATCCAATATTTACTGCATTTGCTTCAGTCTTGGCAGAAAATACTGGTCAATATTTGTTCAAGCTAAATGACAACTGGATCCATATTGTACAGTTGACTCTCACTGTACTATTGATTTTCTGCCTCTTGTCTAAAGATCAGTTAGCAAAGACAACTACAGCCTCTACAAAATTTTAAAAAGTATAAACATTATTTTCTCTATTTTGTTAATCTTCAGGATATAGGTTTTTTTAACTAAAGTGTTTAACTTAATCTCTAAGAATGATTGGCTGAAAAAGACATCAGTGTTTTCTCTTCCTATCTAGAGTCTGTGTTTAAAGAAAAATGAAGGAGAGAGAACTCCACTTGAAGCCAATGGAAAAAGAGGTACAAAAGCATACTTGTGGAGGAATAAGAAGACTTATATCTTAGTCCCAACCGCATGGTTTACTATCTAGATGACCCTGGGCAAGTCACTAAATTATCTGAACCCAAATCTACTCTTGTGTGAACCAATGATAATACTAACTGCTTTTCTTGCTTTGTGAGCTTTTGTGAATATTAAATAAAGTAGAATATGAAAAGGCCTGAAAATTACTACATAAACTTAAAAGATCATATATTATCATGTCTCTGATTTTAAGACAAAAATTAGAAAAATAGTATCATCAAACAGATGTACTGTAAAATGATGTTGGGTTTTTCACATAACATGCAAAGAAGTTCTTTCTCAGAAAGTAGTTCTTTTGTTATTTACTAAGCCTAGTCCTCCATAGTCAGCTTTAGATTTTTATAAGAAGTGCATCCTGCAAAGATCTATATTCTAAGATGTTAACGCTATTCCTAAATCCAAAACAGCATTTTTACATAATTATATCACAGATCTTTATTATTCTCCTATAGAAGCATCAAAAGGGTTGAAATAGTAGATATATTAAAGAAGGCTGATAGTAGCGTCTAAGACCAGAGGCCAGTGTGCATTATTCATAGTTAAAATGTCCTTCCAGATAGGGAGAGATTTTTTAAGGGATACAAAGTAGCTAGATAGGAGGAATAAGTTCTAGTGTTCTATACCACTGTAGGATGATTATAGTTAGCAATAACACATTATTTAGTTTCAAATAGCTAGAAGGAGGATCTTGGACATTCCCAACACAAATAAATGATAAATGTTTGAGATGATAGATATGATAATTACCCTGATCTGATCATAATACATTATATGTATCAAAATATCACTATGTACCCCATGATTATGTACAATTACTATTTTTCAAAAAATTTATTAGCCTCTGACATACTTGGGAAAAAAGAAAGTAAAATAAGACTTTAAAAAAGACACTCCTCCATAATGCTGTGATGTATTTAACAGTGTAAGACTTGTGAATTATACTTTGTCATATTCCCTGTCCTTCTACGTCATGTATAACACAACACTGCCTCCACAGACAAGCAGATGGTACAAAACATGAAAACTCCCCTGCTTTCCCTGTTAGATGAGGTGCTAATAAGAAACTCTGGAGAAAAACTTTGAGACTGTAATGACCTTCTTTTGGATGATCTGAAGAACCCATCGGATGTCTCATCAGATTTAGTTGACCATGATTATACAGGCCTAAATGTTTCTTGTTCAAACGTTTATGCCTGTATAATCATGGTCACCTAACATTTTCAACATTAGGTGCTGCAAATCCTATGGAAAACTTCGAACCTCAATTAGCCACAGAAACCAACTATTCCCTTTGCTCTTTCTCAACCCTCTTGCCAACTTTATTGAGGAGTCTACTAAAATTGACCCATCTGTTTGAATTTATTTTTAGATCCTCCTCCCAATCCAGCTTCCTTCTGGAAAATACACAGGACTTGACTATCTTTGACTGTCTAGCGTATTTCCCTCCATCTCTTAACCTCTGTACCTTAAAAATTATAGTTAAAATTGTTACCTCCTGGTACCAGAACAAGGTTTCATGGCTGGGATGAAATTCAGACCATATAAAAAATATTAGAAATACATCAAAGTTGGAGGGGATTAAAACAACTTTTTAAATGAACATTTTTCCAATACCTTATGTGAGTCTAGAATAAAAAATTCTGTTAAATACCATATGTTATAGCAGTTTTCTAAATAATTAGCAAATCCATGTAGCTTGATTTTGCTTCTAGCAAATGAGTTATCTCATTCCAAAGTTTCTTGGGACAATTAGATCTGTTTTTGGAAAGCAAGATTTAGCCAGGCGTAGTGACTCTCACTTGCAATCCAAGCTACTTAAGAGGTTGAGGTAGGAGGATCGCTTGAGTCCAGGAGCTCAAGACCAACCTCGGCAACATAAGAAGATGCCTACCTCAGAAAAACAAAAAACAAAAAACAAAAAACAAAACGCAAAAAACAAAGAAAGGAAGGAAGGAAGGAAGGAAGGAAGGAAGGATCTTTTTTTGTTAATACAGTCATGTGTCACTTAACAGGGATATGTTCTGAGAAATGCATTGTTATGCTATTTTGTCATTGTTTGAACATCATAGAATACACTTATTTAGTAGAGGGAACACTTTAAAATGTGCAAGATTTTACATTTTGAAAATGAAGGTATAGATCATCACGGCAAACGAGAGGAAGGACTAGATTGCAGCTCAGACTCGGACGGGCAGAGCAGTGTATGAAGGCTTGCATTGTGAATTTTAGCTCCAGATTGACTGAAAGAACAAGCCAGCAATCACAAGAGGAGCCACAAATCTGCTGAAGGAAGCAGACTGTTCCTGCAGGACCTAGGAGACACCCCAAATATTGTGAGTTCCCCAAAGGCAGAAGTGGGAAAGGGGGAACCTCCTCTCCCAAACACATACCCCCACTGGAGAAACTGAATGTCTGTTTGCAGAAGAAGTTTCTGACCTTACCTGGAGCTGAGTCAATTTAGAGATCCAAGCAAAATACAGGGGTAGAGGAAGCAGCACAAAGGCTCTGGGAGCTTACTGGGTCCCCAAGCAGGCCATTCCTGCCTGGGACCACAGGGATCCATTGGGAGGGTGGCCAGAGGAGCAGGGCCAGATAATGAGGGAAACACCACAAGGAGAGGGAAATCTCCAGCTGAAATTCATAACAATTTGAATGGGGCGAGAAACCTCCTGGCCAGAACTCAGGGAAGGGTGTGAATCCAGTGTGCAGACTCCACAGGTAGGGGAAGAACCAAGCTGTTTTCTTTTGCAGCTGGGAGGTAGGTAACCTGGGGCAAGTTCTCAAGCCTTGCTCACCCACTGCCTGAAACAGACTCAGGACTGCTAGATGGGGCACGGTGAGAGTGAGACCAGCCATTTTGTTTGCATGGGAGCTGGGTGAGGTCTGTGACTGTGAGCTTTCCTCCACTTCCATGACAACTTGCATGACTCAGCAGAAGCAGCCATAATCCTCCTAGGTACACAACTCCATTAACCTTGGAACCTCATCCCCATCCCCCACACGGCCACAGCAAGACCAGCCCAAGTAGAGTCTAAGCTCAGATGTGCCTAACCATGCCCCCACCTAATCGTCCTTCCCTACTCACCCATGGCTGAGAGACCCATAGATGGTTTACATCACAGGACTCTATGCAGACAACCCCCAGTACTAGCCTGGAGCCAGGTAGACTTGCTAGGTTGAAAGATCCGGAAGACATACAACCATCACTGCAGTTTGGCTCACAGAAAGCCACATCCATAGGAAAAGGGGGAGAGTACTACATCAAAAACACACTCTGTAGAACAAAAGAATCTGAACAACAGCTTTCAGCCCTAGACCTTCCCTCTGACAAAACCTAACCAAATGAGAAAGAACCAGAAAACCAACTCTGGTAATATGACAAAACAAGGCTCTTCAACAGCCCCAAAAAAATCAGACTAGTTCACCAGCAATCGAACCAAACCAAGAAGAAATCCCTGATTTACCAGAAAAATAATTCGGGAGGTTAGTTATTAGGCTAATGAGAGAGGCAGCAGAGAAATGCAAAGCCCAATGCAAGGAAATCCAAAAAATGGCATAAGAATTAAAGGGAGAAATTTTCAAGGAAATAGCTTAAAGAAAAAACAAAAAAATTCAGGAAACACTGAACACACTAACAGAAATGCAAAATGGCCTGGAAAGTCTCAGCAGTAGAATTGAACAACTAGAAGAAAGGATTTCAGAGTTAGAAGACAAGGTCTTCAAATTAACACAATTCAACAAAGACAAAGAAAAAAGAATAAGAAAATATGAACAAAGCCTCCAAAAATCCGGGATTATGCTAAACAATCAAAACTAAGAATACTCAGTGTTCCTGAGGAAGAAAAGAATTCTAAAAGCTTGGAAAACAAATTCAGAAGAATATTTGAGGAAAGATTCCCTGGCCTTGCTAGACACCTAAACATCCGAAAACAAGAAGCACAAAGAATACCTGGGAAATTCATTGCAAAAATATCATCACCTAGGCACATTATCATTAGGTTAGCTAAAGTTAAGACAAAGAAGGAAAGAATCTTAAGAGCTGTGAGACAGAAGCACCATGTAACCTGTAAAGGAAAACCTATCAGATTAACAGCAGATTTCTATAAGCTAGAAGGGATTGGGGCCCTATCTTCAGCCTCCTCAAACAAAACAATTATCAGCCAAGAATTCTGTACACAGTGAAACTAAGCATCCTATAAGAAGGAAAGATACAGACTTTTTCAAAAAAAAAAAGATGCTGAGAGAATTTGCCACTACCAAGCCATCACTACAAGAACTGCTAAAAGGAGCTCTAAATCTTCAAACCAATCTTGGAAACACACCAAAACAGAACTTCTTTGAAGCACAAATCAGATAAGACCTATTAAACAAAAATACAAGTTAAAAAGCAAAAACAGGCCGGGCACGGTGGCTCAAGCCTGTAATCCCAGCACTTTGGGAGGCTGAGACGGGTGGATCACGAGGTCAGGAGATCGAGACCATCCTGGCTAACGCACTGAAACCCCATCTCTACTAAAAAATACAAAAAAACTAGTCAGGCGAGGTGGCAGGCACCTGTAGTCCTGGCTACTTGGGAGGCTGAGGCAGGAGAATGGCATAAACCTGGGAGATGGAGCGCTTACAGTGAGCTGAGATCCAGCCACTGCACTCCAGCCTGGGCGACAGAACGAGACTCCGTCTCAAAAAAAAAAAGCAAAAACAATGAACAAAAAACCAAAGTACACAGGCAACAAATAGCATGATGAATGCAATGGTACTTTGCATCTCAATAGTAAAATTGAATGCAAATGGCCTAAATGCTCCACTTAAAAAAATACAGAACTGCAGAATGGATAAGAACTCGCCAACCAACTATCTGCTGGCTTCTAGAGACTCAGCTAACACATAAGGACTCACATAAACTTAAAGTAAAAGGGTGGAAAAAAGCATTTCATGAAAATGGACACCAAAAGTGAGCAGGGGTAGCTATTCTTATATCAGAAAAAACAAACTTTTAAGCAACAGCAGTTAAGAGAGACAAAGAGGGACATTATATAATGGTAAAAGGCCTTGACCAAAAGAAAAAATACTATAATCCTAAACATATACGCACCTAACACTGGAGCTCCAAAATTTATGAAACAATTACTAATAGACCTAAGAAATGAGATAGACAGCAACCCAATAATAGTGGGGGACTTTAATACTGCACTGACAGCACTAAACAGGTCATCAAGACAGAAAGTCAACAAATATTGGGGGAACCCACTCCCGATAATTCAACGTAGGTTATTTTCTATTTTTCCTAAGTATCGGCTGTCTAAGAAATAAAGGGAAAGAGTACAAAAGAGAGAAATTTTAAAGCTGGATATCAGGGAGAGACATCACGTGTCGGCAGGTTCCATGATGCCCCCTGAGCTGTAAAACCAGCAAGTTTTTATCAGCAATTTTCAAGGGGGAGGGAGTGTATGAATAGGGTGTGGGTCACAGAGATCACATGCTTCAAGGGCAACAAGAGATCACAAGGGAGAAGGTCAGGGCGGGATCACAAGGTGAGGGCAAAACCAGAATCACTAATGAACTTCCATGTCCCACTGTGCACGCATTGTCATTGATAAACACCTTAACAGGGTTCAAGAGCAGAGAATTGGTCTGACTAGAATTCATCAGGCTGGAATTTCCTAATCCTAGCAAGCCTGTGGGCGCTGCAGGAGGCCAGGGTGTGTTTCATCCCTTATCTGCAACTGCATAAGGTAGACACCCCCAGAGCGGCCATTTTAGAGGCCCCCCCAGGAATGCATTCTTTCCCAGGGCTGTTAATTATTAATATTCCTTACTGAGGAAAGAATTCAGTGATATTTGGCTTACCCATAAGAAATACAGCTCTGTTCTGACTGGCTCCCAGGCAGTCAGACCGAATGGTTATCTCCCTTATTCCCTGAACATCACTGTTACCCTATTCTTTTTTAAGGTGCCCAGATTTCATATTGTTCAAACACACATGCTTTACGAACAATTTGTGCAGTTAACACAATCATCACAGGGTTCTGAGGCAACATACATTCTCAGCTTATGAAGATGATGGGATTAAGAGATTAAACTAAAGACAGGCATAGGGAATTGTAAGATTATTGATTGGGGAAGTGATAAATGTCCATGAAATCTTCACAATTTATGTTCAGAAATTACAGTAAAGACAGGTGTAAGAGACTGTAAAAGTATTAATTTGGGGAACTAATAAATGTCCATAAAATCTTCATAATTTATTTTCTTCTGCCATGGCTTCAGCTGGTCCCTCCATTCGGGGTCCCTGACTTCCCGCAACAAACAAAGAAACAATGGATTTAAACTATACCTTGGAACAAATAGAATTAACTGATATATACAGAACATTTCATTCAACAACCACAGACTACATATTCTATTCAACAGTGCATGGAACTTTCTCCAAGATAGGTCATATGATAGGCCATAAAATGAGGCTTAATAGATTTAACAAAATTGAAATTATATCAAGCAGTCTCTCAGATCACAGTGGAATAAAACTGGAAATCAACTCCAAAAGGAACCTTCAAAACTATGGAAGTTAAATAACCTGATCCTGAATGAGCATTGGGTCAAAAACGAAATGAAGGTGAAAAATTAAAAATTTTTTGAAACTGAATGACAATAATGACACAACCTATCGAAATTTCTGAGATACAGCAAAGTCAGTGCTAAGAGGAAAGTTTATAGCCCTAAATGCCTGTATAAAAAAGACAAAAAGAGTACAAACTGACATTCTAAGGTCACACCTCAAGGAAATAGAGAAACAAGAACAAACCAAACCCAAACCCAGCAGAAGAAAGGAAATAACCAAGATCAGAGCAGAACTAAATGAAATTTAAACAAAAAAATACAAAAGATAAATGAAACAACAAAACCTGGTTCTTTGAAAAAATAAATAAAATTGATAGACCATTAGCAAAATTAACCAAGAAAAGTAGAGAGAAAATCCAAATAACCTCATTAAGAAATGAAATAGGAGGTATTACAGCTGACAGTACAAAAGATCATTCAAGGCTACTATGAACACCTTTATGCACATAAACTAGAAAATCCAGAACAGGTGGATAAATTCCTGTAAAAATACAACCCCACTAGCTTATATCAGGAAGAATTAGATATCCTGAGCAGACCAATAACAAGCAAAGAGACTAAAATAGTAATTTTAAAATTACCAACAAAAAGAAATCCAGGACCAGATAGATTCACAGGAGAATTCTACCAGACATTCAAATAATTGGTACCAATTCTTTTGACACTATTTCACAAGCTAGAGAAAGAAGAAACTCTCTCTAATTCATTTTATGAAGCCAGCATCACCCTAATACCAAAACTAGGAAGGAACATAACCAAAAAAGAAAACTACCGACCAATATTCTTGATGAACATAGATGCTAAAATCCTTAACAAAATACCAGCTAACCGAATCCAACAACACATCCAAAAGATAATCCCCCATGATCAATGTATACTGCTTGGGTGATGGGTGCACCAAAATCTCACAAATCACCACTAAAGAACTTACACATGTAACCAAATACTACCTGTACCCCAATACCTTAAGCAAAAAAATTTTTACAGATAAGAATTAAAATTAAATAACATAAAATGAATACAAAACTTCAAGCTCTTTTTAAAGAGATCAGTTTGTACTGCTTCCCCACTCCTTCACTTCCACCTGCTAAACTCCCCTTACATGTTTACTCATTTTATTCCCTTTTATTTCGCAAAGTTCTACATGTGCTTCCATAGCCTCTCCAATAAACTTAACTTCAAAGGAAAGGAAGGATTTTGTCATCGCTTTCAGTCAATATATCTTATAAAAAACACATTCACTTAAATATAATGTTTACACAAGGTTTAAAATTCTCAAGAAAGTCCAGGCTTCAATTTACCCAGTACTGAGCTTTTGATATGCAGGAATGAACCTAGCATACTTCAAAAAGTAAAAGAACTATGTTGTCACTACAGTGTTGCTCCAATGTGTTACATAATATTAACAAAGAACTTATCATGCATTTCATAGGATCCTCTTCTTTTTGGTAGACTGGACCCTATCAAAAGAGGGAATACAGCTTCTAGAACACACGTTCATGTAGGTATTGAGACTGTGTAAAATACACATATATATGAACTTGTGTTTTAATTATTTTTTGCACTTCAGAAAAAATCTCCTAGACTGAGTGCCCTCTGGTTTTATGGTAAAAACATCATAGAGTCATATATATCACAAAGTAGCATGAGCAAAAGTGATTGGGATTTATAGGTGGTTCTATGATAACCAGAGTAGTAGACATCAAACTTAGTCTTTAAAGGCTGTGGAGAGTTTTAAAGACATAACAGAGAAAGAACTAAAGGTGAGAATAGCATAGCTGGAGCAGGAGCTACCAATAAGATCAAAGAGGTGGGTGAATTAGGCCAACTAAGGTGGTATCTTTAAGTCCATAGTTCAGGAGGACTCAATATAGCAAATGAGTTACATCATTCCAGGGTTTCCTGGGACAGTTAGATCTGTATCAGTAGAAAGCAGCCAAGAAGATCTGAGGAGTAAAATGATGTCAAATTGCCATGCTATGGAAATAATCAAACTGTAGTTTGGATAGCTTTAAGAATCAAACATTTATAAATCTCCAAATGTTCTGTATTTTCCTAGGGCCCACAGCCCATACTAAAAAGGTAATGAAATAATCAGCATACTTTGCTGCTAGCCTCAAACCAAATGACTGAGGAGTCTTAATGTTTACCAAATGAATATTAAACCTTGGCTTTTCCTCGTTTGGGAAATTTTTTTTTTCCTAATCCTATCACTACATTGTTTTAGACAGCCTACAGAAGAAAAAGCAATCACTGTGCTGAATGGTAAGACCACCACAAAATAATCTGGGTAAATTGTCCTGGTGTCAGTTCACCAAATAAGTTTCAATAACGTAGGCCTTGCTTCTCTTCTCCCCTGAAGAGCCATGGTCCCTTCTACTAAGACAAGCAAGTACCAATGTCTTTCGTGGACGTTCTTATTTGGGCATATGTCTGAGAAACGGTAAAATGTTACATTGGACAAAAACTCAGTAATGCAGCGGGTTGTAACTTCCCCCAAATTAGAAACACTATGTACATTCTGAAATGTATAAGTAAAATATATTATTATTATTATTTTATTATTATTATTATTATTATACTTTCAGTTCTAGGGTACATGTGCAT
>NW_012108175.1:1007306-1009093 GCF_000951045.1 Mandrillus leucophaeus | reverse complement strand
TAATATATTTAAGTAAAATATATTATTAACCAACTTTCTCAACGAAGACTAGGAAGCTACTAACAGCTGCCCCTAGATTTCAAAATGATGAAAGAATTCATCTCATAAAATGGAAAGCTTTCAAACAAATGCTTTAGCTCATTTTACTTTGCCTGTGCTCATGGTGCTGCCCTTCAGAACGTAGTATTGGTAGATGTGATTTTAGAACAATGGAGGAAGATCTCGGTTCCCTTTCCAAGACACAAGATCTTTAGGCAAAAATTAGTCTTTCCTGACTGCTTGACTGTTGAGCTATTGTTAAAAACAGAGTACAATGAAGAAAGTAGTAAAACTCAGGAACTCAAAATATAACAAACCACCATTTGCTTTTCTATTGCTCTGAGTTCTTTCATTTAACAAATATTTATTTAGTGCTTAGTCTGCACCAAGAACTGGAAATATAGTGGTGAACAAAACAGGGTCCCATACCTCATGAATTTTAGTCTCTAAAAGGAGACAACACAAGTATATAATTATTTAAAGTGCAAAGAGAAAAGGTGAAAAAAGAGATTTACTTGTTCATTATCAGTTCTTCTTAACCAGACTATAAGTTCAAAGAGCAAGTAATTTGTCTTGTCCCCTTTTCTACTTTTGTATCATGAGTGCCTAGAACATAGTAGTCATTCCCTCAGTACAAGTCTATTGAATGAAAAAAAAGTTTATTGAATGAATATATATATATAAAAACTATATATGAATGAATATATATATTATATGAATGAAAAAAAAAATATATATATATATAGAGAGAGAGAGAGAGAGAGAGAGAAAGACCGAGTCTTGCTCTGTCACCCAGGCTAGAGTGCAGTGGCGCGATCTCGGCTTGCTGCAACCTCTGCCTCCTGGGTTCCAGCGAGTCTCCTGCCTCAGCCTCCTGGGTAGCTGAGATTACAGGCACATGCCACCACACCCAGCTAATTTTTGTATTTTTAGTAGAGACAGGGTTTCACCATGTTTGCCAGGCTGGTCTCAAACTCCTGATCTCACTCAGGTGATCTGCCCACTTCAGCCTCCCAGAGTGCTGGGATTACACCATGCCCGGCCAACTACAAAATCTTGAGACAAAGAAATGCCTCTCCATCAATGAAATTTCTAAGACAAATGCTCAGTTTGGATTATTCCACTTAGAACCAAAAAATATGCCTGAGGCAAGTGCTTGAAATAAAGCAAGAGTCCATTGTACTTCTTCTAGAGAGCCTGAACCTATCCTTTTGGAGAGCCTGAACCTATTTTATTTTGGAAGCCATGTACAGGATAGACAAAACAGTCTGCCTTTGTTTTTATAATTGAAATTCTATTAACCATTTGATATTCTTTTTTCCAGTCTTCCAATACTAATTTCTTTCTTTAAATATATACACATATTTGTTCCACACTGCTGTACTGACCTGAAAAAGTGAGAACTCAAACAGAATATTGCCAGATGTTTCCTATTCTAATTTATCTTAGCCTAATAAATATATTTATTGCTTATTTTATGAGATGTATAGATCCCAACAAAGTTGCCTATAACATTAAGTTTATTAAAATAAGACTTTAGGTAACTTGGTTCCCATAAAAAAATAAATAAGAGAAGGAATTCATAGGGTAGGAAACTTACCAAAGAATCAAGTAATATGATATTAACTCTTTGGTTTTTTTTTGTTTTTTTTTAAATTATTATTATGCTTTAAGTTCTAGGGTACATGTGCATAACGTGCAGGTTTGTTACATATGTATACTTGTGCCATGTTGCTGTGCTGCACCCA
>NW_012108175.1:997051-1007186 GCF_000951045.1 Mandrillus leucophaeus | reverse complement strand
AGACTGGATTAAGAAAATGTGGCACATATACACCATGGAATACTATGCAGCCATAAAAAAGGATGAGTTTGTGTCCTTTGTAGGGACATGGATGCAGATATTAACTCTTTGAATACTGGATAGTATTATGTCCAAGTAATAGGGCGTGCTGACGTGGGAGGGCATTTTGTATCTGTTATCTAATTTCAGACTCTCTCCTTACCCTTTATCCCATTTAGGCACTGTTTCAAATACTAAGAATTCTTCCTATGCCTGGCGAGGCCCTGACTCTACATTTTGATCGCACACTCATCAAGGACAGTATTTAAGTTTGATTTCACAGAATAATATTTATTATGTATGCCCATACCAAAAAGTGGAAAGGAAGAAGAAATAGTAATTTCTGCAAATGTTGCTAGTTATATCTCTTGTCACAGTAACTCAAATGGCATCTAGATTTACACAGTGATTACTCTAATGTGGTGGTTCTTAACCTTGGCTGCATGTTGAAATTAGACTGGGGGCTTGATATGGTTTGGCTCTATGTCCCCACCCAAATCTCATCTCGAATTGTAATAATCCCGGAGTGTTGTGGGAGAGACCCAGTGGGAGGTAATTGAATCATGGGGACAGGTGTTTTCTGTACTGTCCTCCTGATAGTGAATAAGTCTCATGAGGTCTGATGGTTTTATAAAAAGGAATTCCCCTGCATATGCCCTCTTGCCTGCTGCTGTGTAAGACGTGCCTTTGCTTCTCCTTTGCCTTCCACCATGATTGTGAGGCCTCCTCAGCCATATGGAACTATGGGTTATTTAAACCTCTTTCCTTTATAAAGTATCCAGTCTCAGGTATGTCTTTATTAGCAGCATGAGAACAGACTAATACAGAGCTCTAATAAATACTGATATCTGGGACCTACTCCTAAAGACTTCGATTTAATTTGTCTGAGGTAATATCTGGATATTTGAACTTTTAAAGTTTTCCAGGTGACTCTAAAGTGTAGCCAAGATGGCGCAGAGGACTGTGCTGGGGCAGGGTAGGTGAGGAGGAGGAGGCGGCGATTCGATAAGAAGGGAGGGGAAGAGGCCATGGCCGCCCGGTGAGGCGGTGAGGCAGGAAGGAGGCCCAACCACTGGCCGGGCCTTAGGCCCCAAGGAGAGGTGAGAATGGACCAACGGACATGGGGTTCTGGAGAAGCCGCCCCCAGAGAATGCGTCCCTGAGAGACTGCCTGACCACCCCTCTCTTTCTCCCCACTCCCCCATTCCTCCTTCTCCACCCCCAACCCCCCGCCCACCTGCTGTGCTATGAACAGTCAGAGCCTCCTCTCCACAAGAGTTTACAAATGAAAATGGAGGAAATGCCTTTGTCTGGCCTGAATAACAGCAAGCTAGAGGCCATAGCTAGGGAAATATAAGCGGACCTGGTCTAGAATTCTTGTTCGGGATTCTGCTTTGAGGTACATCAGGCTGCCAAGTGTGGCTACTTCTTCCTGGATGACATGGACCCTGATAGCGTGAACGATTTTGGTTTTCAACCAGTGGGAGAGCAAGGAGTGTGTCTGCCTTGGTTGCAACTGTAGCAATCCTGCCCTCGTTTTGCTCCCCATCTGGATAAGTGCCTGGGAATGGGTGGGAATAGCAGTCGAATCGCCAACCACCGGATTGCCAATAGCAACAATATGGGCAAGTCTGAGAGTGACCAAGAGGATAATGATGACATCAACGACAACGACTGGTCCTATGGCTCAGAGAATAAAGCTGAGAAGAGAAAATCAGGCAAGAACCCCGATTCCCCTCGAAGATCTGAGTCTTTAAAATGCAAAAATGGGGAACTTAGTGATTTGATTTTTTTTTAAGTATAACAACTCAACTGGGATCAGCTATGAAACCTGGGGCCAAAGGAGTTTCATATCCTGCTAAGCATGCAATGTAGGGTGATTTCTGAAGATACCAAGAAGATGTGCACAAAGTCCCTGCACTGCCCACAGCACACAGATGAGCAGAGGTGAACCTTGCAGATGTATTTCTTCAGGGCCTCAGCTGTCCATCCAGAGGTGGAGAGTTCCCAGGATAATGACAGTTTTGATATGACTGACAGCCAGGCCCTGATCAGCCAGCTTAAGTGCGACTGTTTCTCTGATCTCTCACCCTCTGATTCAGGCTCCCCCAAGACGAGGGAAAATCAGGGATGGGGTCTAGGTACCAACAGCTCTGAGACACAGAAAACGTAGAAAAAGGAGTCCCATATGAGCCTGACAGGGACTTCCTCCGACCTGGGCTCCAACAAGAAGCCAAAGTTACCGATACCCCTGATGGCCAACATCTATGATGACATCAACTGACTTCAGTGCAAGAGATAGCCTTTGGCTGAGCAGAACCCTCTCTCCTGATCCCTACCCAGGTGCCATAGCCTGGCAAATGAATGGCTGCTGAGGGTTGGGGCTTGGGAATCTCGGTGTGCCAGGCAGGCAGAGGATCTGATTATGTGCCCCTGGGGGATGTCAAGGTCCTCTACAATGGAGCACAATTCCTCGGCGTGCATGACTCAGACCTGGACATATTATGCCTTGGACATAAGTTTGGTGGGGAGGCTGTTTTTCTATTTATTCTGTGAGTTACTGAATGTCCAGCTAGGCCAGGGGCCTGACTGGGCACTGTGTCAGGGCACTGCCTGTCCCCCACCGTAGGAATTGGACTAAGCCTGCTGAGGAGCAATGTGGTGGTCTGGAAGGCTGTGGGTTGGAAGCTGAGCCTGAAGGGGGCCTGCCCTCGTTGCCCTCAGCAATGTAAATGGGTCCAGTACTTGGAGCTGAGGGGCAAGGATGGGCATGTCCTGTCTGTGAGGAGGGTCCTATCAAATGTCCCCAGTCCCAGGGGTAGGCAGGCACAGAGTACTCTCTGCTGAGGTGGGCATCCAGAATTGCCGCCACCTTCCCTGCCCTTCACAGGGACAGCCCTTTCTCCTTAGTCCCCAATGACTTCCTTGGCAGCAGGAGCTGTCCTTTTGTTGTTGGGTGCCAAGAAAGGACCTCCAGCCTCTACAACTTCAAGGAATCGGAAAGGGAGGATATGGAGAGGGAGCTGTGTCAGAATTACTCCCCATGAGACCCAGGGCTGGTGAGGAGTGGGGCCCCAAGGTGCGAGGGAACTGTGCTGCTTTATTTGAAATGTTTTCTTACCTCATTCCCTGCCCCAGGAAGGGGCCCAGCCTCAATCTCCTGGGGTGACCCTGTGTTCTTCCTACCCACCCTGCCCCACTGCCCTACCAGGGTAGCCCAAGTTCCCAACTGCTGCTTGCCACCCCCCCTTCACCTTGACTGGCTTCTCTTCCTATCTCAGAGCTCCTGCCTCGAAAGCCCCCCATTTCCCTTCCTTAGTGCTTTTAAGTTATTTATTCTGTACTTGTGGTTTGGGACTCTGAGGAAAATCGTATCTTGTGCCTCTTCCCCCTTTGCTAGGATTTCTGTGGGAAGAAAGGGTGGCTTCTGTGTTCTGCGTTGTCAGTGGAGGGGAAGAGGTATCGATTACCCTTCTGTGGGACTGTCAAATGCCAGTGTGCCCACCTGCCTTGTCTACATCCTAAAGAGATGTACCATCCACCCTCCATGCGGGCACCACTATTCCCAGGAGCCAAGCTGGAAGACTACAACCTGGGCTGAGAGCAGAGCTGACTGACACGGGTGGAGGTGATCCTGAGCCAAGTTCTCTGGCACTTGCTGGACATGTCCCCTGCCCTCTTCCCAAGAGGAGCTATCCTACATTTGGGTAGTTAGTACCCAGGATTGGTTGGACTGATTGGGTTAGAGACCCTAGGGGGTTAAGGGAACAACAGAGATGGGGCTACAGCACCCTGTTTGGAACCCCACTGTCCCCCTAGGGTGATTCTGACTCTGTCTGATGCCTGGTTACAAATTAGTTTTTGACCCACAAATTGTGATTATTTTTAAAAAAACAGATTTTAGCAGGAGTTAGAATAAATCCTGGGGCCTTGACTCCTCTGTTCTTGACCCCATAGCCTTCTTCCTCCCAGGGGAGGCCAGAGATAGAGGAGAATCTCACCAGGCCTCCAGCCTCCTTCCAGATGCATTCTTGGGAGTAGGCGGAAGGTGAAGGGAGGAAGGCTGTGGGCCACTGTCCCTTCTGAAAGACAGTTGCAACTCAGGCCCTAATACATCCTTTTCTCTTCTCTTTTTCCCCCTTCTGGTTAGAGGAGGGAGAAGTGGGAAGTAGTTTGGGAACCGGTTTGTCCATATAAACTTCCCCGTTGTTCCTTGGCCCACCCTCAGGGCAGAGCCCCCTGCCCAGACTGGGTAAGAGATGGGCTTTGCAGCACCCTGAGGGAAAAACCCTTTTCCTTCTGAAAAGAGAGTTTCCCTGTACCATGTAGTTGAACAGTGGCTAGGAGCTTCCCACTCCCCTCCCTCTTACAGCAGGCTGTATAGACTTCAATTCCTATCCTTCCCATCCCAGCTAGGTGTCATCTGCCCTATGTCTGTATCCTATCATGTGTCTGAGTGTGTGTGTGTGGGGGGGGGGGGGCGGGGGCGGTTATTCTCTACTAATTTCCATGGCCAGTGGCTTTTCCTTCCATGCATCACTCCCACCCCCAACCCCTACATACTCTGGGGCCACCCGCCTGGGATTACCACATGCTCGGGTGATTGAAGGAGTGGGGTGGAGCTCACGCTGTCCTGTCGTCTTGAGATTTTTATTTTTGCACGTGTAATTCATTCTGTACAGGTAGCTAACTCTGTAAATGCTATGTATTCCCTCTGCCCCCATGGCTGTTTTCTTGAACTTCATCTCCTATTGGTAAAAAATAAAATAAAATAAAATAAAACAAAATAAAATAAAATAAAATAAAAAATAAAGTGCAGCCAAGACTAAGCGACACTGTTTTACACCTTTGATTAATTTGACACTATCAGAATTGATAATGGTGACTGCTTGGATCCATAAATTTGAGAACCTACCCTGAAGTAGTAGGAACCAAATCAACTCTTAAAGCTCCATCAACCAGCAACAGCATGGACATGTGCCCAACATAGCATGAGTAGTACACGTTTCTTCCAAGTACCAAAAAGATATAAAATGTTTATCAGGGCTTTGGAAAAATGAAATGCTCTTTAAAATGCCATATATATATATATATATATATATGTATGTATTTACATATCAGTGATATGTAACTCTCACTTCAAGAGATTATAGCAAAGGAAGACAGCCAGATGAAAATATTATTAACTGAATTTTTCCTTGCAATAGCTTCCAAAATGGAGATGAGCAGCAGCTGCATTTGAGTTAAGTGATTCATATATATTGAAAAGGTAGCCTCTACTGTTTGACACTTTGCACCTCCTCACATGGCTCAGCATCAGTACAGTTCCATTAAGACAGTTTGCCCCAGGTATCTCAGCCTTTAGATCTGCCTGCCTGTTCAGATCTGCTGGCACAACCTCAGTAGTGCCAGCCAGGAACAGCCTTACAAAGAATCATTAAATTTAATGTCATCACTCTTCATCTAGGTGACAGTGACCAAGTCAATCAAAGATGTGCAAGTGGTGGTGACCTCTGCGACTCTGGGCACTCTGGCGACTCCTGTTAAGTCTGTCTTGTTTATTTCCACATGTCTTCTCTGTCCCACAGTTACATTGCTACACCACCCTAGTTGCTCCATGGGAGTGAAGGGCTGATTTCACTATTAGGTTATTCAGGACATTTTTCCATCTAAGTCAGCACACCCTCAGTGAGTGCTCGAATTTCCCAACTCCCCAGTCATGGGGTTGACTATCATAGCTTACTAGAATAGTTAGTACTTAGGAAGAAAACCTACTTAGTACTCTCAAAAAGTGTTCTGGGTCATGAGACCATAACCTGTAAAAGAAGGCTAACGGAACTGTGATTATATACTACAGAGAAGAAAAGACCTGGGGAGGGAGTACTTGGGGAAAGGGATATCTTTGCAGTCTGTAATATTGGAAGCTATGCCAAAAAACACCTCATTTGGCACCTGCTAAGACTTTAATGTGCTTAGTTGCCATGGATAGATTACCTACACTGGGAGTTACTTTGTTTCTGTTTTTGCTTTTTTGAGACAGAGTCTCTCTCTGTTGCCCAGGCTGGAGTGCAGTGGCACGATCTCGGCTCACTGCAATCTCTGCCTCCCAGGTTCAACCTCCCGAGTAACTAGGACTACAGGCACATGCCGCCATGCCCGGCTAATTTTTTTTTTTTTTTTTTTTTTTTTTGTATTTTAGTAGAGATGAGGTTTCATCATGTTGCCCAGGTTGGTCTCAAACTCCTGAGCTCAGGCAATCAGCCTGCCTCAGCCTCCCAAATTTCTAGGATTACAGGTGTGAGCCACCGCGCCTGGCGAGATTTCTTTTCTGATTCCGGAATTCAAGGTGATCTCTCTCCTTTCTACCCCTGGACTATTTAGTATATATTACAGGGCACTTACTATGTGTGGCCTAAAATTCTAGTTAGTTGTCATGCGTCTGTGTTTCCCTCTGGATTTTGGGTTTTCTGAAAGCAGTATTATTTTGTACTCATTTTTGTATTTCCAGTGCCAGCTCAGGGTCAGGCACAGAGTAGGCATGCAGGAACTAAATGAATAACATGAACAAAAGAATACATTCCCTAGCAGTGAGCAGTTTTATAAATTGGACAGTGCTTTCAAGAAAACTTGTAGAGTCTTATTCCTTGGAATATATGACCTCTAAACTTTACATGGCAGATTTTATTCCTATTTGAGTACTGCAAAGGAAGAAAATTAACTACAAGATCTTAGAATGTTTATACATTCACCCATTCAATAAATATTTATTGAGCTCCCAAGGTTTCAAGCCAATTTCTAGGCACTTGTGACATATCAGGAAATGAAATACACAAAATCTCTACCTCACAAAGTTTATACTATAGCAGATAGTAAAAATTAGAAGTAAATTATATTTACGTTTCCTACTTTTATCTGCCTGATAACTGCATATGTCCAGGTTTAAATCCTAAGATAATGAAACCTGATCATGAGGAGGAGCTGGTGAAGCATTTTGAGGACTGAGAAAAGACAATAAAATTAGACTGTTTGGGATACATTTAAGCATAAATTTGAGATAGGTAGACCCATGACAAGACATTTGTAGCAGTCCAGATGTGAGCTACACAGACCCTCAATGAGAAATTTGACTATGAAGATGAAGAGGAGAATAGCACAGCTAGGCACCTGAAATATGGGGCAAAAGAGAATGGAAGAGTAGCTCCAAGATTAGCTACAAGGTAACAGAAAGTATAAGCACAGGAGCAGGAGTAAATTTAGAACGTTTATATTGATTGTGTCCACAGGGCATGTATATTTGTGTCCATTTCAACATCCCTGCTCCAGCTGGGCTTTGTCAGCTTTTGACACTTCTGCTTTGCTCCCAAACCAGTGAGATACAAGAATTAGTTTGCTCAAGGGTTCTCAACCTCTGTGGTCAGTGAAAGTCCATGACCTAGCAGGACACACAGCTACTCTTGGCTCACCCCGGAAATATCCCAGAACAGAACATAGGGGGTTCCACTTCCACTTTCCAGTCCCTAAAGCAAAGAAACAGTCTGGGTATGTGAAAGGCAATGACTGTGCAAGAGGCTAAGGGATGCACCAGAAAATGTTCACTCCTCACTTGAATTAATCTGGACAGTGTTGTGCAATATGAAAAAGCATGAATTTGGAGTCAAACAGAACCTGGTAAGATTCAAGATTCCACCATGTGTGACTTTGGGGAAGTTACTTAACTTCAGAGCCTCTGCTTTATCTATAGAGTAATAATAACTGACAGATTTGGGATAATGCATGTAAAAATGCTTCAGTTTCCAATAAATTTTAAGAATAGAGATCTAAGGCTTTCCCTATCTGGGGAGCTCCTTTGTAGGTTACCAGATATTCTGCTTCTCATGGGGAGGTTTTATGCAGTTTCTGTTCATCTTACTTGATACTCTGACAAAGTCACCAAACCATTATTTGAACATAGATTGTCAATCTTCTTCTCACCTTCTCTTCTGATTTTAGAAAACTGTGTAAAAATTGTTAAAAATTATAGTAGTATACAGCAAAATAACTGATATTTATTGCCTACATCTTAAATAACTGGTATTTATTAGTTACATTAGTTATCTTCAAGGTAACTTTATGAAATACATACAATTTTTAGCCCCATTACATATGAGAAAATGGAAACTAACTTATATAAGGCCTCATGCCTAGGTAAGCAGAAAATCTAGGATTAAAACTCAGTTTTCCTCCTTTGTTGAAACTGAAAGTCCCCCATAAACCTACCCCACAGATAACAATTTGTTGTCTGCCCTTCACAAAATTTTTCTGTGTATATATTAACCTATATTTTTCAACAAAAATGGACTCATACATTCTTGTTTAAATTTTGCTTTCTTCATCTAGACTATGTTGTAGGCATTTTTCTGTATGTGTACATATAAAACTACCCCCATTCTTTTTAATAGCTTCGTAGTATTGTTCAGTATATTGATGAACTAAAATTTATTTAAGCAATCTCTTATTGATAGGCATTTAAGTTGCTTCTAACTTTTCCATATTACCATGAATGATGCAATAAACATCTTGTATTTCATCATACACTTGTGTAAATGTTTCTGTTGAATAACATCCTAAAACTTTAATTGCTCAGTAAATTTTTTTTATCTTAATAGGTATTGTCAAATTACTTTCTGGAGTGGTAGCACAAGTCTACACTCCAACTATCCCTGTATGAAAGTGTCTTTTTCCCTACACCTTCAACAAAAATGGGCAACATCAATTGCTTTTATACTTTGGCTGTTATAAATGAGGTTTAGCATATTTCTATGTATTTACTAGCCAAACATATTATTTCTTGTGCAGATCGTCTCCTGAGTGTTCATTCTTTCATTAATTGACTTAAATTATTCTTATTTATTTGTAGATGCTATGATGTATGATGGATATTTTATAGTTTTTTCAAATACATTAGTTTTGTCTGATTATTAAACCTGTACATTTTAATTGTAGAAAATCAGAAAATGGAACAAAGTAAAAAGTACAAAAGAAAAATTATTTTAGGTCTACCAATTAAAATATGTATTTGATGCATATTTGAAGAAAATTATAAAAATAAATTATTAAAGGTAATGTGTGATTATTAGAAAAATTGGAAAATACAAAAAAAAGAAAAAAAATTAAACATTATCTGCAAGTTTGTCATACTTTTAACCTAGTTTGGATTATGGCTTATGTACAATTTCATATTCTGCTTTATTACTTAACATTATATTGTAAACTTTTTCCCAAGCCATTAAAACTTCTTCCAAAACTGTAACGAATTTTTCAACAGCTTCATTGAGATGTAATTTAAAGAGCATAAACTTTACCCACTTAAAGTGTACAAGTCAGTGGTTTTTAGTATATTCACAAAACTGTGCAACTTTTGCCATAATCAATTTTAGAATATTTTCACAACTCCAGAAAGAAATCTTATGCCCATTAGCAGTCACTTCCCCATTTTTTCACTGGCCTTAAGCAGCAATTTCTCCTAACCCCAAGCAGCAATTAACCTGCTTTATGACTCTAGATTAATTTGCCTATTTTTTGGAGAACTTTTAATGCTGGCTTATTTGTTTCCACCTAATATGAGCATGGACGCCTTGAAATCCTCCAGATAGTATGTGCTTAGGGAAAGCAAACATAAGGTTAATACAGCAGAAATGTTATTACATTGTTTGTATTACATGCATTTGGGTATAGCATAGGTCAAATCCTGTCCTGAAGCAAAACAGCTGCCTCACATCTGGAGTCTGCAGTCTAGCAAACTAGTCAAGGCTAGAGATGCTAAAAATTAAGTTATTCAACTGTACACAAGTTGTCCTGCTTCACCCCGAACTTCAATTTGAAACAACCTCCTTATTTACTCTTAATTCTTCCTATAAAAGACCTACCCAGGTGGTGTGCATCAATAGTCCCAGGTACTCAGGAGGCTGAGTGGGGAGGATTGCTGAGCCTAGAAGTTTGAGGCTGGAGTGAGCAGTGGTCATGACACTGCACACTCCAGCCTGGGAAAAACAGGGAGGCTCTGTCAAAAAAAGAAAGAGAGAGAGAGAGAGAGAGAGAGAGAGAGAGAGAGAGAGAGA
>NW_012108175.1:993621-997001 GCF_000951045.1 Mandrillus leucophaeus | reverse complement strand
AAAGAAAGAAAGAAAGAAAGAAAGAAAGAAAGAAAGAAAGAAAGAAAGAAAGAAAGAAAAGAAAAGAAAAGAAAAGAAAGAGAGAGAAAGGAAAAAGAAGAAGAAAAAAGACCTACCCAATCTTCAAAATACACTGCAAATGCCACCACCTCCCCCTTCAAAGCCTTTCCTGACTCTGAGGGGAATTTGGGTCTTTGTTTCCTTGTAGTTTTATAGTGGTTTAACCTCCTAGGATAGTACTTTCTACATTCAATTTGATTATACCTAACAGACAAAACCTGACACATATGAGGCTCTTGGCCTGGCCTAGAGTTACAGAGTTAACACTCATATTACAAGAGTCAGTATTGGAGAGTGGTAGCCAGAACATGGACTCTATCTACAAACTGTATAGTTCAATTCCCAGCTCCATTTCAAATTAAATTTGGAGCCCAGGCCTTGAGCCTTATACTCTTTGTAAAATGTGAATAAATTAGTACCTTTCTCATAGAGCTACTAGGAAGGAATAAAGGAGAAAATTTTTGTAAGGGCCCAGATACAAGCCTGACACACACAGTAAGTACTCAAGTCTTTTGATGAAATTAATTGTATTTAAATTGAAAGTCCATTTAAGAGGAACCAGGAAAAAGGTTTGCAGGCCTAACATACCAGGGGTCTTCCTAGGCTGTTCCTTGTTCAACTGTCCAAGTCAGTAGGTAGAGTGGGTGGAAGTAGGAAAATGACAAAATTTTTTCAGTTTATGTATCACATCCACCCACTCACAGCCACAACTGTCTCACTTCCTTTTTTTCTGTCACCTTAAAAACCAGAGCTCAGAAAACACTGTTTCTTATTGTTCAATCAAAAATAAGGGTGGTGGCATATAGTTTATTTTTTGTTTGTTTTCCATTCTGTATACATGCATGTAACCAATGGATCCCAATTTGATTTTCAAGCATACTAGTGGTTGTTTTAGTTGACTAATACTATTAGCCTTACACTTCAGAGAGAGCAACTAGGGCTCAGTAAAGACAAAGCAGCTCCACTCTGTCCAGTCTAAAAATGACCTCTCCCAAATGCATTTTTTTAGGGTAGTTTCTTAGAACCTGCATAATTAGAGGATGTAGCAGCACGAGTGGCAGTGTGATGTAAATAAAGGTAGTCTGGGTTCTAGTCCTACCTCTGCCACTGATCTTCACTGTGTATCATTAAACACATTCCATTCCATCACTAAGCTTCATTTTCTTTCCCCCTGTGAAGTTGAGGCGAAGGAAGAGGACTCATTGTGGTCTCAAAGGGCCCTCTAGGCTCTGACTTTCTGTTATTTTAAGTATGGATCTAGAATTGGTGATGAAGGAGAGAGTTGGGTGCAGCATAGAACTCTCAGCTCTCCATCCTTAGATACCTGCTTCTTTCTGCACTCTCCTATACTGAGGGATATGACATTCTCCCATGGCTTCACCATCACATGCCTATAAATGATTGTCAAAGTTCTCCCTCTAGGCATGATCTCCCCTGAACTCCAGTCCTACCTTCTTCACTCTATGAGGACATCTCACTGCAGGAATTCCATCACCTCTGTTTCCACATGGCTAGTCTGAAACTGTCTTCTGCTAAAAATAACCCCTCTCCTTGAAACTTTCTGAGCTCTGTTTATGGCCTTATTGTTGCCCAGGCCAACCATATCTACAGCATGAGTAGTATCCATGCTTTCCACTTAGCCATGATTCACTCTGCCACATAATCAAAACCTAGCTACTCTTCTTTCCACAGTCTCTGGCATCCACCCCCTTATATTCTGATTTCACTGTCACTGTCCTGCATTTACTATTTGTCGCAAATCCAGACTGGTTTCCCTGCTTCTACCCTTCCTCATCTATAGTCTACAATAGAGAAGCAAGGACAATACTTTTAAAACATAATTAAGATTATGTCATCCTCCTGTTCAGATCCCTCCAATTGTTCCTTATCTCAGAATAAAAGTTAAAATCATTTACATGCCCTACAAGACTCTGCATACTACACTCTCCCTCACCCTTTTCTATTCCCATCTTATCTTCTCCCGATTTTCTCCTTCACTCCCTCTGCTCCAAACACACCTCTTTGAACATTCTAGGCATGTTCTTGTCTCAAGGTCTTTGCACTTGCAGTCTTCCATGCCTGGAGTTATCTTTCCCCAGATATCTGCTAAGCCTACTCTCATATTTCATTCAGGTCTGTTCAAATATTACTTCCTCTGAGAATACATGCTATCTCATTACTCTCTGTATTAGTGTTACATCACTGTCATAACAAATTAGAACAAATTTACTGGCTTAACACAACATAAATTAATCATCATACAGTCCTGGAGGTGAGACATCTGCTACTAATCGTATTGAGCTACAATGAAGATGTCAGAGGACTGCATTCCTTTCTGTAGGGTCTAGGGGAGAATCCATTTCTTTGCCTTCTCAAGCTTCTAGAGGTCATCCCTTTTCCTTGGCACATGTTTCCCTTCCTCCATTTTCAAAGTTAGCAGTGTTGCACCTATTTGTGCCTTTCTCCCATAGTCACATTTCCCCCTATCTAACTGACTCCTCTTCCTCCCTTTTCCACTTTTAAGGACTCTTGTGATTACAGTGGACCCACCTGGATAATCCAAAATAATCTCCCTACATTAAGGTTGGTTGATTCGCAACCTTAACTCCATCTGCAAATTTAATTCTCCTTTGCCATGTAACCTAACTTATTCACAGGTTCTGGGGATTAGTATGCAGACATCTTTGGGGGTTCAGTACTCTGCCTATCACACTCTAACACTCTCTATCCCATAGCCCTGCTTTATTTTACTTCATGGTACTCATCACCATTTGACATATTATATACAATATACATATTTGTTAGTTAGATAGACATAGTCAAGAAAATCAGATCTTTCTATGAAGCTTGTTAAACTATTTCCCTTTCCCCAAGACAATCATTTTCAACTTTGTTAGCTATTTTTTTTTTTTTTTGGCCAAGAATTGACTTCATAACTCTGAAAAACATGCTTATATTGCTATTGTCATTCTTAAGAATTTAGCTCTAATTCACTCCCTCACCTCTATTCACCCAAATCCTGCACATCCACATATGAGTATTTCCTGTCTTCATATTCCCCAATTTATTATTAATAAATAAACTATTTATAGACAATGTTGGTGGTGAGAGCAAGATTCAGTGTTTATGTTACTGGTACATCATGTCTGAGCCACATAATATATAATTATATAATTATTGATTTTCATTTTCATATTTGGTTGTTTTTTTTTTAGGTGTAAAAGTACTTTATTTTTATTTTATTTTATTTATTTTTTTTTAAATTTATTTATTATTATTATACTTTAAGTTGTAGGGTACATGTGCATAACGTGCAGGTT
>NW_012108175.1:937196-985693 GCF_000951045.1 Mandrillus leucophaeus | reverse complement strand
TCAGTTCCCCTGGCTAGGAAAAGGGATTCCCTTCCCCCTTGCACTTCCCAGGTGAGGCAATGCCTCATCCTGCTTCAGCTCTTGCTGGTCGGGCTGCAGCAGCTGACCAGCACCGATCGTCCGGCACTCCCCAGTGAGATGAACCCAGTACCTCAGTTGAAAATGCAGAAATCCCCGGTCTTCTGTGTCGCTCGCACTGGGAGTTGGAGACTGGAGCTGTTCCTATTCAGCCATCTTGCTCCGCCCCCTCTGGTTGTTTCTTAAACTTTTTTCTTTCTACTAAAATTTAAGTTTCATGTCTGTTTCTTTACTACTATATCCCCCAGGACCTAGAACAGTGTCAGAAACATCAAAAGTGCATAATATGCATTTATTCAATACCTATTATGTGCCTGGTCTTACATCTAGGGTCTTGTAAATATCTTCATCATGGCTTCTTTCAAACTACCAACACAATGTCACTAAAAACAGAGTTAGGAATAAATTCACAAAATCAGCTCTTAGAATTTAAGTTGGCCATTTAAGTTATTAAAGAATTAAGTTGGCCGTTTAAGTACTTAAATGGAATTTAAGTACACCATTGGTTGAAATTCGGTCACCTCAATTTCTCTCTGTTCCCTTCCTCTTCCCTGCTACAGAACTCCTAGGGATCCCAAGAACATAAGTTGAGAATCCACTGGTGAGTATGACACCTTTAGAGTATAGATGGGAGCACTGAGACCTAGAGAGGTGAATGAACCCAGGTCTCCTAATGCCTATTCCCATTCTCTTTCCATTGCATTATACAACCAATAGTCTAATTAGTCTCTCATTTTTCTGCTTCCAATTTCCCCATCCTATTCCATTGATATTCTGCAAACAGATTTGGTCCTAAGAAACTGCTTTCAACCGCAGCAGGCCCCTATTTCACTATAGAACCTTCTACAGCTCCCACATAAGTCTTTAAGATCAAGTCTAGGCATCTTGGTCTTCTTTTCAAGACCCTCCACAACCTGGTTTAGCTTTTTCTTCTCCTGCCTTTCTAAATATACACCAAGCTAGAGTCCAACTGACTCTCCCTGTTCATCAGAATCATTCTTGCCTTTGATTGCCTGTGGACTTTGGCTCTTTCCCTACCACTTACCTGGAATTTTTCCCCATCCTCTTTGTCTGTCCAATGCTAACCAAATCTCACATCCAAGCCCACACTCCAGCTCCTCTAGAAAGCTTTCCTAAACCACTGAAGTCCATAGGGATTGCTACCACCTCTGAAATCCCATTGCACAAAAGAGTTTCTGCCATTCCTTTGTCCCTTAATATGTAAGGTCTGTTATTGTTAGTTTTCTTCTAAACCCTCATGTTTATCTTTCTATGTATCTTTAGGTTAATGTTTATATGTGTATTTCTCTGTATATGTATGTTATATCTGTGTTTTTATTTAAATGTTCATATGCTTATGTGCATGTATTATCTGCCTATGTCCAGATTGAGTGTATGAATCTGTGTTTCATTGCTTGTTTTCTCAGGTCTATGTGCAAGTCTATGTATATTTGTGTGTTTGCCTGAATATTTTGTGTGCCTGTGTCCCATGTGCTTACATGTCTCTGTGTGTATATTTTGTGTATTGTGCATCAATGTGCTCATGTTTGTGCTTAAGGCCATATTATATACATATGTATAGCTATACGCAAAAGTGTGACCATATGTATCTGTGCATTTATGTTTATTTGTGGTATTTATAGGTGTGTGTGTGTGGGTGGGTGTGGGTGTGTGTGTGTCCTTGAGCAGGGCCTGTGTGGATTTCCTCTTTGTACCACTGCTTCCCTCCAGCTCAGTAAGCCCAAGGTGCACATACACACAGGAGGGTCTCAAATAATGTTTACACATTGATAAATTTCTCCAATCTGACCTTTCAACCTTTGTCTAGAAAGATGGTCTATGGGGGTAGAAATAGACATACAGTCACAGTGACCTCTGAATACTGGACCTCAAAGGGTGTGAGTCATTTTCTCTGCTGCTCACCCACAACCTGTGAACTCTTAGCACATGCACGCTATCATCTCATGAAGCACTGAGTTTGAAAATAAGAAAATGGTGGACTCCCTGAATTAAAGTAACTACCCATCTCTCTCCTCTTCAACCACTTCATCTTTTCTGGCTCATGCCCTGGTGCATGGAGGATCAAAGGTACAATTTTTTGAAACACCAACTTGGATGGTAAGTTGTACTTCTGTCATTTATCAGTTGTGTGACCATGGGCAGGTTCCACAGTACCTCCAGATCTCAGTTCTCTCAATAAGGAAAGGTTATTCATAATGCCTTCCTTGTGAGGTAAGGCCTAGGGATAATGTGCACAACACAGAGCAGGAGTTCTACAAATGGTAGTTTTAGTATCACTTTACCTGGGAAGCCTTCCCACGCTACTATTGCCTTCACTAAATACTGCCCAAACCAGAAGTTTTACAGTTAAGTTAAGAATTCACCTTGTATTAGTGTGTTCATATGTGTTTGTTTTTCCTTTACACTAAAATCTCACTTATGCAGGGACCATATCTAACATTTCTTTTCTCTCCCTCACAACATCCATAGAAAATCTGGAACTGTTGTAGAAGTGGTCATTAAAGGTATCAATGAAGCAGAATAGTGTGTTACTTAACAGTATCATTTCTGGAGGCACATAGATAGGAGTTTGAATCTTGTCTAGGCACCCTCTATACAAGTAAGCGATTTCACTATTCTGGGTTTTAGACACATTTGTAAAACGGAGTTTTATTGAATTCATTCATTCAACAAATATTTATTGAGTGTCTTATATGTTAGGCACTGGAAATACAACAATGAACAGGACATACAAAAATTCCTGCCTTCAGAAGCCTTACACTCCAGTCTTACATTCTGGAGATGGAAAAAAAACAAGTAAGACAGTAAATATACAATATGTCAAGTAGTGGTGGGCTCTACAACGAAAAAGAAAAGTAGCGTAAGGGAGTACAGTGTGGTAGAGAGAGATACAAGTGTACATACAATAATACCCACCCGAGGGGTTGCAAGGGAAATAACCCATGCAAGGTGCTTAATTCAGTGACTGGAAGAGTAAAAGATTTTAAATAGCAACTATCATTATATAGTTGTTAGTGTATGTATAGTATAGTTTGATTTTTATAAATCTGAGACGATACAAGCATTAAGTCTAATTATGTTCATGTTACAATTAGGGAAGCTGAGGTTCAGAGATATTTGACTTGTTCAAGGCCTCAGAATGAAGTAGACACAGAGCCAGGCTTACTTCCAGGTTTCTGACTTCTAGTCCAATTCTTTTACTAATCAAGAGGGCTACTGAGCCTACTGCAAGACTGGAAGTCTTTCCCAGTCTTGAAGTAATGTTGTGCATACTCCCCAGGACATTTCTTTATCTTCAGATCCAGGAGATCCTAACAAAATGCAAGGGGCAGCTCAAAATATACACAATCACCTGGCCAGGCAAAAATTGACACCAGTTCTGTAGGCTTTTTAGTGGGGAAGGGGAGGGGTGTGTGTGTGTTGGGGGTGGTGGTGGTGGTAGTGGTGATAGGGTGTTGGTTGAAAAATATCAAAGGAAGGTTCTCCAAAGTTCAGGGTTTCCTGAGTGAGAATCCCCTTGGGAAAAAATGGCTAAAAGTTCCAGTGAGATGGAATGAGTGCAGTACTCAAAAAACAAGGAACAACCAGTCAAGGGGGATTGGGCCCTAGAGGCAGAGGTGATTGATAGAATTTCATGTAATAATGGGTCCTGAAATGCTGGAATGTCTCCTTAGCCCGTGCAAGCTCCAAATCATCTGTATGCAGCCACCCCTTGGCAAGTATGTTTCTTTATATTCTCACTCCCTATCTCTGCACAAACTCCTCCTTCCCCTGACCAAGGCCTTTCCTATCCCTCCAATCAAAAAGTAAACTAAGCTTAGATGCTACCTACAGTGCAGTATGAATTTTTTGGATGTATTTGTGCTTTTGAAAGTGCTTATAGTTTCAAAGCTTAGTAGACAAAGGGCAGTGCCAAACCTAGTTAGACTGCTGATGAAATTACAGTCACTCTGGGGCCTGTGAAGAGGAGCAATTTCTGGAGCAGTTGAGCTTTGCTAGGAGGCATAATATCACTCTATTGTAGGTTAAGGGCTTGTACCAATTGGAAGTCAATGAAAAATTTGACCTAATAGAGCGTACTACTAATGGGCTGCTGCACTGGAGGCTAGGCTTAACTTTCCCTTAAAAGAAGTAAATAATAAATAAATTCCTTATGAAAAAGCATAGAGAATATTAATGAAAATGAATTCTCCCTTACCACCAGAGAGGTGGAGCCATTGTAGAAAGTGATTCAGAGCTTCCCCAATATGAGATATGAGGCATATTCACCCATAACAGCCTTATCCATTGGCTTGCCAATTATTCAAGCTTTGATGTGTAGAAAGCCCTTTAATACACTAAGCTGTTGTACTCTTAAGCCCAAAGGCACACCAGACCCAACACTCTGTCCGTTTGCATAGGCTACACAGGCAAGGGTTAACAGTACAACTGATGAAAATTGGATAGGCCAGCAAAGTTGTTTCCTTCTCCCTGGGCTCACCACAAAGGGAAACACTCCCATACTGAAGTGAAAAGACTCATCCCAAAGGTCACCCCCACAACCTCTGAGTCTTGTGGAGGAGACTCAAAATAAATACAGCCTGGGAGATCAAAGACCAGAGAGCCCCATTGGCTCCAGGAAAAGTCAAGTCAATACCCTAGCAGGGGAGAAGAATTGCTTCACTCACCCTGGAACCTCCAACGCCAGGAAAGTGGGGGAAGGGGGGCACCCCACATGACCTGTGCTGAAATAGGGAAGGAAGGGGAATGTGTGATGGGACTAGGAGTTTGAGTGAGAGATATAGGGAAGGAGGGGAAGTAAACACACACAGACACTGGTGGCCACCAGAAGTTTGAGCCTCTTTGGTAGCTGGAGGCTGGAAGAAAGGACAGAAATGGCTCTGGCTGTGATGGGGATCTTACTGGGCCTGCTACTCCTGGGGCACCTAACAGCGGACACTTATGGTAAGGCAGAAAGTGGGGTCTTGGCTGCCATTGCTGGCTTAGGCAAAAGGCTAGGGGTTCGGTGTTTAATGTCTACTAAGAAAAGCCTATTCCTGCTGGGCAGGTGAGTGTTCTCAACTAAACTCTGCAGGTTCTCTCAGCCTTGAGCAAAAGGGACGGACGTAGTTGAAGTCTGCTGAAGAAGTCAGAAGGCAAGTTTGGGCAGAAATTGAAAAAGGATTTTTCTCTTGGAAAACATCTGCATGATTTTCTAGGGCTTGTATCTCAGGGGCATCAAGAAGGCTCCCAGTGACACCCGAATTTTTCCTCCATCTGTGTCTCTCATCTAAAATTCTACCATTAGACTTAACCCCTCTGCTTCCAAGCTTTGGTCTCTGTTAAAATATATAGCCCCTGAAGAAGGAGTGTTTTCTAAGAGTTGGATAGGATTGTAGAAGTAACCTATACCACCCTTCATTGTCATGAATAAGTGCTCAGAAACATTCAGTAGTGATTGAGATTTCACTGTTCACTACCTCTGCAGACCATCTAGTCTATCCAGGAGCAGCTCCAACTGTTAGAAAGTTATTATTTGTGTTGAACTAAATTCAGTTCCCTCTGACTTCCATCCAAAAGCCCCAGCTTTGCTTCTTGGGGCTACACAGAACATAGATACTTCCTTGCCCTGTGATAGCCCTTCAAAGGCCTGAAGACAAGTACTATATCTCTTTGACTCTTCTCTCCTCCAAGCTGAACAGCTCCAGCTTTTTCAACTGGTCTTCATAGGACTCGGTTTTTTACACATTCTTGGGCTAACTCACCTCCCTATAGACATGGCTCAATTTGTCTGGGCTATTTATGGGTTGGATACAAATCCCAAAGGAGGATGGACTATTCCATAGTCGCATTATTTCCTTGGAGCTTGGGAAGCTCCATCCTCATTTACACTCCTGAGAAGTGAGATGAATTTTCAGGAAACTGAACCTGGGTAACAGCTAAGTGAGATCCAATATAGGGTAAAGGGGTTTTTTTCTGCTTCCCTATCATCCCTAGAGAAAAAGGCTGGATAGGTGTTAGTTTGGTGTCACTTGTGAGGTCAGAAAGAATCCAGCTTTCCATAGCTGACTCTGATTAGATTACCCTATCCTGGAGCTCTGTGACCCATCAGACTCTGGAACCTCAGAGTTAGAAAAGACTCTGAATTAAGTCAACCAAAAGAAAAAATAATTTGCCCCCAAGCCAAAGAGCATTAGTGGCAGAGTTAATACTCCTGAAAAAATATTTTTCTTTCTATAACTACCATATTTCCATTCTCTAGTAAGCTTTATAATGTATCTCTCTACCTTCTCCAAGTCTGTTGGTGTGAGCTAGGGCTCAAGCCTGGGGCTTGAGGGAGCATTTTGGAAATGTTAAATTTAAATCCTGTGTTTGTGTGCGTGTGTGTGTGTGTGTGTGAGAGAGAGAGAGAGAGAGAGAGAGAGAGAGAGGAGAGAGTACTCATGTGTCTTGTTCCTTCCCCAGCCTATGAGCTCTTCTAGACCTGGAAGCAGGCCTTCCATTTGTATATAGAATCTTACACTATAGACCTGAGGCTCAGGTTATGCTGAGCTGTAAATAATACCTTCCTTCTCCCTGGACCTCATTGTTCCCAGCCCACCTGTACAGTGAGGAGGTTGACTTGACTGGCCTCAAAGGGGTTTCTCAACTGGACAGCTCTGTGGGACTGCAACTTCACTGCTAAAAAGCCTGTAGGGGCCAGAATAAGTTGCTAGCCTCTTCCTGTGGGGCTAAGAGATATGTCAAGATAATCAAAATTTTAAAAGTTCTAATCTTCACATTTTATACACATTTTAAACATTTCAGAAACATTTTATAAACATCTATTATATAAGCTAATCCTCTATCCAGGAGGCATTCCAGGAAAGGGAGAGAACCCAGTCATGTGGGGGAATGAGATAGAGACATGGAAAATGTCACCCTCTTTGTGATGACGGGAGGAAGGGGATTCAGAAAGAGACCTAGAATGGGTCTTATAAAGGAGCACACACCTAGTAAATTCAGCCTTTCTTTTCTTCAGTGCCATTACACAGGCGTCAGACATTTGCTTTTATAAGACTGGGACCCAGGACCACAATAAGCTCAATACTGTTCCCTCTTTCTCAAGCCAAATCCTCCCCCAACAAAGTTCCTTGAGTCGGTATCCAGCGCTGGTCTTTCCCCTGAAGAAGGCCAATATTTGAAGGAAATACAAACATTTCCTGAGGGAGGAGAGCAAAGCTCAGGCATTATGGGAAAGATTTTTCAGAAAGCAGCTGGCAGATGGGGGCATATTTTTTTTCAGACAATCATGGGATAATATCTAACCCTGAGATAACATCCAGAAGCCATGTCAGGTAGGCCCAAGTAAGAGGTTGCTGGTTTCTATTGTGACTGATGGTTTAATAATTTAAGAAGGTAAGAAAGCAGTGTGGCTTCTGAAAACCTGTATTCTAGGCCTCTAGGCCTAGCTTTGACCTTGCTATCCATGTGACTTTGAGTAAGCATCTTCCTATCTCTGGGTTTCAGCTTACTCATATGTACCATAAGGGAATGTAACTAAGTGATTTCTAAAAGCTCTTCCAGCTATGCCATTCCAGAAGACTCCAAATTCTATCCTCTTTTGTACCTCAACCCCTGTTATACCAAGTGGCTTGCCATTTGGTGGTTTTAAGGTATCCATAATGGGCACAGTGTTCTGCCAGGAGGTGGGGGGTTTCCCGAAATGGATTTTTCATACCCAATCTTCCAGGAAAACCAGGAGTATTGTTTAATTTGGCCAACATTTTACATTGGTTGCTAAGACAGCCCTGTTATTGGAGACACAGGCTGTTGTTTCCTCTCTGGCTGCCCTACAACCCACAGACAACCTAGTACCTGCCCATAACTCAGTAGATTGTCTCAGACAGGAGAGAGTGGTTCCTTACCTTACCATATGATGACTTCTCCTTCATGTCAATATTAAATCTGACAACGTTCCAACCTAATGAATCTGTTTATCCAGGGAATGACATATTGAAGACTGCTATAGGATCGGAATAATTTAAGACAACTACAAGTTTCACTTAGGGCATGGGACAAGACTGACATTTATCCAGCACCCACTGAATGCCAGCCACATGCTAGGTGCTTTCACATGTATGAACTCATTTAACCTTCACAATTATTCTCTATAGAATCTTTATTATTATTTCCACTTTACTGCTACTGACCTGAAGTTCAGATAGGTTTGGTATTTTACCCAAGGTCCACAGAGAGATATGCGGTAAGGCAGACCTTGCGCTTACATCAGTGGTATTCCTACTACATCATACAGTCCTTCATTACCCTCCTGCTCTCATTAGGGGCTTCTACTTGATTCTAAGAAAATTACAAGGAAAGGTAGAAGGTAAAAGTCAGTGGTATTGTAGTTTACTTCACTTTGGAGATCAAATAACATGAGGAATAGTACAATGTCATTTTTCTTGTGATGCCCTGTACCTATAATCCAGTCACTATGCAACTAATGAAGCAGGAGGAGGAGGAGGAGATAAGAATAAGAAAAAGGAGAAGGAACAAAAAGGAACAGAAGCATAATGGAAGAAAGAGTGGAAGAAATAAAGGAGGAAGAAGGGAGAGGAAAAGAAAAATAAGTAAAAGGGGGAAAAACATGCCATTTTGGGAAGTCTAGTTACAAACTCTGTCCTATTCATTCTGAGACGGAGGAGTCAAGACTGACCTACTTCCAGAAGTGATTTTCAAAACTGAGAAATTGAAACTACCTAGCAATTTTTTTGATAGGCCACACTGAGCTTTGTGAGAATTTCCAGCAAATTCCCAGGGAGGGAAAACACAAGCCAGGCCTTGTAGCTCCCCTAAGGTCAGAAGGAAGACATGCATATGCATAGACAAAGGCATTTTCAACTGCTCCAGATGTCCTCACAGCAGAATGCTGCTTTGTTGCCCAAGAGGGGAATGTGAGAGTGCTTTTCAGAGAAGAGGAGGGACATTGGGAAAGTCCAGAGGAAGATTAATGGGAAATAGCCTATTAAACCAAGAGGCTTAGATAGTTTTCATGGGGTTTAAGGATGGTATATTTGTGCTTGCATGTGGCCAAAAATATGCATGGGCATGTGTGTCGATGATAATGAAAAGCTACATCTGCAATCACAGGGAGGTGTGAACTGTCTATAGCACAGTGAAACCTACTACCTGGTGAAAATTTACTGCCGGCTGGAACATACAATTATATAACTTCTATTTCTATTATAGTCTATTAGCACTGGACCACCTAAGATTAGAAGGGACCTTAAAGAGCAATGCTAAGACCCAAACAAAGCCTAGAACTTCCCCAGACAGCTTAATTCATCCGTAGATAGCTCTGATTAATCACAAAGGCCATTGTAAGGCAAACCATCCCTTCTGCGATGTGGAAGGCAGAAAAGAATATCATAAAAAGAAATAGAATTAGGAAAATAGGGCTAACCAAAATCTGCCCCTCTTGTATTCCCATTTGTAGGTCTGCGTTCTGCTCTCTGCCAAATTTGAAGCATTCCAGGGAGTATGTAGTGGATCTAGCAACATGGACTTATGTTTATTTATTCTTTTCTACTCAAAGGTTTTTTCTTGGGTAAAATTTGCTATTGATATTCTAAGAGTCCCTGGTGAGGGCACAGGCTAGAGGCTTGACTTTAGTATCTCTATTAACAGAAGCCATGATGCTGGACAGTACATTCTGGGAGTTAGAAAGCATACACTCAACCCATCCCAAAGATGTCATCTTCCATTTGCTTGACTGAATACTGGGAATTCTAGGCTCAATTAAAAGCTTTTGAATAAATATGACTGAATAGTAATATCTCATATCTTTGAAACCACCTCTCTTAGGAGAGACATGAATATATTGCCTAAATATACCCACCCCACACTCCTGGCCCCAGTTAAATAAAACAAAAAAATCTTCAAAATAAGAGCTTGTGGATGGAAAATTCTGATGGGAGGCAATGGTTGTTTCAACATCCCCACCTCCTTCCCCCACCCCCATCCCTACCCCTAAGTGTTTCCTTCTCAAGCACGCCAAGGAGCAATCTCCCATTGCTTCTATCACCATCCTCACTACAGCCAGCTTCAGGATTTCACTCAGAACCTTTTCCTTTCTAGACCAAGAATGGATGCAATCTTTTCCCCCTCAGGATGAAATTTTCCTATGTATCCTTGCTAGGGACTAAGAGAAATCAAAAGGAAAATAAACAAAAGAAATCGGGGAAAAAAAGTCAGGTTTACAAAGTGCAGGTTTCAAATTTAACAATAACTAATGATTTTGTTAAACAGAAATGTATATCCAGACTTCTTCCTCTCACCTGGTTCTACCCTCAGTATTTCCTTTTTCCTGTCTTTCAGAGAACAGCTTAGGGTTGGGACCCCAGTCACTGAGTATTTCTAAGGGAACAAGAGAAAATAACAGGGCAGAGGGCCCTTTCTTGCTGATCTCAAAAGCCTACACTTTCCTCCAGGTGCATATTTACACAAAATGAAATAGTCCAGACCCAAATGCTTAGCATTTTTGCTTCCACATCTCTTTTGGAAAATGTGAAAAGAAATTTTTTTCGTGGATTTGCAGAATGACAGAGTTGATAGAATATCTAGGGCATCTACCATCCAAACTCTCCACATTATAGATGAAGTAAATGAATCTTCCATGGTAGAAAGTTGACTTACCTAGGATCACCTCCATAGCAAGATAGTAACATAAAAAAGGGCTTGAAACTCACAAATCTAAACAATGTTAAAGGCTTTCATTCTGAAGACTGGTTCTGATTGACGAGAAGGCTGGCAAAGAGCAAAAGGGCACAGGTACACAAAAGTGTGATAGAAAGAAAGTTGAGTGTTTTTTCTCAGAAACCTTTTGAGGTCTGTCGCTGCCACCTTAGTTGCCAGATAGGTATGCAATCTACGTTTGCTTCTTTCCTCTGTTCTGCTTCTTCAGGCCGTCCCATCCTGGAAGTGCCAGAGAGCATAACAGGACCTTGGAAAGGGGATGTGAATATTCCTTGCACCTATGGCCCCCTGCAAGGCTACACCCAAGTCTTGGTGAAGTGGCTGGTACAACGTGGCTCAGACCCTGTCACCATCTTCCTACGTGACTCTTCTGGAGACCATATCCAGCAGGCAAAGTACCAGGGCCGCCTGCATGTGAACCAAAAGGTTCCAGGAGATGTATCCCTCCAATTGAGCACCCTGGAGATGGATGACCAGAGCCACTACACGTGTGAAGTCACCTGGCAGACTCCTGATGGCAACCAAGTAGTGAGAGATAAGATTACTGAGCTCCGTGTCCAGAAACGTGAGTCACTATGGGGGTAAGAAAGTACTGATAATCAATGAATCAATAGTGGATGTAATTCTAGAAACTCCTGAAAAACCCAGAGGCCTTTGTTTATCTATACAGAGGCTCTCCACAGGTATATGTGCTTATCAGAGAAAGTGGACAGGCAAAGAATTATTAGGGTTAGCATTCCCATGGTTAAATTTAAGAAGTGCTGGGAACGGTTCCTGACCTGCAAATCTGTATCCCTTCAAGTGTCCCAGAAATGCTAGCATCCATAGCCTAGTTACCCTGCTTGGGTTCTGCGATTTACAACTCAAAAATGAGTATATTTAATTTGCAGATAGATGCTGATAGAGAAGCTCTGGGGAAAGGGAGGCAGAGGTTAGCCAGGATAAGTTTGCTTGGTGGACAATTTTACAAAGGTCTGGCCCTGAAAACCCGCAACTGCAAAACTCAAAACTTGAGCCCCAGAACAAACTACATTATTTTTAAAGGTCAGCTGATTTTTACTTCCAAATATTCCAAAATCCCAGGTAATACCAAAAAGTACCTACCTTCAAAGGAAGCCATTTTGTTTGTATTACCCTTTCCTTCCTATTTCCTCCAAAGTCAGAAGCCCCCTTTAGTTCCAGTTGCAGATATATGCATGCCCTTATGCCCAACAAGAGTGATTCGGCCTTGTGGTCCCATATCCTTATGACTGCCCAGAGTTTACTGTCTTGTCTTTTCTTCACAGTCTCTGTCTCCAAGCCCACAGTGACAACTGGCAGCGGTTATGGCTTCACAGTGCCCCAGGGAATGAGGATTAGCCTTCAATGCCAGGCTCGGGGTTCTCCTCCCATCAGTTATATTTGGTATAAGGAACAGACTAATAACCAGGAACCCATCAAAGTAGCAACCTTAAGTACCTTACTTTTCAAGCCTGCGATGGTAGCTGACTCGGGCTCCTATTTCTGTACTGCCAAGGGCCGAGTTGGCTCTGAGCAGCACAGCGACATTGTGAAGTTTGTGGTCAAAGGTGAGTGGCCCTCTTTCCTGGTGAGCATCTTAACAGACCAGTTTGAACCAAAGACACTCAAAATGTGCCCTTATGCAAAAGAAGAATTGGGAGAACAGGGTCCCAAGCAGGCAACGGTTGTACAATCCCAAATAAAAAAAAAAAATGGGACTGGGGACAACAGGGATAGAGACATTGCCCGTCATGCCATAGGTTAAGTAGATAAAGACAGTGAAGGAAAGAGTGAGATTTACTAGCACATTGTATTTGCCAGACACAAAGTACAAGAACTTGACACATATTTTCTCATTGAATCGCCACAACTGTCCCATGAGATAGTTATCATTACTTTTACTTTACAGAAGAGGAAATAGAGTCAGAAAGGGTAATCTACTTGCCCGTGGTCTCACAGCAAGGAAGTATAAATCTGGATTTGCACTCAGATTTCATGCTCTTTCTACTATGTCTGATTGTTTCTCATGGTTGAATCTATATTAGATCCTGGGCACCCTTCGAAAGCTGTTGTTTTTTGTTTGTGTGTTCTGTTTGTTTGGTCATTGTTTTGCTTGTTTGATTAGGCTTGATCTAATATATTTACATGCTTTCTTTTAACTTCCCTCCCCCACTTCATTGTAAAGCCAAATACAAGTTCTGGTTGAAGTATCCTTGAAGATGGGTTCTGGTTCATCAAGATTTGACTATTTCTTACAGCACTGTCCTGGGAGCACTACGAACTATGCATATAAACACTGTAAGCTGAGGCTTAAATGAAGAGTCCAGCAGTGATATGTCCAGATGAGTTTTCTTAGCTTTCAAGAGATATCCTTGGAAAGAAAGACACTCCAACAAGATTACCATTGCCCAAAACATGTTGGAAACTAACTGATTTTAGGGAATTGCCCTCAGAACCATCTGAAAATTATTGTCTTCTGAGGATAGATCTGTATAAGGAGAGGACGTAAAGCTAGCCCAAATGGCTTATTACCATTTGGGCTAGGAGACTGATGTTGGTTTGAGACTCTTGTGTTTGCCTGGAGGAATTTGTTTCCCAAAGTTAAGCTGTAGTGAGGATGTGTGTGCTGTAGATCATGGTTTGTTAGTTTGGGGAGGAACAAGAGTGGTTCACCCTGAAACAGTTATATGAACAGTGTCCCAGTTCTCTAAGAGCTGACAGTTTGGTCAAGCAGAGAGGGCAGGGCATGACCAGAAAGCCCAAGAATGCATACTTCATAAAGAGACTAACTGAACATTCTCGCCTTTCTGTGAGTTACTTCTCAGACCATCTAGATAAGAACTTGCTCACAGTAAACCCGCCTGCCTATTCCTTCTCACAGTCAATGCTTATCACAGTGCTGTTAAGCTGTGCTCGCCATTGCCCCCTACTGATAGATAAGAAAACTGAGGCTCGGGGAAGTTATTCTCAGCCTTCCACTCTTCCCTGCTCTGTGAGCCAAGGTAATCTTTCCTGGCTACCTCTACCTGCCTCCCTGTCCAGCCAACCTTGTCCCCTGAGTCTGACTCCCTGTTTCACCTCTGCCCTATGGAACTCTCAGCCCTTCACCCTTCCACCTCACTCTGCACTGTTCTTTAGTTCTAGAAGGACTCTGGAGGCCCTGCTTTTGCTCATATTCTTGGACTGCTGAGCTTTGCTGACAAACAAAACAAAACACAGATATGAATTGACTCCACTTTAATTTGATGCTCTGCGACATCCACTGCCTGCCCTCATACTGTGTGTCTATCTATTTGCTTATCTTTGTCTCATTCCTCGTAGCAGCTTTTCAGAACATTTCTACCTTATTTAAGGCCCCCAGCCCCACTCCTAAAAGATAAGGTAACTTCCTTCCTCTGTAAGAAGGTCCAGGCCCTCTTCAGATGTGAATTTTATCAACTACCCTCCTCTCTGCCTTGATATTTCCCTATCCATTTCCTCTTGGCTCAGAGTAAGGTATGCTTTGCTCCTCTCCACAACAAGCCCCACCTCCTGAACTCAACATCAGCTACTCCAATGCCCTGCAATACCCTTTATCCTCTACCTAAGTCAAATATATATGCATGCATAATATATGTATATATGTCAGTATGCAAGCCTAATACATACATATATATATATATATATATAATTTTTAAAAAATTTTTTTCTCCATCTGCCACCTAATCTCTCCTATGGTCACTACCAACCTTCTCATGAAGGTAGCTTCCACCAGCTGAACCTCTCAATTCATTCACCACACATAACTTTGTAATTTGGGGTCATCATTAACCTCTGTATCACCAAATCCCAAGGCTTCTGCATTCATACTTTTCCTCCTCAACATCTCTGTGACAGTGGTCCCTGTTGGCCATTTATTCCTCCTCAGTATTCTTTCAGTCACTGCTATCAATGACACCAATTTCTCTTGATTCTTCTAAGACCTTCCTGAATGATCCTTCTGAGACACCTTTGTTGGCTCTTTTTTCATTCACTCCTTAATTGTAAATGTTCTCAAAGACTCAATTCTTATTGATCTCTGCATGTATTTCTATATTATCAGGAGATTTTATTTACTTCTGTGGCTTCAATATCACCTGTAGGCTGATGACTCTCAAACCATAATATTATCTGTAATTTTTTTTTCCTGACTGCTAAATCCCAGTGTCTAGTTACCTTCTGGACAGCTTCATTTCTAATCTCAGCTTGTTCAAAACTGAATGTACCTTTTACTCACCAAACCTGTTCCTCAAACCTGTTAGAAAACACAGCAGTATCTTTGACTCCTCCTTATCTTTTACCTCGCATGGTCAAATAATCATCAAGATTACCAAGTGCTGTGAATTCACCTACTGAATCATGTATCTTATTAGGATCTTTCTTTCTCTTCCTATACTCTCATGGTCTCATATTCTCTTTTAAAAAACAATTTCAATCATCTTCTAAATGCTCTCCCCATGTCCATTCATTCTTATGAAATCATCAACTTATTCAATATTTATTGAGTATATATTTTATGTCGCTAGATTATAAAATTCAAGAGTGCAGAATTCTACCTGTCTACTTCATGACTGTTCTCCAGAGCCCAGCAAAGTATTTGGCACAAAGAACACTCTAGACACTAGACGAATATTGTATTTGTTAATGAATGGGCAAAATATGCTATTGCCTCATCTTTGAAAATCCTACCACACTGTTGTCAGAATTATTTCCAAAAAAAGAGGCTGAACAATTTTTGCTTCCTTTCTCAAAAGGAAGTAAACTTTTCTCAGAAGGTGTAACCTTCTGTTACACCCCATGGATCCTTCCAACCAAAGAACAAAGCCCAAACTCTTTCAGTCTGTTTTCAGCCTACCTGTCCAGCTTTATCTACTAATATGTTTCTCCACATCTAAAACGGAGCATGCTGTTTCCTCGGCTAGCAGGAGGGAGGAGCTTATGGTTTTCTCATGTCTTTCCTGAGCAGGTACATGGCCCTGTGCTTGTGTGTGGCCTTCTAGTTTCCCAGAACTGTGTCAGAACTCTTCAAAATCCCTAGGGAAATCTTATTCCTCAACCGCTTTTAAGGCTATTTTGGTTAGTTTTTGTTTGCTTGTTTGTTTCTCTCACCTATTATCCATTGCCTCAGGCAGCTGCGTGACAAATGCTACCCCATCCCTGGGGAGAGGCTCTTAGCACTGGGTTACCAATAAAACAAGTCTTTTGAGTCAGGTCTTTCAGGGAACCACCAGACAGGCCAAATAATGGCAATTGTTAAAAAATGAAGTTTGTTGGGCCCACTCCAGCACCTGGAATGAGGTTGTATGTTCAATATTACCTCTGAAGTAGAAGGGGTAAGGGGACGAAGATAAGTTAAAACAACGTAAAGCTTGCTGTTCTTACCAAAACTGGAATATTTTTCTTCCATAAATTCTCCCTAAGGTGCTGCAAACCTTTGGCTATTTTGCAAAATTCTAAAAAAAAGTTGATTATGTCAAATTTTGCATTATTTCACTGATGTTGTTAAAAGGTAAATTTCTGGAGGTTATTATGCCACCATTTTCACTGATGTCACCCATTGCCACCTTCTTTGTGATACTTGCCAAGTTTCTCTCAAGAGAATTAACTACTAGGTCTCAGTTAGAAGTTAGTAAAAAATAAAATATATTTTCCCATCCAAGTTGACTCACCCTCTGAACTCTAGATACAAGTTACTTCCAGATCTATTAATCCTGGGTTTAAAACTCTGTCCTTGATTGATGTATGAAAGCTGAACAAGCAACACAGAACTTACCAGCGTCATGACAGAAGTGTTGAGACAGGTCCAAGTATGGAACTGAATGGCCTTTACTTACTTCCTCTTTCCCTAGGGCATTAAACTATTCACCCAAGGGTACAAGATCCCTTGAATCGGTTCCCTTTTCCTTGCAGACTCCTCAAAACTACTCAAGACCAAGACTGAGGCACCTACAACCATGAGACACCCCTTGAAAGGTGAGTTTTACTATTGTTTGAGGAAGTAGTAGAGGTCCAAAATGGTGTCATGGTAGCCAAGGAAGAAATCACAATGCCATTGAATGGCTAATAAACAGTCAATTGGTTCCTCAGCGAGAACATAGCAGTAAAGGAATGGAAACAAAAGAAAGGTAACAGTGATGAATATATACTCTTTTTTTGTGAAAACTTCTGAGGCAAAAGGAAAGAGAGAGTTAGAATACTCCCATTGGAAATACAAAAAAGGAGAACACCAAATTCTATTCTGCTCCTAGTTTGACTTGCTGTGTGACTTTGGGTATATTACCTCCCCTCTATGGGACTTCTTCTCACTGCCCACACCTAAAGTAAGAAACAAGGATGCCTCATCTCATGGTACTAGTGGTTGATAACATGGCCAGGCACTCTGGAAAGTACAGCACAAATGGCCAGAGAAGGACTCCAACCTTTGCAACCATCTCTTACCTCTCAGCTTTTTGATAGAAGAGAGATCTCTGACCCTATTTTCTATATTCATAGCAACATCTACAGTGAAGCAATCCTGGGACTGGACCACTGACGTGGATGGCTACCTTGGAGCAACCAGTGCTGGGCCAGGTAAGAATATTGTCAGGATTTCTATCTTTTCTTCTTGACTCTAAGCTTTGTGACCAAAACTTTCCATTATGCACACTGTTCTACAGCACTGAACTCTGCAAGTCATTACGTGCTATGTGCCAAGCAATGGTCAAGGACACTGAGGATGGGTAAGGTGGGTGGGATGTAGAGAGAGAGATACAGATCCAGGGATGAGTGAAGTCAGAGTGAGGTTAAGGGAAGTGATAAATCTGTCCTTTATTTAGTTCTCTGTTGCCATAGTAATATACTTTCCAAACATTCTGAGCAAGAAATAGGGATAGGGACATTATGACATCATGACCTCAGCCAGGTAAGGATAATGGCAGAGCGTCATTGCTTGAACTCTTAACCAGGGCTCTTCGAGCCACTTGAAGCTGATTTCTGATTCCTCCAAGGCCTTGAATATTCCCAAGTCAGGGTCTCAGAGAATCAAATACCAGATAAATCTTTTGTGTTTCACCTGCATCTGATAGTCAGGTGGTGTGCATTGACATGACTACATTGACTGTTGAAATAATAGAACACTCTCACACCAGTTGATAATTAGCTGCTCCCCTTAACCCCTGAACCCTCCATTATTACCTGGGGCCGCCTTGTCCCATTCCTCAGAACTCTCTAGACCACTCCCATGGTCATGCAACAAAAGGTATACCAAAGAATCTCTAAGACTCCAAGTCTACAGTAGGCATCTGTTGTGATTGGTTGGAATTAAATAGTTTGATAACTATCACTCCTGGTACTCATTCTCTGCCTGTGTATAATTGAGAGTGGACTTCCAAATGTTCTTTGTACCTCTCCTTTCCTGATTGTAGAGCTTTTTGACTATCTCTGGGCAGCACTCAAACCTGTTTTATGTGCCACATTTGCATTGCCATCTTTGGCTTCAAGACTTCCATAGCTCCATTCCTGTCCCAAAAGAACATCTATTGGGAGAATAGAAGTTAGAAAATGCCTCATAGGGAGTTGGTTTGGAAAAATGAGAAAATAACCTTGGGCAAAGTCAAAGTTCTTAGATATTAGGTCTGCACCCTATTTTCTCTACCAAGTTTTTAGGACTTGACTCTCTTCAAAAGAGAATATTTCTTCGATTTGTACCAGCTTATAACTTGAGTTCTCTCAGTTCCAACAAGACACTCTGAGGACCACAAATACTGGATTCCTAGGACACGATATCTTAGAGTCTCATGAAAACAAGCCAGTTGCAGCAACAAATCCTAAGTACACTGAGGTTCCTTTCCTTACACCTCTCTATCACCTGACCTAGCTTCTTAGATTCAGAATATTATAGCTAAAAGTGCATTAGACATCATTCAATCTTTTCATTGAACTTATGGGGCAACTAAGGCCTAGTAACAAAACTAAGTTTTGTCTAAGGTCACTGTATTCATTTTTCCATGGCTGCTGTAAAAACTTACCCAAACCTAGTATCTTAAAACAGCGTAAATATATTATCTTCCACTACTGGAAATAAGTCTGACACAATTATCATTGAGCTAAAATCAAAATATCAGTCAGCAAGGCTGTGTTCCTTTTGGAGGGTTTGGAGCAGAATTAATTTCCTTGTCTTTTCTGGCTTATAGAAGCTACCCACATTCCTTGGCTCATGGCCCCCTTCCTCCATTTTCAAAACTAACAATGTGGCATTCTCAAATCTCTATTCCTTTTTACTATGTAAACTAACATACTGACAGGTTTCCGGAATGTAGATGTGAATATCTTTAGAGGACCATTATTCTGCCTACCATAGTCATATAGCAAGTAAATAAGAGATCTAGGACTGGAAGCCCAGTTCAGTTGATTCTTTCAGCTTTTAAGCATAATGGGAGTATGTGTCTCAAGTGGCTCAGTGGAAATATATTTTGATAAAGAAGGAAGCTGGGGACTTGACCAGAGAGTGTGATGGGAAGAATCTTTGTGGCTAGAAGTAACTGATCAGAATCTTAATAAGGTATGTAGCATTTTTGGTGAAGTTGGAAAGTCAGAATATTATTTTCTTTTTTCTAAAGGAAGGTGAAAACCTTCTGTCTTGGCCCTATAGAAAGCATGGACAACTAGCTCAAATGCCCAGGCCAATCAGCCCACCGTTGAGTCTCTAAGAACCTATTTACACGTGGCATCCTTTCTCAAGTTTTTCTCATGAGCCTGGAGTTTTTTCTCTCTGGCTAGCTAAGAAGGTTAGGAGAATATGGAAAATGAAAAAGAAAAAGGCTTGGCCTAGTCTGGGTTATTCCTTAGAGTTTTTGTTTCTGGCCTTATTTTCAACCAAATACTACTTGATCTTGTTTTACCATCTAGGAAAGAGCCTGCCTATCTTTGCCATCATCCTCATCATCTCTTTGTGCTGTATGGTGGTTTTTACCATGGCCTATATCATGCTCTGTCGGAAGACATCCCAACAAGGTTAGTCATGAATATGAGAAGGTGGCTTTGGCTGATTTGTTCTTTCTGTCAGTATACTTGAGCTTAAATTCTGTATCAGGCATTGTGTTAGGCACTTCAAGAAGCTCCCAGCCTAGTTTGGGAGTGAAGGTGGGGGTGCAGGGAGACAGATGTTCAAGCAAACAATGGCATAAGACTTATAGAACTAAAAGCACTAGGCTTTGGTACTCAGTCAAGTACAGCCATCTTTCTAATGAGTCACCTTGTAATGATGCAAGAGAAAGAGAAGTCACAATCCCTGCCCTCGAGTTGCTTACAATTTATTTAGGAGATTCAAGGTAGAAACATGGAATTTATCAATAACAATATATAGCAATAGAGGCTATAAGCTCAAAAACTAGAGAAGATAATCAATGCTAAAGGGATCCAGAGGAGAAGAGAGCCATTTAAGGCTTGAGTAATTAGCAAGGGATTTCAGAAGGAATAATATCTTAGACCACATTTTGGAGGATGAAAACAATTTGTAAGGAGACAATATTTCAGGAAGAGAGAACTACATCAGCAAAGTTGTAAGGGCCTAAAAGACAACTGGGAGTGGGGTCATCAATAAAGAAAACTTCTGTAGATGGGCAACAGAGAAGTGCAGTGGGAAAGGAAAGTTTATTCCTGATTATAGAAGGCCTTAAATGCCAGGTTAAATAATTTGGACTTTCTTCACCAGGCCTTGCAAGGGTACTAAAAATTACCAATTTTTTCAAGCATGGAAGTGGCATAATGACAGCACAGCTGTCAGGGCCATTTAAAAACTATGAACCAACCAAGGAGGAAAAAAACTTGGGATGCTTGTTTCTAAAAGGAAAAAAAAACAAAAAAAACAAAAAAAAACTAGCTATCTCTCAATGCCCAGTGCACTAGTCATTTTGCCTAACATCAGTTTGTCTTATTCTCTGTACTATCTCTTACTCCAAAATAGCCTGGTTACTACCATGGGTCTGATGGATTTCCACCATCAGAAGGGAGCCTTGAATATCTCCTCCCAGGTTTTAATTATAAGCTCTGGCTTTTGCCAGTTAGCATGGCTATCACCATGAGGCTGAACTTGATAGCAGATGCCTCACATGACCACAAACCCCAGGGGCACTAAAATGAAAGTATTCTCATATAGTCTTGATGAGGCTAGGCATAAACGGTAACCACATTAAATTGTTTCTCTCTCAAAAACCTTCCATGGTTTCTTATGGCCCAGGGGATATAGGTCAAAATGCAGCATTCTATTCCAGGCTCTCTGTGATGTGGCTCTAGCCAATTTTCTCAACACCCACCACTTCCTTATACCTAGTCTCATTTCCAAAAATTCCTCTTTCCTATCTTTCTATAAGGGAGACGGCCTCAGGGCATCAATTTAATTTAACATAATTACTGAGCACCTATTGTGTGACAGGTGCTGGGCATATTAAGATGAAAAAGTCACGACCCTTGCAGTACAGGTGCTCATAGGCCAATGGGGAAGGCAAGACACAGAAATGCAGGGCTCTACCATAAGGCAGAATTCCTGTGGTTTCTCTTGTTTACTTTGTTGTCATTTAATGCTTGAATTTCTAGTTGCATCCCCGAAAAATTATAAGCACCTAGAGGGCAGTACCAAGAAACATCTGTCTTTGCACTAACCTAAGCCTTTGAACCTGTACGGAATATAGGACACTCCTCCTCCACAGACTCTAGGGGGCAATAGTGACCAATACCATGGTTTTTCCTGGGTATATGGTGGGAATGAGTGCATTTGGGAGTGGCTCGGGTCATGGTCATCGGCATCAGGCTAATCCAGCCCCTTCTTCCTGGTATCCGGCCTTACAGTCAAGTTTCCCACAAGGACTCTCTGGGGATTCTTGGGGGGAGATTCCTGGGTAAAGAGCAGGTCCAGTACCAGTACCCTCCCTAAACCCATACCCAGAAACTGCTCCAGCCCAATATCCTGAGTCCAAGATGACAAAAGGGATAGTGACCATATGTGCTTCCCCTTCCTTTACCTGATAAATTTGCATCTCTGTGTTTCAATTCATCTCCCCAATACCTACCAGGTGTTGGAAAGCTGAGACATATTAAAATCCCCTCCCCTGTACCCTTCCCTCATCTTTTGACTGGTACCCGGGATCCATGCTTGACCTTTGTCCACTTGCTCTGAAAACTTTTGACATGATTCCTCCTTCTTTTCTAGAGCATGTCTATGAAGCGGCCAGGTAAGAAAGCCTCTCCTCTTCCATTTTTACCCATCCTTGCCCTCAATTTTGATTACTGGCAGGAAACATGGAGGAAGGGGGATGTGGCACAGACCCAGTCCTAAGGCCAGAGGCCTTCAGAGTCAGAACATAGCTGTCTTCCCTCTCTCAGGCACCTCCTGAGGTTGTTGTGGCCCCCTGAACACAAAGGATAATTTAGATCCATCTGCCTTCTGCTTCCAGAATCCCTGGGTGGCAGGATCCTGCGAATTAATTGGCAAGAATTCAGGCAGAAGGGTGGGAAACCAGGACACCAGCCCCAAGCCCCTTCTTATGGGTGGTGGGCTCTTGGGCCATAGGGTACATGCCAGAGAGGCCAACGACTCTGGAGATACCATGAGGGTGGCCATCTTCGCAAGTGGCTGCCCCAGTGATGAACCAGCTTCTCAGAATCTGGGCAACAACTACTCTGATGAGCCCTGCATAGGACAGGAGTACCAGATCATCGCCCAGATCAATGGCGACTACGCCCGCCTACTGGACACAGTTCCTCTGGATTATGAGTTTCTGGCCACTGAGGGCAAGACTGCCTGTTAAAAATGCCCCACTAGGCCAGGATCTGCTGACATAATTGTCTATTCAGTCCTTGCCTTCTGCATGGCCTTCTTCCCTGCTACATATCTTCCTGGGTAGCCCAAAGTGTCTGCCCTGCCAACACTGGGGCCCCTGGGAGTCACTGGCTTTGCCTTAGAATTTGCCAGATGCATCTCAAGTAAGCCAGCTGCTGGATTTGGCCCTGTACCCTTCTAGTATCTCTGCTGGGGGCTTCTGGTACTCCTCTCTAAATACCAGAAGGAAGATGCCCATAGCACTGGGACTTGGTCATCATGCCTACAGACACTATTCAACTTTGGCATCTTGCCACCAGAAGACCAGAGGGAGGCTCAGCTCTGCCAGCTCAGAGGACCAATTGTATCCAGGATCATTTCTCTTTCTTCAGGGCCAGACAGCTTTTAATTGAAATTGTCATTTCACAGACCAGGGTTCAGTTCTGCTCCTACACTGTAAGTCTAATGTTCTGACTCTCTTCTGGTGCTCAATAAATAATCATAACAGCAACTTCAGTCATGTTGGTCTTCTCTCACAGTATGATAGGAACTACTAAAAGTAATTAAAGTGAGACTAGTTAAGAAGCCTGGGGCCCCTGAGAGTATGAATGTCACTTTTGCTTTTTTGGTCTTTTCCCTTCCCACACATGCCACTCCTACTTCACTCCACTGGTAAGTCCAGCTGGAGCACAGTGAATACCTGATTAAACAGTACTCCCCTGGCTTCCCTTACCCAACATGTCATCCTGCCAGGTCCACCTGGATGATTCTTCCCACATCAACTGGAAGCCTGAGAAAGAAAAAGTCCTGGGCTGGGCGCGGTGGCTCACACCTGCAATCCCAGCACTTTGGGAGGCCAAGGAGGGCAGATCACGAGGTCAGGAGATCGAGACCATCCTGGCTAACACGGCGAAACCCCGTCTCTACTAAAAGTACAAAAAAATCAGCCGGGCGTGGTGGCGGGCGCCTGTAGTCCCAGCTACTTGGGACACTGAGGCAGGAGAATGGCTTGAACCCGGGAGGCGGAGCTTGCAGTGAACTGAGATCGCGCCACTGCACTCCAGCCTGGGCCACAGAGCGAGACTCTGCCTCAGAAAAAAGAAAAAAGAAAAAAAAGAAAATAAAAAGTCTTTCTGTCTCAGGGGACTATGAATGCAGAGACGAAGGGATTTCCTTCTTTCCAAAGTATGGATGCACCACTTCCACTTCTTTGAAGCTTAAAATTTTGGGGGTAGTTGCATTTTTCACAGGTTATCTGCTTTAGCTCCTGTCCCCTTCTTACAATGTGAGGTGGGGATAAGAGCAAGAAAGCCTTTCTCTTCAAGGAGGAATAGGGCTAGGAAGTGTGTGTGTGTGTGTGTGTGTGTGTGTGAGAGAGAGAGAGAGAGAGAGAGAGTTTGTATGTGTACGTAAGTTCCTACACCTACACTTTTAAATCAGGCTCCCCTGTGAGGAGGACCTGTTCTGACCCAGGTCGACATAGCTTTGTTTTCTCCGTGTGATTAATGTCAAATCAACTTCTGCACTCTTCAAGGAAGTTGCCATGTTGCTACTTCTGGTTCCCACGCAGCCCCTAGGTCAGTTCATGTTTCACAAGGAGTTGCTCCCCTTTTGCGATGATTACAGAAGTCAAAATAGTACACAAAAGTAACAAAAAGGAGTCCTCCACTTCACCACCCAACATACTAAATCCATGGTAAAACCTCAACATTTTCTTCATTCCAGACGCTAGCTTCTCCTAGTTGGCAAAAGGAACAACTCTTTCTTCCCTGTCGTGCTTACAAGCCTCTGAAATAGGGTCTCCACCCAGTGGAAACCTCAACTTCCTTCATGAAACAACTTTGTGTCCAGACCCTATAGCCTTTGAAAATAACCATTATCTTTCCCTACTACCCATAGAAAAATGAGTTCCAGGTGTTGGAAAGAGAATCCTGGTTGCATTTTCACCGGTAAAAGGAGCCACACATCCAGGGATGCTTCTCCATAAGAGCTAAGGATTCCCAGGGATATCTCAGTCATTCGTCTTAAAGAGCCTAAAGATTACTGATTCTAATACTCCCTTATTAAAGATGAGAAAATGAAGCTCAGAGAGGAACAAAAACACAGTTAGTGGTAGAACAGAGACCAAAGGTCAGGCCTGTGAACTCCTCAGTGCATGTATTTATTGCAGCATCTGGATCACCTTTGCTTCAAAACTGAGAATTTTTTTAAATACAGGACAAGCTAGTAAAGAATTCCTATGTAATAGAGATAGTCCACAGCTGCAGGATAGGCTAAACAAAAATCAGGTGGGGACCTTTCTTAGGCAGATGGCTGGTTGGGGAAAGTAGATGAGTGAAAAGAGGAAAAGATCTCCAGAAGATAGGGAAGGTATAAAGTTTCTCTACGACAGTTTCCCAAATCATGCTTCATTGGACATTGACACAGGAGAAGGCCTGTGGGAGAAAAGAAATTCATGATCAGATAGGTGTGGCAAAGGCCTCATTCTATGGTTTCCTCTTTGAGTTTCTCAATGCAACGTTAGACTATTAAAGGCTCTGAAAAATCCTACAAGAAAGCACCTGTATAACTCTGTGTAATCAAGTAATACCAAAATTTATTTGCCCTCTGAGTCTGCTATTTTGCCTTCTTCCTCCAGCCCTTGACACTGTTTCTCAGGAATAAAAATATCCTTCATGCTGGCTACTACCTCATATGCTCTATAACATTGCGGTGTTCACAGTTTGATTTTTTTTCAAAATCCAGAGTACAATTTGGCCCCAAAGCCTAAACCCAAAGCTAGTGGACTAGAGGAAAGCCAGTCAATCGGTAAATGTTTATTATTTTCTGTAACTAAAGTACTGGGTTTTGGTAGGGGAGACAGCAATCAAAGACATAGCCTTGTCTTCTAGAAGCTCACAATCTAGTTGGGAATTCAAGAAAACCCCCTGACAATTCAAGAGTTGTCAGTTGTCACTGACAATTCAAGAGGGCAATTCTCTCCTACTGCTGTTAGACAGTAGGAGAGAAAGGGGCACATACCAGGGCCCAGGCAAGAAGTGCTTTGTGAATGAAGGAGGAAAAAGTATAAGTTGACTTTCAAAAGTCTCTGGAAACACTGGACTTTAGCTGATACAGGAAATATAGGGAAGAACTGGATAGGCAGAAATAAACGGAGAAAGGGTTCCTAGAGGAAAAGACTTGTGGAAAAGGGAAGAGGTAGGCAAGATCAAGGAGTATTTAGAAGGCAAGACTGAGTGTCAAGAAAGTGAATTTCTAACCCCTGCTTACTCACATAAACCATGATGCTTGTGTGAGAATTCTGATGTCCTACATGGGAGAATCTGGGAGGGGAATGTGAAGGAAGAAAATAATAAAGAATCAAAGGGCACTTCCATTCTTGAACCCATTATACATTTTCAAGTCTATTGCACCACCATCAGCACTCTCATGGTGTGTGTAGACTCAGCCCAGGGCTGTATTTCCCAGAGATGCTACACTTTTTCTCTGGTGTCCTCAGAAAAAAAATGCCTCAGTTCCTGCAGAGTCACATAAAATAACTTGTGAGAACTTGGTGCTTGGTGAGCATCCTTGTATCCAGCTGGCAGTCCATTCGTCATATGCCATCTGCCCTGGCCTGGAGCTGGTAAGCATATGCCGCACTTGGGGTATTTGACAAACTGACACTCTACCACACGGAGTGTCCAACTCAGCTTGTCAAATACACGGAGCGTGGCACTGCAGGAGGCCGGGCCAGGAGATTCTGTGGGGAAGTGAGATCTTCCTGGGAGATACGACCCTAGAGGGAAAGAGAGAGAAAGGAGTGATGAAGTCACACCCTTAGCCCCAGGGAGCTTGCTGAAAGAACCAGACAAAGCACCAGAATACGAAAGTGAGCAAAACAGGCATAAGGTTCCTAACCAGAATAGAGATCCTGAGGATAAGCAGGTAAAGCCCAAGTGACACCCGGTGCTCAGCTGGAAGCTCATCAGGCCTGAATCCTGTAGCTATGGCATTTCTAGGGGTCCCAAGCTTCAGTGGGTTCCTCTATGCAGCAAAGAGGGGAAAATTTGGTCATCATCCTGCCTCCCTGACTTGAGGAAAGTACCAGACCCCAGAGACAGCATCCTTGCTCACTCTTCTCAATTCTCCCAAGCTGTGTTTTCACAGTGTTGTGGTTATGCACATAGGCTTTGAGGTTAAACGTGAGCTTAAATCCTAGTTCTTCCATTAGCTAGCTAGGCAACCTTCGATCAATCATTTCGCCTCTGTGAGTTCAAGTTTGCTACACCCACAAAATGTATTAAGTATAGTACCTACCTCATAAGATTATTGTGAGAATGACAGGAGATAATGCATGTAAAGCCTTTGGTTCAGTATTCAATACATAAAAAATACTCAAAAAGCAGTGGTTGTACCACTGAAATGAAAGAAAGAGCTATTGGCAATTGATTTAGCAGGATCTGGACAGGTGTGACATTGATTTCTTGTGGTCTCAGCCTTGCCTAACTTGATCCTCTTGTCCCATAGGGACTCAAGAATGGCAGCTATTAAAGTGCCCTTAAAGATCATCTAGTCTCACTCACTTAGGTTATAAATGAGAGAACAAAGGTTCATGTTGGGGAGGAGACTTGTAAAGTTTACGCAATAAGTTTTTTACAGTTCAGCAGTATGGCTTATACAGCTTTCCTCATTGGTTATTTTGCCTCCCTTCTCTGTATATCCCTCTAGGAAAGGCGAGACACATCAACAAAGAGGGCAAAAACAGGCAATAGCTTTGCAATGCAGCATTTGGGATCAGTGAACCCACAAGCCACCAGGGCAATAAGGAAGCTGCCAGGAGCAGGGTCAGGTCTGAGACTTCTGGGACAATTCCCTTGGCAACAATCAGATCCTGTTGCTAAAAATGCCAGCCTGCTGGTATCAAATTACTGCCCTTACCAGCTGTGGCAGTTGATCTGTGAGCAGGTAGCTGGTCTACATTAAATAGTGTCATGAAAAGTTGCAAACTTCCCAAGGTTACCAGAAATGGTAAACTGTCCCCATGAGGCCGGAAAGCCTTGTCCCAGCCAAGGCAAGACAGAGGGATTCAGCCTTGTCTTTCAGCAAGAAAACACTGTATTTTTTCTTGCTCATTTCTTTTAATTGAATGTAAGGGTGTAACATACCCCTTCAATTTAAGTTCTGGTAGTAATCTCAAAACTAAAGCTCTTTCACCCCCTCACTTCCCTTTCTACCTACCCAATTCAGCCTAAGCCAACCAGCAGCAAAAGCAGCAGTCATGGTCACCAGATATGCCATGAAAGAATCAGACAAACTTGTGTTCTAATGCTGTCTTGGCCATCAACTAGCCAATCATGGCTTTGGCAAGTCTTTCTTTGGGCTTCAGTTGTCTTCTCTGGAAATGGGGACAAGAAGACTTACCTGGCAAAGTTGTTGGAAAGTGTTGCTAAGCTTTCCAGAGCCTCCCACATAGGAGCTCAAAAGGACCCTTGTCTCAGCTCCTGGACCTGTGATTGGAGGCCAGCCAAGCATGCTGATTAACAGAGTCTAAGTTGGGGATGGCAGGGAAGAAAGAAATGGATTGTTACCTTTTTTGTATCATTACCCTCATTGGCTGCCAGCTCCAGTAAGAAGACCTATATAAGGTGGAGGTGTTCACAGCCTTTTGAATGCCCTTTCTGACTTTATTCACCTCCAGAAACCCTGGAAAGGAGGCATGAAAGGGGCAAAAAATTATTAGTACTTTGAAGTTTGGAAAGCCTTATAGACAATATTGCTCCAGTATTAATGGAAGGAGTTAGTAGCTGAGCTGAAACTAAACTGATTTCATTTCCACTCTTGCTGTTCTAGTCCATGCCTCTCCAATGGAGTGTGTGTAAGAAAATCAGATTCAGTTGAGAAATGTTCACCAGACCCATAGAAAGAAGAGATAAATGTCTATGTGGGATGATATTAAGGGAATTTGAAAGCTCTTCTCTTCGGCAGATATTACTTAGAATAACATCATTTTTCCCCATATGAAATGCAAAATCCTCTATTGAAGAGCTTCACCAAGCCTCTATTGTTGACACAAAGGGTGGGTCAGTTTTTATGGAAGGAATTGGAGGGAATAGACCAGAAGAACGAGGGGTAAGTAGGTGTCTAGGAATCTCTGAACACTCAGAGAGAACCAAGTACCTGAAAGAAAAATAGAAGAAAAGAAGAAGTCTTCAGGACCATGCCTAAAACTTCCAGACTGCCTCTAGTATGAGGAGGCCCAACTGGGTTAGTTACAGGACACGTCCTGCTGCTTGATGTCTCAGTCCTCCTAGGATAGAGCAGAAAGAGGACTGATCTGGGAGCCACCCAGCTCTGCTACAGATTCTCTGTATGACTTTGGGCAAGTCCTTTTCTTCCTCTTTCTGGACCTCAGTTTTTTCCATAAGTACCTAGTCCCTAAGAGCCTTTCAATTTTGAACTTTTAGGAGTCAAAGATTGGACTAGAAAGAGGCTTTCATCTTCGAGTCATGCCTCTCAGAGAGTGCTATATGGATTACCACCAGCACTCTCCTCTTGGATGTGTTCAGTCCCCCCGCCCCACAATTACATATGCAAAGATTACACTCATCTTCTTTCTTGACAGAGGGCTGACAATCATGAAAATAAGGAATCTAATAACTATGAGTCTCTAGACAGCATTTATCTAATCATTCTTTTCCTCTTTTTAATTTTTTATTTTGCAAAAGGGGTGAAAAAAACTGTGTCCTAGATTGGAGAAAGGACTTAAACAAAGATACACATTGGGTAAATGGTAAAATCAGGACTGCTACTAAGATTTCCCGACTCCTGGGTCCAAAGAACATTCCATTTCCATGTGACTGTCTCCTAAACATCCTATTGTATAGAAAATATCCTATCCCCTTTTCCCCTCTACTAGAAGCTCTAGAATAAAAGGCCAGTGGAAACCTTCTTCCTCCCACCTTTGACCTTGATTCCTGAGGAGGGCCTGAAGAGAATGGGATGGGCAGATCCAAGCCACCCTTGGCTGCCATGGACACTGCCCCAGCTTGGGAATCCAAGAAGAAAGGGCAAATGGATACCATACCTGTCAGTGGAGTGGTGCCTTGGTCATGGAGGGGACACTGATTCCCCAGTGCTGAGCCAACCTGCAGGGGCCAGAGGGAATTGGGCTTTATGCCGTGAGCAAGAAGCTTGTGTGTTTTGAAGGGCCCTTGGTGTCTTCAACAGGAAACAGAAATGAGGAAGATAAGACTGAGGTTAGCCAACGGAAATCTGGGTGCAAAATGACAAAACAATGCTGTTGTGAAAGGGTCTGCTACTGCAGCAATAGTAGCAGGCCACTGCCCTGCCTCCACCAACTCCCAGCTGACCTTCAACAGACAATAACTTTCCAAGCTGCAGAGAGAGACAGTAGAAAGCACCTGACTGCCCTAGGCTCTGCCTGTGGATCAAGGAGGTTTTCCCAGAATAATTGAGGGAAATCTGGAATGCCAGAACTGAGACATTATCTAATGAAAAAACCCGTAGTCAAAATTGAGAAATGGAGCCCCTAAGGGATAAAAGGAAATGCCCAGAATCACAAAGCAAATTAGCGGCAAAGCTGAAATTTAAACCCATCCCTATGGACTCCAAATCACGTGTTCTTTCACTCTGTCAGAATACCTCCTGGTCCTGGAATACCATTTTATTTCCAACATCTCTCCTGGCATATAGAACCAGCTACATAGTTTGCAAGGTGCAGTAAAACATGAAAATGATAGGGTCCTTATTTAAAACTTAAGAATATCAAGATGATGACAGCAGAACATTAAACTAAGTGTGGGGTCCTGCTAAGCATGGAGCCCTGTGAAGCTGTACAGGTCATATGCCTATGAAGCTGGCCCTGGGGCACAGCTATGACCACAAGCCACATTCTGTCATCTTAGGGCTTGCAGAAGGAAATAAATAAGGAAATTTACAATTATTAGAGTACTTATGATATTCTTTTATGTGTATTATCTAATTTATTCAACTACTTTCTGGTATGGTATTATTATTCTTATTTATAGGGGAGGAAACTGAGGCACACAGAAATAAAGTGACTTGTCTAAGGAAACAAAACTAGAAAATAACAGAGAAGGCAGATTTTTCACTCAGGTCTAACTCCAAATGTTGAGGTTTTCTTCTACTTTCCCACACTGGCTACAAGGAAGGGAGAAGAAAATAGTTGACTTTGAGAAAGAAAAGATAGTGCCAGATCCCTAAGTTCAACTGTGACCTTCAGGCTAATGAGGGACATGAAAAGTGTGAAAAGAGGGTGAGTGGTTTCCTAGTGCCTCATGTTTGCAGTCTCCAGGAAGTCCCCATTAACAGCCAGGAAGATGACAAATTCCCACCATGCAGTGCCCTCCACCATGAATCTTGATGGCATGAAGGATGGGAGGGGCAATGTTTTCAGGGTATACTTTGACAGCTTTCAATGACTGCAGTGCCCTGCACAGTCCTCTGTCTACACTAGTGGAAGTATGGCCCTGAGTGGTACTCAAGCTGTGGTAAATAATCTTTCCAAGCTACACACATTCTTATAAATTCAGGTTCAAAGAAAGACCACATCCTGTGAGCCAAGAGCCCTGGGCCCCAGTCCCTACTCTACTACCTCCTGGGGCATTAGTTTCTCCTTTAACCAACAGAGGTTGGACTAAATGGTCTTGGAGATCACTCTAACTCAAACATTCCCTGGTTCCTTTGTGGCTCTTCGTTACTCACTCTGGGCTTCCCCGTGGTTGTAGGACCTGAGGCTCTGTGGAAGCCTGAGATAGGGATTCACTTGCACTAACATCACTCTGTAGAAAACTTCCTTCTATCAGAATAATTTATTGGCTCAGGCCTCAAGACCCCAGATCTAGCTTCTAGAAAGATTCAGTTCTTGTTTCTTTTTGGTTTCTGACTAAAGCTTGGAGCAGAAGTAGGGTGGTCCTGTGGGCACTTTGCTAAAAAGGGACCCCCTTCTTCCTATGCACACCATGGAGATTAAGTTTAGCTACACATGTTTTTTTTCTCCCCTATCAATCAGAGTACTCTACAGGCCTTTTAACAGGGGTTTCTGGAGACAATGTGTTTACCTAAAGTAGTGATTAATGGTATCCATTTTGAGCCCAACAACAGGGCAATAAAAGAGAGCATTAGGAACCAGAAGGCTCTGAAAATCATACCACCTATGCATAGGGCCTGAATGAGAGTAAAGGGAACTGGGCTCAGAGTTCCTCTTTAGCCCACAAACACAAACTATGCTGGGAAGGGCCAAATTTCCAATAACAGCACAAAGGAGCTTCTCCTTTTTGATCTGTTGTCCAGGCTTCTGAGGAGAGTAACCAAAAGTCACAAAGTATTCCCATTTTGTATGATTTCTGCCTTGCCTGTGCCTGTGGAGGGAGATGAGAAAGAAGGGAAAATAGTTGACAAGGGGAGCAAGCAGGCAGTGCTGGGGTCCCACACTGCAGACACTCATTTGTTTCCTCAGTACTGGAATGGAAAGAACACTGAATTAGAGTCCTTGCATCTTAGACCCTAGGTTATAGACCAAGCTCTGTAACTCATTAATTATGTGACCTTAAACAAACATACACAGCCTGTCTGAGTCTTAGTCCCCACATCAGATTGAAGGATTCTCAGGCTAAAGGGAAATGGAAGACAGGTGTGCACCCCAAGAGCTATGTTACCCTACAGAATATGATAAGTAATTTGACAAAGGCATGAAGATATGTATATAAGATTCTCCCAGGGCAGAAGATGAGGAGGTGATGGTAACTGGAAAGGTTCTCAGAAGAGTAGGATTTGGGCTCCATCTTAAAGGATAGAGAGGAAAAAATGATGCGCACTGTCTCTGGAAAGCCTTCTCTGACAACCACCTGCAAAATTAGTTGCTTCCCACCTTGCCCTCCTCTACTCTTGAAAAACATTCACACTGCACTTAGGTGTCAGTCTCTCCAAGAAGACCAAGCACTCCCCAAAGTAGGAACTATGCTTGATCTTTACTGTCTTCTTAGGCCTAGGAATAAACTACTTATCCCAGAACTGTCAGGTGAATAAGTGAATGAGTTAATGCATAAGCAAAAGAAAGAGACCTCATAGCCCAATGTCTCCACATTGCTTAGCTTACCCTACCTTCATGAAGGAGCTGAGAAGCCCCCATCCTTCACTTTGAGTTTATCTTTCCCCCCACTTCCTTTCAGAAGACTTTCAAGAAGAGGCCCTAGGGAAAATTGCAAAGCTAAGGCCACTTCCTGTGCAAGTGGCTGGTGTCCACACACTCTACCTCAACCCTGGTGATTGCTATGCATAGGATTGCATCAGGGTTTTCTCTGAAAGGAAATACAAAGGCTGGTGCAATGTGTAGGGCACCCGCAGGCCAGGACTAAATAACTTTTTGTACACCTGGGCCTGGGGACAGAGGTTTCACTGTGAGGCTCCCACAAAACAGTGATATTGACAAGATAAATGGCAACAATTAACCCAATAACTACAGCTTAACTATATTCAGCAAGGGTGTGTTGAGCCCCTACTGGCTACAAAGCTCTATGCTTGGCAAAAGGGGGAAAAAAATAAACATACAACAGGACAGAAATGTACAACAATCTAACATAAATGTAATGTGAGCCACAATTATTATAATAATCACATTAAAATTTTTAATAAGCAAAACTAATTTTAATAACATATTTTATTTAGCTCAATACATCCACAATGTTATTTCAACCTGTAAACAATGTAAGCATTTATTAATAAGATATTTTACATTATTTGAAATGTAGTATGTATTTTATACAAACAGTACATCTCAATTTGAACTTGCCATGTTTCTAGTGTTAAATTGCCATATGTGGCTAGTGACTACCGTATTGACCAAAACAGGTATAAGACATGTTCTCTACCCTCTAGGAATTCACAGTCTAGTCCAGAAACCAGAATGCTACATAAGCATGTTCAAAAAATGAGTACAATAGTGGAGGTGCATATCTGGAAAAGAGAACTGCACTAAGAGTCAGGAGATCTGGGCTACATTCTTTTCTCTGCCACTAATTCTCTGTGTGACCTTGAGCAAATCTCTCTCCCTTTCTGGGCCTCCATATTTCCATCTCTACAATAAGTCTGATTAAATTTATTCATGAAACAAATATATGTTGAATGTTTTCTTAGTGTCAGGCATGGTGCAATGTAGTCAAGATGCAAAAGTAAACAAGACATATAAAACGCCTGCCTTCTTGACATATACAGTGCGGTGGAAAATAGCCATTAAACAAATTTTTTAAACGTGTCAAGAAAGGGGGGAGATCAGAGAGAAGGGAGAACACAAAACAGGATAGCATAATCCACCAGACTTGGATAGGTCAAGAAAACTTCTCAAAGGAAGTAACTTTTAATGTGAGACTGAAAAATAAAAAGTAGTGAGCCAAGTGGATAATAGGTACAAGGCAGTTCCAAGCAGAAGAAGCAACATGTATAAAGGTTCTGAGATGGAGAATAATGTGGCATATTCCAAGAAGATAAAAGGCTGGTATGGCTTGAAAAAGAGTGAGCAAAAGGAAAAAAAAAAACAGCATAAAGCAAGTAGAAGAGATAAGCAGGGGGCCAAACTAAGAAAGGCCTTGTATGCTAGGTTGGGCATTTGAGACATGAGAAGCCAGAAAGTGTATATAGGTGATGCAGTGCCTTTCTATATTCAAGCCTAGGAATTTAGGGGTCCAGACCATGGCAACAAAGACGAAAAAAAAGTTAATTCCAACTGGTTGGATTAGAAACTTCACAGAAGAGGCCAAATTTTAAAAGAGCCTTTAAGGATAACAGGATCAATAATCAGAGAAAGGCATTTCAGGCAGAGGATAGGACCCAAGTAAAGGTGCAGAGATAGGAAAGAATATGGTGAGCTTGTGTGAATAGGTAGACTACCAATGCAAAATGGCAAATATAAGCCTAGGAGTATTTTTAGTATTTTTGAGTATCTATAGACATAGTAGAATAATAGTAGCCCAAAGGCCTATCCAACACACCAAATGTGCTCTGGAGGAAACCTGGCAAAGACCTTGGATCTATCAAGAGATCCATTTTGTACTGGAACAACAATAATTAGCAAGTATTGTAAGCTTACTAAGTACTAGGCACTGTTTGAACCCCTTTACATATGTTAGCTTATGTAATCCTAGCAACAACCTTATAAGGGAGATACTATAATTACTTAGTAAATGGCAGATGTAGGATTTAAATATTATGCAACAATTTATGAATGGTAGAAATTTTGGAGCAATCTACAAAAAATATATAATATGTCTCTGGCTAGGAAATGTCAAATTCAAGTCAGTTATCATCTCAGTCTTTAAGGACAGTTTTTTCCAGGAAAACCTCATTAATTTCCAATTTATGATCATTAGACAAGTCTGAGCTGAAGCTGACTTTTGTTTAGCTTCTTAGAAAGACAAAATAAGTGAAGTAAATAAAATGGGAGTTCCAGGGAATTGTTTAAAGACAGAAAATCAAACTGGTTCTACTTACTCCCCATACCTTACTCCCAGTCAGAGTCCTTCATAAGCTTCCATCTATGGCAGAAATAACTGAAGTGACCCTAACCAATCATTTTAATCCATTTCCTATAATGGCCCACCTACTACTACTAAGCAGCAGCTGGATTAAAAATGGATTAAAACAACTACTAAGCAGCAGTTGTTTTTTTCTTAAATTGAGTAAAGAGTTTATTTGGGCCAAGCTTGAGAGCTGCAACTCGGGAGCACAGATTCCAGTTGCCCTAAATATACAATCCTTTGGGAACAGTTTTTAATGGACAATGAAGAAAGGAATGAGGAATGCACTTTCAATAACCTATTGTAAATAGTGTATTTGGAAGAAACAAACATGCATTTATTTAAAATATATATTCTCACTCCAGTCTGTCCCTCACTCCCACTATTCACATCACACCTGTAGTCCCAGCTACTGGGGAGGCTGAGGCAGGAGGATCACTTGAGCCCAGGAGTTCAAGGCTGTAGTGCACTATGATCACCTGTGAATAGCCACTGCACTCCAGCCTAGGCAACAGAAATAAATAAATAAATAAATAAGAGGAAATTCTGTCATTTTCAACAACATAAATGGAATTGGAGATTACGTGAAGTGAAAGAAGCCAGGCACAGAAAGACAAATGACACATAATCTCACCTACATGTGGATTCTAAGATAATGAAAGTTATAGAAGCAGAGAATAGAATGGCGGTTACAGAGGCTTGGGGGTGGGTGGAATGGGGAGATAATTTTGAAAGGGTACAAAGTTTCAGACAGAAGGAAAAGGGTTTTTTTGAGATCTATTGCACAGCATGGTGAATACAGTTAATAATAGTATATTGCATGTTTCAGAATTGCTAAGAGAGTATATTTCAAAGTATTCAATAAATTATAAGCATTTGAGGCAATGGATATATTAATGAAATTTAATTACTCCACATTGTATTCATAAATCATAACATCATTTTGTATCCCACAAATACAATTATAAACTTAAGCAATAAAAAATTAAACGAATATATCTATATCTGTATCTGTATCTATATATCAGTATAGAGATATTTCCTAATTCATACTGGGGTGGTTGCCCCTGATATCACTGACTTGGCACACACACACTATTTTCATCTTCTTAGTTTGTCTTCTGAGTAAAGGAAGGGCAAGAATTGCACCTTTTGGGAAACAAAAAGAAAATTTAGACCAGACGCTTGAGCTTTCACCAGAGCTAAACATTTGCTAGAACTAGATTTGGCACTGATTCAGGAATCAGTCAATCCCTAAAAATGTGATACCTCATGGGCTTTCAAAGCGGGATCCTGAGAGCTCCTGTAAAAGCCAGATAATGCAAGGTAAGAAGCAGAAAATCTTCATATTGGCATCAGAAGGGACACTGCCCGCTATTCTCAGTTCTAGGCAGAATAAGGAATGGCAATTGGAAGAAAAACACTTTTCTGAGTGCTTAGTATGTACCACCTACTCTCACTCTCTATTGTATCACTTATTACTCTCAATAACGTTATAAAATAAGAATCATTTCTATTTCACAAATGGAGGCATTGAAGCATGAAGAAATTAAGCAACTTTCTTCAACGTCACATATTTAGTAAGTAGCAGAGATGAGATTTATAATTTTGTTAGAATTTAGAATTCCAAATTCTAAAATTTAGAATTTTATCCCTAAGATGGCATAAGAGAGGCTACTCAATGACTCACCATATCCTTTGGCCCCCTCAAACCCTGCAGCCTAGCTGTTTCCCCTAGCCTTAAAGAAAAAAGGGGGTTATTTCACTCAATTGCAAACTCCATGAGAGCAGGAACCATGTCTGTCATACCCACTTTTCAATTGGTCTGTTGATTTCTTTTTCTTAATTGATTTTGGGAATACTTTGTATGTTAGAGAGATTTGCCTTTGTATGTAATGAGAATTGTAATTATTTCCACTAGTTTGTCATTTGCCTTTTGACTTTGTTTCTAGCATGTTGTAGTTTTGTTTATTGTTTATGTCCCCTACTAGAGTGTAAGCTCCATGAGGGTAGTTATTTTATTTTATTTTTAACTATATCCCTAATGCCTAGAGCTGCCCTGCTTATATAGTAGGTGCTCAATAAATATTTGCTGATGAAAAAAATCTTCCTGTTCTGCAAGGCCAGAAAATGAGGTGATACCTGAATACTGAAAGCTTTGACCTTCCTTGGACTCTGGTTCCTGATGACCTGGTTCCTGGAAGCCATCAGGTTTGAAGGCTCATTGAGAATAGCTCTAGACAGAGTGTCAGGAGACCTGAGTTCCAGGTCCAGCTGTGTATAACATGACTTTTAACATGGCTTATAACATGACCTTGGGAAGTTTCCTTTTTGCTCTGGGTATTGGTCTCCCTGTATCAGTTCATTCTCATATTGCTGTAAAGAAATACCTGAGACTGGGCAATTCATATATTTTTTTAAAAGTTTAATTGCCACATGGTTCTACAGGCTATACAGGAAGCATAGCAGCATCTGCTTCTGAGGAGGCCTCAGGAAGCTTCCCATGGTGGAAGACAAAAGGGTGCAGGCACATCACATGGTGAGAGAGATGAAGGAGAAAGGACGGAAGTGTTACACACTTTTAAACAACCAGATCTCATGAGAACTCAATCACTATTGCGACAATAGTACCAAGGGGGATGGAGTTAAACCTTTCATGAGAAACCACCCCCATAATCCAATTACCTCCCACCAGGCCCCACCTCCAACATTGGGGATTACATTTCAACATGAGATTTGGGTGGAGACACATATCCAAACTATATCACTCCCTCACCCCCCATTTGTAAATAGGGTAAACTATATGGTCTTTAAAGGGCCCTTCTCTCTCCCATTCACAGATTGGTCAAGTTGTCTAGTAACAAGGGTGCCAAAGATAGCAAGACTGACCAAGGCCCTGCCATCCTGGAACTCACATTAAAATGAGGGACACAGGCACTTGCCAAAATATCTCGGAATACAAATGTAAGTGTTATACAGGATAAATATAGGGTATCATAAGATCAAATAATAGTAAACCTAATCTGGTATGAGAGTTTAGGAAAGGGTTTCTTCAAAAAATATTTAAGACCTAAAGAATGATCCAGACTAAGTAAAGTTCTCGGGCCTTGTATATATGTGTACATATACAATATTAACATTAATTATACTATATATTACTAGTTACTTGTTAATTTCTCATTATTGTAATGAATATGATTACTTGTTGTAGATAATTTATGATACTATATACTATACCTATATACTATATATTATATATATATCACTATAAACTATAATTTATAGTGATACTATAAACATTATATTATATTAAATATATACATATATGTATTAAAAAAAAAAAGCTTTCTAAACTGCAAAGTGATAATACAACTGTGAGGGATGAATTTTCTCATTTGTCTGGGGATTTCTCCTGACCTGTTTTGGACTTCCATGGGTGGCCCTCAGTGAAGGTTTCTTTGAGACAGGTCCTGAACCTAAATCTGAGTCCCCTTGGGATTTGTAGGGTGACCAGCTGGTGCACTTATTAGTACAAAGTAGACATCATCTATCTCTGACAAGGAAAGATATATTTTGGAGCCTGGAACTAGCTCTAACTATATATTAGGCTCATTTGCCTGAGCTACTGGTGATACAAGACATCTTAGAAGCTGCCTGACTTATCTGCAAGTGTTGGCAATGGAGGCAGACAGAAAAGGGGAAGAAGCTCTGTGGGTCTCTCTAGCAACCTTGACTATCCAGGAGATGATCAGTTCTTGGACATTGTGGCATAAATTCCCAGCATACACAGGATTTCCCACCTTATCATTATCTCTCTCTCTCTCTCTCTCTTTTTTTTTTTTTTAGACGGAGTCTTGCTCTATTGACAGTCTGAAGTGCAGCGGGGCCATCTCAGCTCACTGCGATCTCCGCCTCCTGGATTCAAGCAATTCTCCTGCCTCAGCCTCCCGAGTAGCTGGGACTACAGGTGTGTGCCACCACGCCCAGCTAATTTTTGTATTTTCAGTAGAGATGAGGTTTCACCATGTTGGCCAGGATGGTCTCCATCTCTTGACCGCGTGATCCGCCCGCCTCGGCCTCCCAAAGTGCTGGGATTACAGGGGTGAGCCACTAGTCTGGCCCTCATTATCTCATTATCTCCAGCAGGACTGGAGACTCCAGCACACTGTGTTGATAGGGCTAGGGAACCAGAGGAAGTGGGGGAAGAGAGACAACAGTTGAAGAAGGACTACTGTGTCCCAAGCTAGATGCTTTATGCACATCCTCTTATGTAATCTTCATAACAACTCTATAAGGTGAGAGTTGTCATATCTTTCACTGATAAGGAAATTGAACCCCAGAGTGCTCAAATGACTTACTTCAAGTAATCCACTAAACTGGAGTTCAAACCAATTTTTCTACTGTCTTCCATACCACATGCCACTTGGAAGGTCCATTTTAGTGTCTTTTGCTGCCTTCAGGCTGGACCATATCAATTTTTACTCCAAAGCAGGATAATTATATCTAAGTTTAGGGGGATCACAAATAAGGAAATTCTCTCACTTCTCTTCACATGAACTGGTGCTCCTCTGGCAGGAAGTTGAACCTCCCATCTAATCTGAACCAGGCCTATTGTGGTTTAAGTCAACTTCCTCTTCCTTTATCCTACTTTTCTTCTGAACATCCTTCTCTGAGCTGCAAGCTGCAGCCTGAAACCTCTCAGGAACCTCTCATTTTACTCCTAAGCAAAGGGGTTTTGGAACTGGAATCTACTACTCCTACTTCATTTTCTTCCTACTACTCCATTGGCTCTGTTCTCGCAAAGCTCATCAACCAAATAGCCTGTTCTCAGACATTGTCCTATTTTGTCCCTCATCTGTTGATCTCTGAGCCTGTACATGTAATCACATCACAACCAACTTTTAAAAAAATCTCTTTCTAGTGACCACCACATCATTCTTCAGATCACTCTAAAAAGTAGTTTCCATAGATTACCTCACTGTTTAACCTCCTAATCTGCCATAATTTAGCTTTTTGTCCTTTATTCGCATTTCTGCACTAACCTTGGTAACTGTTGTCATGAAATTACCATGAACTCCTAATCAACAAAGCCAAAAGCCTCTCTACTAGCCCTCATCCCCTTCAATGTTTCTGCAACAGATGACTGGTAGCCATTTCTTCTTTCCTAAAACCTGTCATCAGATGGCTTAGAGAATACCCTCCCTCTCCAGACTGAATTTGATCACCAGAACCACAGAAGTATGGTTCAGATGAGATGTAAAGATCAAATTCATGCCAGAGGATCATAGCCAATTGCAGAGACTGTCTTCTCTATTTGTTTCCCTGATACCTAGCAGAGCACCTGATCCCAAATAGTGCTCAGTGAGAATTGTTGAATTTACCTATACTCCTCTGATTCACCTATCTTTCTAACCATTCTCTTTGGTTCTCTTAATGACATCTCTTTCTTTCCTGTTCTTTATTAAATGTGTTTCCAAATATTCTGTACTTTGGTCTTTTTATTGTGTCTCTGCATGCTTGCTTACTCTCTTTCTATCTTCTCCACCTCCAGATCGGTAGATTCAATCTAATATTGAACATATCTCCCTGAATGCCTAAGTCCTTATGCCCTAGACCCTACACCTAAAACAAACTTGGTCATAATACTGTGTTTCTTATCTCCATGGAGAAAATCCAAGCTAGAAATATCAGTCATCATTGATCACCATTATATATTTTTACTAATACTCTGATTATAACACGACCTTACAGTGTGATATTTTTTGTCCATCCCTTTTTCTCATGAGTAGCCTGTAGTTCCCTCAAGAAAAGGTATCTCTGTTTAGATGTATTTCTGTATCACCAGTGTTTGGCACATAGTAAGGGGCCTTAGTGTTAGCAATTGTTAGCTACATTAATAAAGGGTGATGAAGTCAGCTCCCAGGGTGCCTGTATTTGAGGAAGAGAATAATGTTGTTCCCAATGATGAAGAAGAATATAGAAAAAAAGATGAAAATGATGTTCATTTTCATCCAGGAATCTTTTTATCCTTAAAGTTTGATATTTATTGCCTGGATGATCTTTTAACAACACAACTCCAGTGGTGTTATTGCACTGCTTATAAAAGATGAGTGGCTCTTTATTGCTTTAAGCTTAAAGTTCAAAATCTGTCAGCTAGGTGATCAGGATCTACCACAAAGTAGATTTTCTGTAAATGTTGGTTTAATCTGACTAAAATGCCTACTGAAATAAATATTAATATTTGTGTTATATAGTCTGACTCCATCTTGGCTTATGGATACTTTCCACACATGTTTAGTCCACAACTCCAATTCTGCCTGAGTTAAAATCTCTTCAGATGGCAGGGGTGAGTCATTTCTTAGGCTCCATACCTAGAACACAGTAGACTTTTAGTGAACGATTTGGAATCACGATGTGTCTGGAGGTGAATATAGGCCAGCACAGCAATTGGGTTGATGAGTAGTCTTTTCTTTTTTTTTTTGAGATGGAGTCTTGCTCTGTTTCCCAGACTGGAGTGCAATGGCGCAATGTCGGCTAACTGCGACCTCCACCTCCTGGGTTGGTTCAAGCAATTCTCCTGCCTCAGCTTCCCCAGTAGCTGAGATTACAGGTGTGTGCCACCACGCCAGCTAATTTTTGTATTTTTAGTAAAGACAGGATTTCACCATGTTGGCCATGCTGGTCTCGAACTCCTGACCTCATGATCTGCCTGCCTCGGCCTCCCAAAGTGCTGGGATTACAGGTGTTAGCCACCCCGCCTAGCCAGTAATGTCTTCCAAACCTCTGTTTTCTTCCTATGGATATAATGAGACAAAATTTGAATAGAGAAAAACACAATTGCAACCAGGGTTACATTCCTGTCACCTTAGGTAAGGAAGAAGAGGAAATGAAAATCAGAGAGAGGCTGCAAAGCTCTGTGGGCTGAAGGGAGGAAATCTGTTGTAAATGTCAAAAGGCAAAGCCGAAAATAAACCTCAGTCCTTTGGAGAATTACTAGTGAAGTTAAGTTTGATTGATTTAAAGATTGTTTTTCAGAGAGTTCATAAAACTCATGATCCTGAATTGAGGGTTGTTTGGGAAAAACCCCAAACCATTTTTTTCCTCTGCTTTCACATCAACACAACAATCAACATGGAAGATTACTGTGGCCAAATGTGTGGGATAGTTTCCCCCACGCACAAAGCAGCAGACACCAGCTGAGTGTCCTCTAATTCAATTCCAACACCATCTACCTAAAGATAGCCTCAGGTCTCACAAATTGAGGGCTTATTTCCCAAGACTTCCATTCACCAAAGACAACAATCCCAAGTCCAGGCCTCCAGAACTTCTGACTGGGCAGTGTCAAGTTGGGGTTCTCACTACCTTCTTTCTGAGTTCAATTAATTAGATAGAGTGGCTCACAGAACTCAGGGAAACACATGTGCAGTTTTACTATAGAGAATATTACAAAGGGTACAGATAATGAGATGCATATGGTGGGGTACGGAGGAAGTTGTGTGGAGCTTCCATACTCTCCCAGGGCACACCACTCTCCAGGAACCTTCACGTGTTCAGCTATCCAGAAGCTCTCCAAACTCTGTCCTTTTAAGTTTTCATGGAGGCTTCATTACATAAGCATGATTGACACTCATGTATAAATGTGATTGGATAAAAAGGGTATTATATCATACTAACAGACTGGGTTGAGGAAGCCAGCAAGGTTTATCTATTCAGATTCTTCTTGGCCTCTCTACACAGCATTCTTTCCTCCTGGGTATGAGTCAGGACCTTCTCCGGAATGAAGGTCTTAGGATCCACAATCAAATTAGAATGCTGCCTTGGACAAGTGGAAGGAGAGCAGGAGAATATCAGAGAGAGAGAGAAATTCTGTTTTCTGAGGCCTGCTTCTGAGGCCTAAAGGAACTGTGGATGAAAACCTACACACACATACACACGGGCCAAGAAAGAGACTGCAAAATCTAGACATAGAATGCTGTAGGACAAGAGCCTGTGTAGAACAAGATTATGACCTACACTTAGCTCCTGGCTTTACCACTGATCCACTGAGGAAAATTAGACAAGTTTCTTCCCTTCTCTGGGCTTCAGTGTTCCCATGTGCAAAATAAAGGACTAAGCTTCTTCATATAACAAAAAGAGTGAGATAGAAATGCCCTTCAAGGATGTGGCTTACTTCTCAAGCAGAGACCTCTTACTATGGACCACACAGTTTAGTTTTACAGAACCCGTACAGTTCAGTTTTGAGAAGACACCTGGAGTTGACCTGATCATACTCCATGAACTGACCCACGCAATTCAAACTCACAGAAAGCTGATATAATACACAGGAGCTTTTTTTGTTTGGTTTTGTTTTAATTCCAGAGATAATATAACCCAAAAACAGCTGGGAATGCTCATGTTGGCTGAACAGCAATCTCTGTCTTGCTTGGAAAAATATATTCTGAAAGCCAAATTAATCAGAAAGTTGCTTGATGAAAACATGGACAAGACAAAACAGATTAAATGAGCTTAACAAACTCTTCTTCTCCCCAAACCTCATCAACTAAGATAGGATGAAAGGAGGGGTCAGGGTCACCTCTTTCTTTTATCTATCCTTTAGACACACCATGAACACAATGACCACTTTCAGTTCTTGGCACTGTTTTTTTCCAGTCTTCATGCAAAATCCCCACCTGCCCTTCTGCATTGTTTCTGCAGCTGAGTTAATCCTTTTGATGAGGCTTCTACAACTTATTTAACATTCAGTCAGACCTCTTGAGATTCCACCTTAATTAGATTTCCGATTTCTTCAAGGCCCTGTTATTTCCTACTTTGATTAGTGAGAGCTCTTGTTCCATTAACAATGTCTCCAGATGTCTCATGTATTATATGATGATTTTATTGTTTGAAATCTCGGGAGAAACTTTTGTTCTGGGTTGTGGGGAAAGGGGGAGGAGAATCTTACTTTGCTCCTACCCCTATATACAAAGAGCTCTGCTTTCTCCCCTGGTAGAAATAGCACTGGGCTTGGGGGACTCTGGAAGTTTCAGAGGATTTGCAGATACACTTTCCTCCTTTTGAGGGAATCAGTTTAAGGAGCTTGGTAACCAATGTGCTAGGTTCTTATCAAGATAAAATACTATTTCATGGGAAAAGCCTTGAGTCCTACTGAAATCCCTTCCATGATAAACAAGAGTTGGTGAGCCTACTAGTCAAAGAGGGCAGGTTATCTTCTTTCCTTGCTTTGCCTTTTTTCTCCTTTCCTTCTTCTACTTGTCCCTCTCCTACCTTCTCTTCCTTCTTTCTTCTCTGTTTTTTTCTCCCCTTCCCTTCTTCACTTTCTCCTATCTTCTCCAACAATCTGGAATAGATATTAGAACCAGTGCTAGGATGAGCCTGAGCATGGAACTGGGTTTATAACTGTATCTAGCCACCATGTGCATTCTAAGTTGCAAAAGCCAGAAGAAAAAGAGAAAGAAGAAGGAAAAAAAAGGACAAGAAAGAGGAGGAGGAGGAGGAGGAACAGAACAAACATCATCCTCGTCATCACCATCAGCAGCAGCAGCAGCAAAAAGGGCTATTGGAAACAAATGAAAATGTATTTGATCTCTCTCCAGGTCTTGTTGCACTAAAAAAAAAAAAAAAAAAAAAATTCTAAAAATGGATTTACAACACCAGATCCCCTCCCAGGAAAGCATATAGATTTTGGGCTCACCCCCTTCCAGGGCCTCTCCCCCACCAGGCTAAGCCTTATCTACCCAAAACACTGTGCTGCAGTTTCTGCTCTTCCTGAAAATATCTGTAGCCGGGAGAAGCTTTGCTCATATTCAAAGCCACAACCACACCATAAAAGAGCTCCCAGATAACTTTTATCCTCTACATTCAAGAAAGAGTAGTCCTCCCATCCATATCTTCTTCCTGGGCAGTGCCAAGGGTCTGGCTTGCCCACTTGAGTTATAGTTTAGATGAGACTCTTTCAGCTTTACCTTGGTCAATCAGGCATAGAGTTAAAAAGGAATGTACTTATCCATTGGGCAACTGAGGCAAAAGCACTTCATCTTCCAGGACCTCAGCCTCCTAACTGGAGGATGGGATCATAGATTAGATCAACTAATCTCTCCAAGTTATAAAAGCTCTTAGAGGCCAAAAAGTTTCACTTCCTTGTTACAACTATGAGAAGGCTGAGGTTCAGGGAAATTAAAAAAAAAAAAAAAAATCCATGTGAGAAAGGGACTAGTTTGTGCCTGGTTTGGCATGATACATAGTAGGCTAGGTACAGTGGTTGTAATCCCAGTACTTCAGGAGCCTGAAGTGGGAGGATTACTTGAGCCAAGGAGTTCAAGACTAGCCTGGGCAACATGGTAAAATCCTGTCTCTACAAAAAAATACAAAAATTAGCCTGGCATGGTAGTGTCCACCTGTAGTCCCAGCTGCTCAGGAGGCTGAGGTAATAGAATCTCTTGAGCATGGGAGGTCGAGGCTGCAGTGAGCTGTGACAATGCCACTGCACTCTAGCCTAGACAACAGAGTGAGAATTTGCCAAAAAAAAAAAAAAAAAAAAAAAAGCTAATCAACCTCTTATTTGCTAATCCACATTATTAATCCAAAAAAAAAAAAAAAAAAAAAGACACACAGTACATGCCAGTTCCCTTCTGACCTCTTAGCAGGGATGGGTCAAATAAACAAGGGGATTCCTAAGGTTGCATCCAGTGCCTTTCACCTTCCCTGTATACCACACTGCCTTAAGATGGCTATGAATCCTAGTTGGCTTGACTATGTGCACCATTGGCACTTTCTTATCTCAAGGTCTTTGAAATTCCCTTCAACCCATGGTTGACTCCTTCTCATTCTTCAGGTCTTAACTTAAAATATTCTCTCTATGGAATAGCCTCCCTGCCAAACCAAGATAAAATAGCTCTTCTTACCCCTGTTCACTCATACGCTTGGAACCCTACTGATTTTCTTAATAGCGCACTCTACCATTTGGAATAATTGATTTTTTGATCAATTTATATGTTTACTGCTGATCACTTCCCTGGCTCTAAACACTGCATTCTTGTGATTGGTAGTTCTGTGACATAAACAGAGACTGTTTTATTCACTGCTGTATTGGATATTGCTTAGCTTAGTAGTTGGCACGTGGTAGGAGGTATTAAATAATATTCAGTGAGTAAATGGTGCCTCTGACACAACATAAGTTAGGATGGGAGGAGTTGACATCACTAGGTCAATGTTATGATTGAGTTGAAATTAAGAAGTTGAAGGCATGGAAAGACTGGGGAGCTATTAAGTTGAATGAATATGAGACTCTAGTCAGGGCAAGGCTCACACGCTATACATGGAGGGGCCACGAGGTAAGGGCAACTGAGCAGTTGAGTTTGGAAAGAGACTGCCTCATGGCTCACTTTCCTGGAACTTGACATACTCAAGTGTAAAATAGAGGTCATAATCTTTGCCCTGCCTATATCATGGGGCTATTGTCAGATCTGATGTAAGAAAGATGTGAAAAAGGAAAGTAGGATGGGGAGGGAACTCATGGGTGGGTGGCTTATCTGCCACCACCTCTACCCCAGGCTTGGCCTGAAGTGGCCTCTGTAACTGCCTCCCCAGCTTCTGGACTGCAGAGTCATTGTGGAAGGGAAGTCCCAGCAGCAACAGTCTGGACTTCTAGCCCATACCTCCTCAGTTGCTCAAGAATGACGGTTGGTTTTTTGCATCAGCCTCTCTGTACCATTCTGTCCCCTACCCCATTTCCATACTGTCTCCCCAAAGTCTATGTGTGGCAATTTCCATGCTGACATTTCTCCATCAATGTGGCAAAGTTCTGGTCTCCCATAGTTTGCTCAGGGACCCTAGGGTGGTGATAGGAGTGGGAGGGACCAGGTTCTCTGGGCCCCTCAACATGATAACTGGTCTGCCAGGAACATGTCTGTCAAGTCATCTTGCCCTCCCACAACTACTAATACCTTTGAGGGTTTAGGTTAATCTGACGAGTGAGATTAGTCCTTTTGGGGCCCAGCACTGGAAACTTGGTTTAGATCAGATCAGGTCCCGTAACTGATAAACAAGGTAGAAGACTAGTCTGAGCTATATAAACCAGATGCTAGCCCTACCTCACTCCCATCTCATCCTCTTAATCATAAGAAATTCCACCCTGGGCAACATGGTGAAACCCCATCTCTATAAAAATAGAAAAATTAGCCAGACATAGTGGTGCATGCCTGTAGTCCCAGCTACTTGGGAGGCTGAGGTAGGAGGATCGCTTGAGCCTGGAAGGTCAAGGCTGCAGTGAGTGGAGGTCACACAACTGCACTTTGGCCTGGGCAACAGAATGAAATGCTGCCTCAAAAATAATAAAGAAAGGAACTGCGTTAATTATGTTGGAAGATGGAGAGATGCAGATGCTCATCCTTGGTAATGCCCTTTTCCTATTAGTTCTTTCATTCATTTAATAAACACATGGGTACTTATTGTAAGTCAGACTGTAAGTCAGGTCCCTGTCTACTGGGAAAGATAGCCAAATAAAATGGTGTTCCAGTTAGCCCACTGTGTTCATCATTATAACATGTTCAAGTATAATATATAATATAGTATGTATAAGCTACAGTGGCAAAACAGAAAGAGTGATTGACTTTCTAGGGGTGTCAGGAACAGTTTCACAGAGGAGATTTGAACTGAAACTTGAAGGATTAACAGAATAGCAGGCAGTTTACAGGTAACAGTGGGTGGAGCATCATAGGTATTCTAGAAGAGTGTCCTAACACACCATGTGCAAAAGCATGAATATATAAAATGGACAGGCAAGTTTGGTGACTAAAATTCTGTATGGTTTGAGTACATGACTTATCTTGAATAGTGGTAGGAGATGAAGCTGGCTAGATGTGGAAGTCTGCATTAATGAGGACTTTTAAATCTGTGGTGAGTTTAGAATTTGTCTCCAAAACAATGTAAAGTAATTGACGGGAATACTTAAACCCATTCAGCACATTCCAAAGTATATTTTCTGGGCCCACATTAGAACAACCAGTCTAACAAATGTGCATGTGGTTACAGAAGCAATAAGACCAAATATTTGAACCTGGACTGTGTTGGAAAATCTGATATCTATGTTCACTATATTTATTACCGCCGCTGCTTAAAGACAAAACTTGTCCATTTTTGGATCAAAGGTCTGTAGATATAGTCAGAATTCTCATTTTGCATACTTGTCTCTAGTTCAACCATTATGGAAAACAGTATGGCGATTCCTCAAGGATCTAGAACTAGATGTACCGTATGACCCAGCCATCCCATTACTGGGTATATACCCAAAGGATTATAAATCATGCTGCTATAAAGACACATGCACACGTATGTTTATT
>NW_012108175.1:901764-936966 GCF_000951045.1 Mandrillus leucophaeus | reverse complement strand
TGGGAACTGAACAATGAGATCACTTGGACTCGGGAAGGGGAACATCACACACCGGGGCCTATCATGGGGAGGGGGGAGTGGGGAGGGATTGCATTGGGAGTTTTACCTGATGTAAATGACGAGTTGATGGGTGCTGACGAGTTAATGGGTGCAGCACAGCAACATGGCACAAGTATACATATGTAACAAACCTGCACATTATGCACATGTACCCTAGAACTTAAAGTATAATAATAATAAAAATATATATATATTATACTCAATCACCTTCATCTCAAAAGTATCTTATTTATTGTCTCTTTATCCAGCTGTTCTCTATTTATTTAAGCCTAAAAGATTAACTAGTTTCAGTCCATGAGCTAAGAAACAAAGGACAATGTTCCCCTGCCAAAATTCATATGTTGAAATCCTAACCCCTAGTATATCAGAATGTAACTGTATTTGGAGATAGGGCCTTTAAAGAGGTTATTAAGTTAAAATGAGGTTGTTAGGGTAGTCCCTAATGCAATCTGACTGTTATCTTTATAACAAGAAAAAATTGGGGCACAAAAAGAAGCCAAGGATGCACAGGAACAGAGCAGACCATTTGAGAATACAATGAGAAGGTGGCCATCTGCAAGCCAACGAGAGAGGTCTCAGAAAAAAAACAAACTTGCTGACACCTAATCTTAGACTTCTGGCCTCCAGAACTGTGAGAAAATACATTTCTACTGTTTAAGCTACCCAGTGTGTGGCATTTTATTATTGTAGCCCTAGCAAAGTAATATACACAAAGACCATTTTTTAAGTTTGCTGTCCACTGATGCCCCTCTTAGACCATCATGGGTTCCTGGCAAAGGGAGGTCTTCTGAGTGTGTAGTATGGTCTCTGTCCTCTTTAACCACTATGACCAGGTCACTTCATGGGCAGCAGAACTTAAGCAGTGAAGCCAGCTTCCTATATCTTCTACTTTATGTCTGGGAAAGGTGGCAAGTGATTTTGTCACTGGCAGGTTTCTCCCTTCTGTGAGGTCCCCAGAAATGGTCAGAAACAGGAAAGCCCTGGCAAGAGTAGCATTGATGGGAGTTCCTACAAATTTTTAGGTAAAGACACAGGAAAAAGCAGAAAAGTTCTGGATTTTTAATCAAGAGACTTGGATTCAGCTCTGCTCGTAATTAGTCAAGTAACTCTTAAAGAAAGTCCTTTCTCTCTCTGAACATTGGTTTCATTATTCATGAACAGGGTGACAATATATATCTCACTGATATGGTGACTACATTAAATGATATGTAAGAGCTGATTATTATCAGTTCTGAGTTGAGCCTTGGATAGTTATTGTGATAATGTGCCAAATCCCACAAGAGGCACACCCTCCACCCAACCCCAGCTCCTCTACTTGCTCATGGAGAGGTCAAGTTAGACCAAACGGCTCTTGGAAACTGATGAAAACAAAATCAACAAGGAACCTATGAGCTCAGCCCTTTGCAGAAAGAGTTGAGCCTGAGAAAGAATTTGGACACATATTACTAATGCGATGGGAACTGGATGTGTCTCAAGTCTCCATCAAGGGACAACGTTGTGTCCCAAGTCCAATCTTTAGTAAGACATAGAAGGAATGGAATTTGGTGTACAGAAAACAGCAACCTACTCAATTATGTTGTGACTTGGCTGAGGTTACTGTTGTGTAGTCATAACAGAGGAGTGGTTGGCTGGCTGGTGGGTGAAGGTGTCTCCATGGAGGTTAGAGAAAGAGGAGACAAAAACAAAAGAATGTGTTAATGTTCCTCTGACACTACCCAAAGAGAGGGGCCACTGAGTCTATGGATCAACCTGCTCCACAGAGACAGAAGTCTCCTAAAAGCTAATTCATCCTGCTACCCCAGCTTTAAGAAAATGTTCCAGAATGTCATCCAAGCCATTTTGCCTTACTTTTCCATTCGTCAAACACCCCTGTGCTCTCAAGTCTGACATCTGAGTATACTCACCCTAGGACAGGGCAGCATGGATGAATGGCAGGTGTGGGTAATTCAACTTTGTTTCTGGAGAATGGAAATCAGTTTCCCTGTGCCCGACCAACTCAGATGAGGTGATAGTTAAGTTTCTGGTCTCACCAAGTTGAATTCAGACCTTGAAGTTATGGTGATCTCCCTCTGAGGCCTACTCCCTGCCTGTAGTCATCTCTTGGTAAAAACACTTTACTAATTTGTTGGAACCCCTCTGGATCAGAAGTTCTTACTCAGTTCTGAATTCTTCCTGGTTCTCTCCTTCTTTATTCCCCAAACTTGCTATACACACGCAAACACATACACAGACACACACAAACACACACAGTCACACACACAAACACACACACACTCACACACACACACCCAGGATGGAGAAGATGTGGCTTAAAAGTAGCAAGTGTCGCACAGTCTAGGGATTTGGGAGGACAGTAAGCTCAATATGTGTCAGTTAGGAGGTAGGGTGGCGAAAACCTAATGCTATCTTTAACAGTAATCATAAAAATGCAGTGTTCAGAACCAGGGAGGTGACAATCCTGCTCTACTTAGCATTGGTCAGATCACAAATAGAATGCTTTCCCTTCTAGGAAACACACTCTGAGAAGAACACTAACAAAGTGAGACAGCCCCAGACCCCACGTTTCCCTAGAGACGGCTGTGTGTTCAAACTTCCCTCTGGAGCAGCCTCCAGAGTCATAACAGCCCAACCCTGTTTGTCACCCAGTCTTGAGCCATATCAGAAGCTGTGAGTTCTAAATAATTGAGGATCTTATGTTCTCATGCCTCTCTAGCTTTGGGAGCTTAAAATAACTAGTCAATTCAAGTGAAGACCATTCTGTTTTGTTGTAAAGCATTGTAAGTAGCAACCTGCAGTCCAAACCCTTTTTGGCCTTAGAAAGGCTTTCCTAGGTTCCAAGCCTAGATGGGGATCTCATAGTCAATCATTAAAAGGGTGGAAATGTTGGGGTACAAAATAGAGTAACTGGACCACTTCCCCAAATTCTGTGGATCTGTCCTTATAAAATTATTTGAAGCAGTTCTTGCTCAGTATTGTGATATTTTTCATGGTGAATGATGTCTCTCCAGTGAATCAATTGCCATGTGATAGATCACACTCTGAGACCACACTTTATTCTCCATTCTATTAATACATCTCTTGAGGTTGAAAGTGGTTTCTGGAGAATTCTGAGGTGGTGATCTTTCTTGAGCATGGTGTTACTGTCTTCTTGAAAGAGTAGGTACAAAAAGTCTGAGGTGTTGTCTGTATCATTCTCTCTTCTGACACTGCCTGTTGATGTGGCTGATAATATTTCCACTCTTGTTTATGTTGTTGCTTTTGTTCTTCTGGACTTTGATATTCTTGCCATTGCTCTGGTTTTTATGTTGCTAATGGTGCTTTTGCTGCTCTTGCTGGGGTTGATAATGATCTAACGAACTACACAGTCCCACTGGATTTCCCCAAGTCATAGCATTTCATGTTTCTTTAGAAGACACTTGGCCTATCCATCACGTTTCTTATGGCTTTCCTAGAGAAATTCTGGCACTGGGCTTACAAGTCATTGGGGATACAGAGGATAGTCTCTACCTCTGCATTTTTGGCCAGAGATTAATATTGAAGTGTTTGGCCAGTGTTTTTATAACTTATTCCATTTTATAAAATATTATCTTTCAAGCAGATTGTGATCCCAAAGCTAATATTCCTTAGGGAAGGAGTATCAGAGATGACACCCTTTCTTATTAGCTATGGTCCTTTGAATAAGAGCATCTGCTACCCACCCTTTCTCTATTCCAGTATGTCCAATGATCCAGCATCCTGGCTACCTCAAGCTTTTTGATCAAGGTACTTTTCTTTTACAACACTTATAACTATTTGTAATTATATATTTATATGTGTGATTGTTTAATCAATGTTCATCTTGCCAACTTGATTGATTACCAGTTTCAAAGGAACAGGAACTATCTCTCTTTTGCTCAACATTGTATCCTCAGGAGTTTGGCAGGTACCAGGTATTCAACAAATACGTGAATAAAATGGGTGCCAAGTAAAGCATACTCTCCTAATAACATTCAGAATGTTAACACAAGCTAATACGCATATTTACTTAGTGGCATTTCGTTTATAAACATTTAATGTTATTAAAAAACAACAAGGTAGAAAAATGGGCAAAAAGGATAACCAAAGTGGAAAAATGGGCAAAGGATTTGAACAGGCAGTTTGCAGAAGGAGAAATACAAATAGTTGTTAAGGATATGAAAAGATGCCAAATTTCACTAGTAGTCAGAGAAATGCAAATTGAAAAAATAAAATGCTCTTTCTGATTAGCAAAAAATTTAAAGTTTGATGATTTTAAGTTTGGCAAAGGTATGGAAAATAGGTAATCTGAAACACTGCTGATGAAAGTATAAATTGGCATAATCATTTTGGAGACACTTTTTCAGGATATACTAAATTTTAAAATGTGCATCCAAATGATATGACTTGCTTCAGGGTAATCCAATGTGATCTGGGGCAAGTGTAAATGAAGCATAAATGAAACAAGATTGGCCATGTATTGATAATTGTAGAATCTGATTTTTAGTACACATGTGGGTTCATTATAAAATTTTGTACTTTTAAAACATGTATTTGAAAATTTCCACATTTATTACAAAAAAATGTATTTCATTTTTTATATTATCAATTGAAACAGTATTCTGAATATGTTGGCTTAAATCAAATACCTCATTAAAGATTTTTAAAGCAATGTAATAAAAAGTATACATTCTATGACCTATTAATTTTTCTCCTTGCTATCGATACTAAAGGAACATTCCCACACATATGCACAAGGAGTCATGACAAAAATATTTATTCCAGTGCTATTTGTAACAGTGAAAAATTGGATATGACTTAAATCTACATCAATAGTGACATGATTGAATAAACAATGATATATCTGTACTACACTATACTATGCATTCATTAAATAGAATGAGATATATCTAGATATTTATGTTACTGAATAAAAAAGCAAGTTTCAGATTAATATGTACAGTATGATACAATTTGTATAGAAAATAAACACCATACCTACCACTCAAAATAATGTCATACATCTCCTATGAATACATATATGTGTATGGAAATCTTTAGAGAACCACATATAAGAATACATGACAGATGACAATAGTGGTTATTTCTCAGAAGTGGGGAGGGGACCAGGATTGAGGTAGGGGTACGACAGGTGATTAAAAATGACATTAATCTTATCTGTAAGTTTTGTAGATTTCAAATTTCAAGGATAATGTATTATTTGAGTACATAAAAGTGACTTTCAAAAGATTCAAAAATAAAAATATTAAATAACCTGGAAAGATGTTTATATTAAATTGCTAAGTGAAAAGAAATAGGTTACAAAACAGCATGGTCATATTACAAGAATAAATATACACATTTCAAGAGTAAAAAACTTCTTGGTAGAAAAATTTTCTAAAAAAGAATAAATATACACACAGAAAAATGTCTGAAGGAATGTACACCAAAATGTTTACAGGGTTATCTTTGGGTCGTGATGGTGGTAGAATTGTAGATAATTTTATTTTTTTAAATTTGCTTACCTGCATTTTTGCATTTTTCTACCATAAATATATATCTTTATAATAAAAATAATAACGAGTTTAAAAAATATGATAGTCACTGAGTATGCCTAAATAAGGAAATAGCACCCTCCCCCAACCCCTGCACACACACACAAAGTGAAGCAGAGGAAAATCCTAGATGGCTAGATGGAAATCTCTGGGTAGAAGGGCCTTTGTCTCTGTGTTACTCAAAGTTCTGGTCAGCAAACACTGAACAGCTTATTCTGTCAGGTCCTGTACAGAGCATGGGGATTGGAGTGGGAGTGGCAGGACTACATCCAAATCCCTGCCCTAAAGTTGAACTTGTGCTTGAGGCTCCTTCAGTGTATTTCCCACTGCAATCACCTTAACCAGACACCCATTCCCTCTCTCCTCAACTCCCACTGTTAACAGAACATACAAATACAGAAAAATAATTTCCAATACATCCATTACAGGTTCTACATTCCTTCTGAAAAGTGACAAAGAAGCTCTGAGTCTTCTAAATAGCTACTTATAGCTTTCAGTGAGCTACTCTAACCTATTCCTTTTCTTCCACTTCCCTTCCTAGTCCCAGGAACAATCTTATTTTCTTTATTCACCATTGGTATTTTTCTACCCTTACTCCCAGGCAAACGTACACGCACAAACCTTTCTTTTTTAAAAAAATACTTATCTTTTCCCTTGCTATTACAGAATTAAAACTTGCTGGGAGCAGAAAACTTTGAAACGATAGGGAGCAAAATATATGTAAAGAAAAACAATCCATCATAATTCTATAACCCAGTGGCAAACACAGTTAATATTTTTGGTGCTTTTCCTTCTAGACCTTTTTCTGAGTATGTATGTGTATTTTGTTTCATTCTAATTGAGATCATACTTTTCATACTACTTTGTGTTCTCCTTTATTCACTTAACACCATAAAACTGACATTTCCCCATGTTGCTAAATATTCTTTGAGACCATGACTTTTAATGGCTGCATAATATCTCTTATAGTTATACCACACTTATTTAGCCACTCATCAGAACATTTTAATGTGATCCATTAAAGTATCTATCTATTATCTATCTATCATTTATCTGTCTAGATAATAATTCTTAAATAATTTCCTTTATAAAGAGTCTTTAAATCAGTTAAATTACACCTTCCTACCTATCTTTCTCTTTATCTCTCTCTCTCTAAAGCACCTAATAAAAATAAAATATAAAAAAATCAACCTCAGGCCCTTTTGCTAGTTCAATGATTCCACTAAAAGTCCTCTTCCAACCTTAGTCCTAATTTATAATAAGGCACCAGCTTAGTCTGCAACCGTTTAGAAGGAGATGAGCTTAGAACTCTTGCCCCTCCATACTAAGAGAATTCAACTCTTCTGCTTTGGAGAACTCCCATTAAAGACTGACCCTGGTGAGACCGTTTCCATGAAAAGTGTCTTGACATGTAACAGTGCTTTTGCATGCAAGTCATAAAAATTATCTAATTCTGTAAGTGGGAATTCATTCTCAGGGATAATATGAGGGTTTTATAAAAAATATTTTTAATATTGCCCAGTGCAGTGCTTAGCATGTAGTAGGCACTTAATATTGTAGTTTAATCTGCTGATAACATTCTGGTAAGCTTGAGATGATTAATTGGTAAGGCAAATAATTATTTAATTGAGCCAGTGTTTGTTACACAAGCCAAAGTCTACCCTATGGACTGGGACTATTTATTCCAGATTCAGATAATCTGACCCATTGTCAAACCCGTATTTATTTACATTTGGAAAATAGATTCATTCGAAATATGTGCCTAGGTATTGCACTAAAGGTAAGTGAGTGCCACCAAAGAAGTGTCTCTGCTCTGGAAACAGTGAAAATGGAATTGAAAAGATATTTATCCTTGAATAACAAGAGACAATGAAAAGGTATTCGAATATTCCATGCTAACCATGATCAAAATGTCAGGTGTTCTGGAGTATTAAGAAAAGGTTTTGTGTAGAACTTTGAAGTAAATCTCCAAATATCTGCACAGGTGCAGAGAAGTAGAAAGAGAATGGAGGTGGGGTGGGGGTTGCAGCTTAAGCAAAGTTATAAGGAATGGAATAAACCTAGCTCCCTAGGGTAACTGACTGGGGCAAGATGTAGAGAGTGAAAGGCCCTGAATGCTGAAATTAAAAGCAAGACAAAATGAATGGCAATTTAGCATACTGACTCTAAGATCAGACTGTCTGGGTTCAGATCTGCCACTTACAAACCATATGACCCTGTGCAAGTAATTTAACCTTTTTGGGCCTCAGTTTCCTCATCTGCTAAAAAGGATAATAATGCTACACACCTAACTCATAGTATTTTGTGAGGATTTAAAAGAAAATTATATATAATTGAGGCTCATCCCCTGACATCAGACAAAGAGAAAGTCAGTTATCAAAGAAAAGCAGCTAAAGGCAGAAGAAGCTGCAAGTGTTGTTTTATCTGGTAAGAAAAACTACATTAATTATTTGGTATATTTCCAGTTCCTGAATCCGTAAGCATAAATGTTGTTCAACTTGCCATGCATTTCCAAGGGTTCTCTCTATTCCCGAAGAATCCTATTTTGTAGGGTAAGAATGACCTTTGACTGGGTGCAGTGGCTTATGCCTGTAATCCCAGTACTTTGGGAAGCTGAGGCAGGAGGATCATTTGAGGTCAGGAGTTCAAGATCAGCCTGGCTAACATGGTGAAACCCTGTCTCTACTAAAAATACAAAAATTATCCAGGCATGGTGGTGCATGCCTGTAATCCCAGCTACTTGGGAGCCAGAGGCAGGAGAATTGCTTGAACTCAGGAAGCAGAGGTTACAATGAGCCCAGATCACACCACTGCACTCCAACCTAGGTGAGAGAATGAGACGCTGTCTGAAAAAAAAAAAAAAAAAAAAAAAAGAAGGACCTTTATTGAAAATTTGGCTCAGAATGGAAACATGTCATGCTGACCAGAGCAATGGCTCAGTGTGACTCCTCTAGGTCTCAGGACCCTGAGTCTGGAGAAATTGTGCAGGAAATGGAAATTAACCATGAGGTATGTTAATGAAAGTGTTGTTAATGAGGCTTCACTAAGCTTGTGGCTTTAGTGCTTCTTTAAGCACACTTCCTGACAGGAACTGGAGGGGTAGCAAAAGCACTGAACTTGGAATCCTGCTCTGCCTCCTTCCCCTAGTTGGGGGCAAGTTCATCTCTGAACCTTTGTTTCTTCTGACAAATGAGGAACTGAATTCACCTCTTTAATTCTCTCCTAGGGTTGCTGAAGAACCCAGTGCTTGTGAGAAGGCTTTGTCCATGGGAAGCCTTATCCATGGGAAGTAATTTGGGAGACTGATAATTATTAATACATGCACCCAAATAAGATGTGGGGAAAGAAGAAGCACTATTTGTAAGTGTTATGAGAATAACTGTGTGGTTTGAGGTCAATGTATTGTGACCTGCATGTTTTTCATGGAACAGCAACCACCCCTGAAAATATTCTGGAGGTCAGTGGATAAATATACTTTGATAAACAAACATTTGCTTCCCACCCAATCTCTAGGCCTGTAAGTTAAGAGAAAGCCAGAGCAAACAGGATATAGTCTGCATATTGATTTGTTTGAGGCTGGTCCAGATGTCTGGAATCTATCCCATTATTTTTCAGTTAATTTCTCCACATTTTCCCCCCTCCTCATTTTTATCATCTGAAGGCCTAGAAGGCAGACCAGGGTTTGGTTCCCATTTGGTCCTGGGCTCATATTATACCCCTGGACAGGCTTAAAAATAGTTCGTTTAGTTATTTTTGACCCGCTTGACAAATAAACTAAACAACTTAGTGTGTGAGGGTATGGTAATAGCCTAGAAAATGTATTTACTTATAAGCTTCAGAAATTGTGTAAAAAGAGAGAACGAGGCTAAAGTCCACAGTACTTTGCCTGGCACACAAAGGCTGCCACAATCTGGCTCCAGGCCCTACTCACCCAACTCCTTTATCCCCTTACTCTGTATCTGAAAATGTCTTATTCTTTCCTCAAACCTATACCTTAGTGCTGACTGGTTTTTTGTCCTAATATAATCTTCCCTTCTCCCTCTTCTCTGACAGGTAAATTACCCTGTATCCTTGATGACCCAGCACATTCAACATGACTCTATCAACAATATAATCACATTGGGTTATAATTATTTTTGTCTGTCTGTCCTAAGAGACTGGGAGTTCCCTTTAAGACAGTACTAATTTATTTCTATATCTTAACATTATTCCTGCCACAGAATTGTCAACTGGAATTTATGGAAGGGACAGTGAATGAAAAGGGAGAGATGGAAGGAGGGAAAACAGAAAGGAAGAAGGGAGGAAGGTGAATTGGATACAAACCAGAATTCCAAATTAAGATATATGGTTTGAATTCTAATCCAGTCACTTTGTAATTAAGATGCTTTGTAGTTGAATGTGTAGAGCAAATTAACTTCACATTTCTAAGACTCAATTTCCTTATCTGTAACACTGGACTAATTCTCTCTAGGCCTGTCTGTTTCACTCACTCCACTCCATGGAATAAGGGAGTGAGATATAAGAGAAGGTAGAGATGAAAGAGAAAACAAAGAGAGACAGAAAAGAAAACTGCAATCCCTAAGAAAGGGAAAAGTTTAAGGCTGGGGTAAGTGTACCGCTGGTTGTAGGAAACAAAAACCACCAGAGGGCAATGTTAACACAGGGAAATTTTCCCCAGTAGCAAAGGGAACAACCCACAAGTGGATGGGCCAGGTCACACAGGAGCCAGTCCTGATGGAGCTCAGTCAGAACTGTGAGTCCCCTGTTAGGTTTGGTACGTCGCACCCCAGATGACTGACATATATATGAGCCACAGCTGCCTAGCATTCACAAATGGTAAGAGTGATTCATTATTTGTTAAAATAAGGCTGCTCGAGATTGTTAGCGTCTATCACTAAGTTACAATGTGTTTGAGTTCTTATAAGCATGCTGGAATGGCACACTTCTTCCACCTCACAGCAGGGTCTAGAGTCTGTCTTCTTGCCTGCCAGGCTGTCTTGTGTCACTACACAAACTCCAAGATCATCCCGGGCACCAGCTTTTTACTCCTTTCCATCAAGCACACCTTGGATTACAGTGTTTACCTATTCAGAAGCCACCTGATGCTCTTCATTGCTTCCTAAAGAAAATTCAAAACCTTCAGCCTGGTTCTAAAGGTTTATTATAATCTGGTACAAACAAACTTTACCAGCGTCCCTCTTTGCCCTTTCATCAACCTCTGTGGAGCAGCCAGGCTGGACTGTTCCCTAGTCTCTGAACATACCCCTCTGCATAGTTCTATTGACTTGACTTGGCTCTCTCCATTGGGATCTTCCATGAGATGAAACCCTGATTATCTTTAATGACATTGTCATACAACATTATTCCCATAGAAGCTTTCCCAATTCTACTGGTCACAAATTATCAGATGCTTGAGACTCTTCTGTGCTTTATCTATACCTTTCACTTTTGGCATTGATCAAATGCCAAAATGTTATGTTAGATTTGTTTCATTTATTTACTTATTTATTCTTTTACTTAGCATATGTTGGTTGTTTATTTTATATCAGTTCCCATGTGAAGGGCTCATAAATGACTAAGGCTTAATTTTGGCTCTCCAGGATCTAAGTGTCAAGCTAAAGAATGACAGATATATAACACCCACATTAGTTTTGCACATGTTATGTGATAACAAAGGCACATCAAAGGATTGAGGAAGCTAGACTGCAGCCATACTGGAATGCCAAAAAACAGTTAGATAACAAGACAGAGAGTGTATCTTCAGATAACTGCTCTATCAAATACTTAGTATGTCAATAAGTATTGACTCAATCCAGTAGAAAATGCGGCATTATAAGGGATTTTTGAATTGGAGAGTGGGCCAAGGATTTGTGAATTGGGCCAAGAATTCCACAGGAGAAAAGAGGGGCAATTACAATACATGTCTATTGCCCCCATGTCACCTGGAACAGGGCCTTTGTTATTGGAAATTTATGCATTTGTGGAGTTTCCAGATTGGAAGAGACTTTAAGGATTATCTAGTCTTTGTTCTACAAATAAGAAAGGGAAACTATGAGAAATGAAGTGGGGTTTTTTTTCAGTCACCCAGTTTCTTTTTCCTTAAAAAAAAAAATTATTATATTTTAAATTCCAGGATACATGTGCAGAACGTGCAGGTTTATTACACAGGTAAACATGTGCCATGGTGGTTTGCTGTACTATCAACTCATCACCTAAGTATTAAGCCCAGCATGCATTAGCTATTTATCCTGATGCTCTCTCTCCTCCACCCTCCTGACAGGTCCCCGTGTGTGTTGTTTCCCTCCCTGTGTCCATGTGTTCTCATTGTTCAGCTCCCACGTATGAGTGAGAACATGCTGTGTTTGGTTTTCCGTTCCTGTTTTAGTTTGCTGAAGATGATGGCTTCTAGGTTGATCCATGTTACTACAAAGGACATTATCTCATGTTTTGTTTTGTTTTATTTTATTTTGACTGCATAGTGTTCCATGGTATATATGTACCCCATTTTCTTTATCCAGTCTACCATTGATGGGCATTTGGTTTGATTTCATGTACTTGCTATTGTGAATAGTGCTGCAATAAACATGTATGAGCATGTTATTGTTAAAACAGAATGATTTCTGTTCCTTTGGGTATATACCCAGTAATGGAATTGTTGGGCCAAATGATATTTCTGGTTTCAGATCCCTGAAGAATCTCCACACTGTCTTCCACAATGGTTTAACTAATTTACATTCCCACCAATGGTGTAAAAGCGTTCCTATTTCTCCACAGCCTTGCCAGCATCTGTTATTTCTTGACTTTTTAATAATCGTGATTCTGACTGGCATGAGATGCTATCTCATTGTGGTTTCAATTTGCAATTCTCTAATGACCAGTGATGTTGAACTGTTTTTTAATATGTTTGTTGGCCGCATAAATGTCTTCTTTTGAGAAGTGTCTGTTCATGTCCTTTGCCCACTTTTTAATGGGGTTGTTTATTTTCTTGTAAATTTATTTAAGTTCCTTATAAATTCTGGATATTAGAACTCTGTCAGATGGGTAGATTGCAAAAATTTTCTCCCATTTTGTAGGTTGTCTGTTCACTGTGATCATTGTTTATTTTTCTGTGCAGAAGCTCTTTAGTTTAATTAGATCCCATTTGTCAATTCTGGCTTTTGTTGAAATTGCTTTTGGAGTTTTCATCATGAAGTCTTTGCCCATGCCTATGTCCTGAATGGTACTGTCTACATTTTCTTCTATGGCTTTGGGTTTTACATTTAAGTCTTTAATCCATCTTGAGTTAATTTTTGTGTAAAGTGTAAGGAAGGGGTCCAGTTTCAGTTTTCCACATATGGCTAGTCAGTTTTCCCAGCATTGTTTATTAAATATGGAATCCTTTCCTGATTGCTTGTTTTTGTCAGGTTCATTGAAGATCAGATGGTTGTAGATGTGTGGTCTTATTTCTCAGATATCCATTCTGTTCCATTTGTCTATGTGTCTCTTTTGGTATCAGTACCATGTTGTTTTGGTTACTGTAGCGTTGTAGTATAGTTTGAAGTCAAGTAGTGTGATGCCTCCAGCTTTGTTCTTTTTGTTTAAGATTGTCTTGGCTATATGGGCACTTTTTTGGTTCCATATGAATTTTAAAGTAGATTTTTCTAATTCTAATTTTAAAAATTCTAAAAAAATTCTAATTTTTCTAATTGTGAAGAATGTCAATGGGAGTTTCATGGGAATAGCATTGAATCTATAAATTACTTTGGGTAGTATGGCCACTTTCATGATATTGATTCTTCCTATCCACGAGGGTGTAATGTTTTTCCATTTGTTTGTGTCCTCTCTTATTTCCTTGAGCAGTGGTTTGTATTTCATGAGGAGGTCCTTCACATCCTTTGTTAGCTGTCTTCACTGGTAATTTATTCTTTTTGTAGCAATTGAAGCCACCCAGTTTCTATTGTAAGAACTAAGACCAGATACTTAAAGTTCCGTGTTCTTTTAACTCCTCTACATATCACTTCTCAAAACTGTCAACAGTCTTCATTGTGACTGAGACTTCTAACGGTAGAGATCTGACATATGTCTCTGGCATATTAGTTTGAAAAGCAACACTAAGGAAGATCCAGATCTCATTGTATACCTTAGGAGACTGAGACTCAAAGAGAAAAAGTGACTGGTCCATGATCATAGATCTGGAGCCAGACATGGGCCTAAACTCATATTTGATGAGAAATGAATACATTCTCTGTAATCAAGACATCATGCCTTGCATTAGCTAAGAAGTGATTACTCTTCACTTTAGAGAATAAACAGGCCCCCATCTGACATCATTTGTTGTTTAATCTTCATCTGAAACATGTATACTTTTGCATGTCTTTTCATAGCCTGGAACATTTGCCTTAGCAACAAGCATAATAACCAATGAGCTTCTCTGAGACCTCTAAGCAATTTGTAACTACCCAGAGAAAAGTTTCCCCACTCCCTCCATCTGTCTCTTCCCCTTCTTCCCTACTGCTGCCAAAGGGTAAAAGAAAGAAGAACATAAAACATATATAATAATTTTCAGACAGCAGTTTTCTTTGTGCAAGTTGAAAGGCCATCTTTCAGAAGCTCTGAGATCAGAGGGCATTGAGGCTGAGCTGGGCAGAGAAAAAGCAGCTGGACACCAGAAACTACCAGTCCTCGATGTTCAGACATTGGTTTGGAGTAGAAATGGAACTGTTTGGAAGAGCAATGGTAGAGAGGATTGGGGCTGCCAGGTACTATGCAAGGGCTTGAACTCAAAGATATGTTTTTTGTTTTTTAAGCAAATCTAAATCAAATTCTCATCACAGTTTAACAAGAACACCAGAGAATGAGTTATTCCAGCCAAGATAAACATTCTCTACGGTCCCTGAACCTGGATCCCATGCAAATGTGAGCAAAATTTTTAAACAGGGTCTTCCTTATATGGAACTTTGGAGATCAGTTGTTCTGCCCCATTTTATAGGGAGAAAACTGAACGTCAGAGTAGTGACAAGAGGTACCCCAGTTCACTAGTTTATTACAGAGAAAATACGAACATTTGAGTTCTGATTCCAAATTGATTGCTCCTTCCATGACACCAAATGCTGTTCAACATTCTTGCTTATTCCCCAAGTCTTCTGGGAAAGGAAACACTTGTGGGTCTGAAGATCCCTTATTCTAGCACATTTCTCCTGCTTCTCTCTTTCTTCTTCCAGAATTCCATGTTTGTCTGGTGCAGATGACCATCTTGGTGACTTCTTTGACTTCTCTCACCATAAACAAATGTAGACACACACACACACACACACGTATAAAATTGTATGTGTGGTGATCTGAAAGATGGTTTCTAGGGTCATTTTCAAAGACAAAATAAGATCCTATGGTCCCCGGATAAAATTCAGGTCCTAAATCTGTTATTTCACTAGCACCGTGGATAAGTATGCCTGAATCATAAGCCTCTTAGTGTTTGGGCCAAGTAAGCCAGAGAGAATGAAATGAGTATGAGAGCAAATTAATGGAGTTTTTGGGATATCTTATCAAGGTCTTGGACCCAGACAGGTGAGCTTCCTTCTAACAGTAGGCTAAAACTTAGACAAGTTGTAAGAATGGAGTAACGGTATTAAATTCCTACTGTTTATCCTATAATGTCAGGCAAGTCCCGTAGGCTCTCTGAACTTCAGTTTCCTCATGTATAAAATGGAACGGATAAAGCCCTGTCTCATAGGGTTATTTAAAAAAAAAAAAAAAAAAACAAAATCCCAAGTAAGTAATGAATATTATCAATAAATGTTCATTTCCCCATCGTTCACCAATTTTCCTGACTGTACCTTTTATCTTTTACTGGTTCATTCCCCTTTTGAAAATGTAGGCACATCTCAAAGTTCTCTCCTTGTCCCCTGTCTTTTCTCTAAACCCTCTTCCTGGCACTCCCATTATTCCTATTGTATTAATTTTTACTTATTTTCAAAGGAGTCCCATGTCTTTCCCTGTATCACTCCAGAGTCTCTTCTCTATTTCCAAATACCTATTGGTTAACTGCACTTGGATAACTCACCCAAGACTAAAAAGTTGATAAAGACCATTTGTTTAAATGTCTATGCTCACTGAGAAATTATCAGTTCCTTAGATCCTGCAACATTTTTCTCTTTTATTTCTTCATTCTTTCTCCATCCAGTTCCTACCACAGTTCACGAAAGTTAATAGATGATCAATAAATCTATTTTGAAGAAATGAATAAACAAATATTCAAATAAATAAATGAAGAAAGGTGGATACTGTGTTGGCTAAGGATTTATATAAACAATGAAGGTCCTCATTTAGTCTGAATTTTCCAGAGCAATCTTAATTTTGTATGTTCTGTTTGTTTTTATTTCAGTTCAAGTGTTAGTCTCCGTGTCAGATTCTGTGGATAGGTAGATTTTCAATGAGGAAAATGCAGTTCCTATAACAATAGGCTAGGTGAGAGAAGATAAAAATCTGAACTGCAACAGTGGCAGTGGATTTGGATTGGGGGATCATGATGAGAGACACAGAGGTAGAATCATATATAGTGTCATCTTTGTATAGCAAGAAGAGCAGAGTTGTGTGAGAGGCAGCACACAATTTCTATTAGCATTTCAATGAGATAATATGAGCCTCTCTTTGAATTTGCTTTGTTCCCTGAGCCCTGTCTGGTACCCAGATGAGCTTCCATCTGAGTCTCAGTGTAGGTCTCAGTAAATAAGGACCAGCCTCTTGCTCCAACACTACACAAAGACATCTAAGCCCTTTCAGAATTTTTTGGCATGAAGTTTGCTGGTTCTAGTAGGATGTTCAATGCATCCTTATTACTCTGACCCATCATAAGTGCTTGCCCAAACCTAATCCAGCACCACTTAATTATTGTGGCAATCTGACCCTTCCTCTATTTCTCAGATGTGTCTTTCCCTGGGAGACTGGGCACTTCCAAGTACCTCTCATATGTCCTGCCTCTTCCTATCACCAGCTTCGCTTATGCTCTGCTGCTCACCACTCCCTTGGTATGGTTTTCTTCATTCATTATCTCTTCCATTCATTTATCCATCCAACAACCATTTCAATCCAAATTAGTTCATCAAACATTACCGACTATGAATGCATGCTAGGCCTTTCACTAGGCACCAAAGTTGCAGAGATGACAATCACTGAATACAAGGATCCCTCAGGTTGGTGGAGAAGGTAGTCATCTATTGCTGCTTAACAAACCACCTCAAAACTAGAGAGATGTAAAGCAACCATTTTATCCTGCTCATGGTTTCTGTGAGCAAAGAATTGGAATAGAGTACAGTGGAGATGGCTTGTCTCTGCTTCACAATGTCTTGAGAATTTGAAGGACTCTAAGATTGGAGGTAATTTAACAGCTGGACGATATCACTGTGGAGGAATTAACTTAAATGTTGGCCTGAACCTCAGCTGGAGTTATACTCAGAAGCTGGCAGGACAGAAACAAGGAGGCATTATTACCAGGTACGTCACAAAAAAACTGGCCAGAGACACCAGTTCTCAATTCTTTTTGGTTTATAAAAACCTTACCCAAGCACTTAATATGCACAAGGATTTGCTGCTCACATCTCTTTCTATCTCATATCCCAGTTTTTCAGGTGTTTTCTCAACTATTATCTCAAAGGATTTTCCCAACCATGCTTAAAGGTCAGTGTGACAAAAGTGAGGTTTGAAGTCCCCCACTGATCCTTATACAGAGTTGAGCATCAAGCAAGTCCAAAAGGAAATATTCATCCTGTTGATTTATATCAAAATCCAAAGGAATTTGGCTGGGCAACTGTGTGTGTGTGTGTGTGTGTGTGTGTGTGTGTGTGTGTGTGTGGTGTCAGGCTTCTGCCTCTGTATGGGGCTGAGTGTGAGGCCAGCCAGGGTGAATGGCGTGGAAGATTGATATACTTGGCTCCAGCGGTCTGAGGTTTTTCAACTTTAGATCTTTCACCTTGCTGTGTTTAGCACATCTTTCAGCCACTCATTACCCAGAGTGAGAGTGCAGGTGGTTTTCAGATCTGTAAAGAAAAGGGTAGGATGGCTGAAACACCTGTGAGTGGCCTGAAATTGCAACCAAAAATAATAAGGCCTCTCCAGATTAATTCTCCATAGGTTATCCCATCTAGCCCGCTACCCCTCAGACATTTGAGGAAGAGATAGAAAACAGCTCAAAGTGGTAGAATGAGCCCTGGGCAAGGAGAGACCAGGGCACATATCAAAAGCTCATATTTTCACCAAAAACTGTCAAGCCAAGAGCCAAATCAGGAACGATCTCCCATTCACAATTGCCACAAAAAGAATAAAATATCTAGAAATACAGCTAACAAGGGAGGTGAAAGATCTCTACATGGAGAACTATAAATCACTGCTCAAAGAAATCAGAGATGACACAAACAAATGGAAAAACATTCTTTGCTCATGAATAGACAAAATCAACATCATTAAAATGGCCATACTGCCCAAAGCCATTTATACATTCAATGCTATTCCTATTAAACTACCATTGAGATTCTTCACAGAACTAGAGAAAACTATTTTAAAATTCTTATGGAACCAAAAAAGAATCCAAATAGCTGAGACAGCAAAAAGAACAGAACTGGAGGCATCATGCTACCCGACTTCAAAGTATACTACAGGGCTACCATAACCAAAACGGCATGTTACTGGCACAAAAATAGACTCAAAGACCAATGGAGCAGGATAGAGAACCCAGAAATAAAATCACACACCTACAGCCATCTGATCTTCGACAAACCTGACAAAAACAATCAATAGAGAAAGGATTCCCTATTCAATAAATGATGCTTTGATAACTGGCTAGCCATATGCGGAAGACTGAAACTGGACCCCTTCCTTAGACCATATATAAAAATTAACTCAAGATGGATTAAAGACTTAAATGTAAAACCCAAAACTATGAAAACCCTGGAAGACAACCTAGGCTATATCATTCAGGACATAGCCACAGGCAAAGATTTCATGATGAAGATGCCAAAAGCAATTGTAAAAAAAGCAAAAATTGACAAATGGAATCTAATTAAACTAAAGAGCTTCAGCAAGAAAAAAAAAACCTATCAATAGAGTAAACAGACAACCTACAGCATGGAAGAAAACTTTTGCAAACTATGCATCTGACAAAGTTCTAATATTCAGCATCTATAAGGAACTCAAACAGATTTACAAGCAAAAAAGGCAAACAATTCCATTAAAAAATGGGCAAAGGACATGAACACACTTCTCAGAAGACATACAGCCAACAATCATATGAAAACAAGCTCAACATCACTGACAATTAGAGAAATGCAAATCAAAATCACAATGACATACCATCTTACACCAGTCAGAATGGCTATTAAAAAGTCAAAAAATAACAGATGCTGGTGAGGTTATGGAGAAAAAGGAAGGCTTATACACTGTTGGTGGGAATGTAAATTAGTTCAGCCGTTGTGGAAGACAGTGTGGCAATTCCTTAAAGACCTAAAGACAGACATACCACTCGACCCGGCAATTCCATTACTGGGTATACACCCAAATAAATATAAATCATTCTATTATAAAAACACATGCACGCTTATGTTTGTTGCCACACTATTCACACTAGCAAAGACACGAAATCAAACTAAATGCCCATCAATGATAGAGTGGATTAAAAAAAAAAAAAAAGGTGATACATACACCATGGAATATTATTCAGCCTTAAAAAAGAACAAGATTGTGCCCTTTTCAGGGACATGGATGGAGCTGAAGGTCATTATCCTTAGCAAACTAATGCAGGAACAGAAAACCAAATACTCAATACTGCATGTTCTCATTTACAAGTGGAAGATAAATGATGAGAACACATGGACACATAGAGGGAAACAACACACACTGGGGCCTATTAGAGGCTAGAGGGTGGGAGGAGGGAGAGGATCAGGAAAAATAACTAATGGATACTAGGCTTAATACCTAGGTGATAAAATAATCTGTACAACAAACCCCCATGACACAAGTTTACCTATATAATATATCTGTACATGTACTTCTGAACTTAAAAACATCGAAGCAAGGCCCTCCACCAGCAAAAAGATTATAACTTGCTGAAGGCTCTGATGATTGTTAGCGTTTTTAGCAATAACGTATTTTTAATTTTTAAAGAAGCCTATATTTGGCTTACCACTTAAAGAGCATGCTTGCAGTTTTATTTGAATTCTAATCCCTAAAAAGGGCATTTTGTTTATTTTCTTCTGAAGTTCTAAAATAGCTGTATGGTAAGTAAAGTGCATTAATTTCAACTGTACATTTGATGAGTTTTGATTAAAATATACACCTGGGTAGTCAATATTCAGATCAAGATATAGAATATTTTGTTTGTTCTCAGATGCTCCCTTAATGCCCCTTCCATTCGATAACTTCCCAGAGGTAATCCTTTTTCTGAGTTTTATCACCATAAATTAGTTTTACTTGTTGTTCATATAATGTATGAACATACAATGCCTAAACTTCATACAAATGTAATCACACAATATGTGTACTTTTGGGTCTGGTCTCTTTCACTAAGCATGTTTTTGAAATCCATTTATATTGTTCCATTATATTAGTCATCTATTTCTGTGTAACATTATTACCAGAAACTTAGCACACTAAAGTAACAGACATCTATTATCTTATAGTTTCTGTGGGTCAGGAGTCTGTGCATGGCTTGGCTGGGTCTTCTGCTTCAGGAAATCAAGATACTCGCAAAGGCTGTGGTCTCAACTGGGAACGGGAAAATATCCACTTCCAAACTCACGTAGTTAATAGCAACATTCAGTTGCATGCAGGCTGCTGACTGAGGGCCTCAATTTCCTGATGCCTATTGAAAATATATTATCAATGGAGCTACAAACACTCACTTTAATTGAGTACATCCCCAGGACTACTCCTGGGGATCTCTGGGTCATAGATCACATGTATATTTAGCTTTAGTAGGTATTTATAGATGCTTATTCTTAATCCTCACAGTTACCTTGGAGGTAGCTATCATTATCTCTATTTTATAGATGAGGAATTGGAAGCTTAGAGAGAGAAGAAAACTTGACCAAGAATCCATGATAGTAGGAAGCATCTTAGTTAGGTTCAAACCCAGGCTTTGCTGGCCCCAAGACCCTTTATACCACCACAGTGTTTCACCAACCACAACTATTGGTATACTACCTTCATGATTTCTACCATATCTTAAACAATACTATCCATGAAATCATTGCTCTGATCTGCCAGTGATTTTTTCTTAATACAGCACAAATAGATATACATAACTATGAAAATTAAAAAGTCATCCATATACCACCTAAAATTGTCTTGCTTATCACAGACCAGTGGTGCTGGTACAAAAACTTAGGAAACACTGTTGGGCTATGTATTGTAGTCAGGGATTGGATTCTTCCTGTCTCGGCCCTGTCACTGATTCTCTGTTTCCTTAGGCAAATCCTTTTCTCTCTCTGAACTCCGGCTGCCCCATATGTACAATGAGAGGCTTGCAGTCAACCATTTAGAGACCCTTCCAGGTTTATCTTCTGTTCTGGATCAAAGATAGGAATAAGAAGAATCAGATGACAGTTGCACCTTGGCACCAGGATTAGGATGTTTCAGCCAATCAGTTTCCCTCTCTTGTGAAATGGCAAAGTCCTTGCTTTCTGTCATCTACATCTGTGTGCACATTTATTTATTTGAAATAGGGCAGTACATATGTGCATACATACATGTCTCTCTATTGAGGTTGAGAGGGGGACTATGTACATATATGGTTGGGTGGGGACACCTATGTTTCACGGAATTTCTCCCACAACCCTTCATGTCCTCCAGAGTGCCACATGACTTCAGCTTTACAACTATTTGTACTCAAAGTGTAGAAAACCTACCTGTGTAATTATTGCTGTTGCTATTTGTTTTTTCCAGCACAACTCCTTTTGAATCCAGTAGCTTGGGGAGCAAAACATGGCCACAGGATCATACTCCTTTCTCAATGGGGTGTTATAATTGTATGAAATTGTTGTCATTATTTAGAAAATATCACAAAGGGTTGTACTTTCAGTTCCAGGCTATATGGATTTCAGTTAGTTGTTATGATCATCCTTCTCCTGCTAGCAAGAACTCCCAGTCTCTGCTAAGCCATGAGCAACAGCAGGGACCTTGTTTATGTGATGAATTGATTAATTTGATGAATTAATGTTATGGTACTAGGAGAACATTTACACTCTGAACCACACACCCACTTACTAGTTCAAAAACATTTTAGGTACCTCCATAGGCTTGACTTCAGACTCAGCAATCAATCTGAATTATGAACAAATCAGCGTTGACAGAGAGCTTGCTAGGTGCCCCCTGTATCAGCCTAAACCACGGAGCAGAGAAGCACAGGAAAGGGGCAAGGAAGAGAAAAGCTGCATTTGGGCGTCTACTCTAGATGATAGGTTAAGCACTACCATTTATAAATTTACTCTCAGAAACCCTCTCAAGGAGGTATTACTACTATACTGCTTTTATAGAAAATAATCTGAAAAATCACATAGTGACATAATAGTGGCAGAGCCAGTGTCTCTCTCCAGGCCCAACTCCAAATCTATGTTTTTGCCACTACAGTATACTGTTATTACAAGTGTCCCTGCCCTTCAGCTCTAGGAAATGGAAAATAATCTATGAAAGACATACCTAGCTTTCTACCAGGTCTTGTTCGTGTTTTACCTCCTTCAAGATGTCTTTCTTGACCTTCCCAGCCCATAGGGTTCTTCTCCTGCTTATAATCTATGTAGCAATCACTGAATCTGTATCCCTTTTTCGGGAAATTGTGTAACACGGTGAGAAGTGTCCTTGGAGACTAGTCCAAACCCTTACTTGTACTGATGAGGAAAACTGGAGCCGAAGGCAGGGAAAAGGAATTGCTCAGGGTCACACAGCAGATTAGATTAATAACTGGGGCTAGATCATAGGCCTTCTGATTCTTGGTCTAGTACTTTTGTTCCTACATCCAGGTTGGGGCAAGAGATGCAGAAGAGAGATGACTATTAACTTGGTATAGGGGAACAATCAAATCTGATATTCAGAAACCAAATGGAAATAATCTAATGCATGTAAAATTGCATAGCATGCTCACAGATATATAATAGTTTCTTAATATGTTTTGGTTGTCTGAATCAAAGAACTCCCTTCTACCACCTGCTCAGGGTCTACACAGCCAGGGATTAGAGCAACCAAAGCAATCTGTGACTACAATTTAGTTCTTTAGATAGAGAGTCTCTACTCTTCTCATTTATCTGTTTTCATGTATTTATAATTTATATACTTATTTCCTTTTTCCTTTGTTTAATTTTTAACAAAATTTCCTTTTGCAATTTCAACTTCAACTTCCTATTAATCCTCTACATTTCTGTTCATGTCACTTTTCTGATAAAAATGCAACGATTCCCAATCAACAGGATAAGACCAACTTCTCAGTGATCAAAATTAGATCCCAAAGTTCCTCTCTATTCTTATTCTTTATATCCTGTTGCCTCTTCCCTTCGATACACGCCCTAATCTGAAGTAATTACAACTTACTATCAATTTGCTATGTCCTTTCATTCACCTGTCTCTTTGCACATGATGTTCCCTCAGTATACCAGCATGCTCTATCCCTACTTCTGTGCTTAGCAAGCTCAATTTTAAAAACCCACTGCGAATATCATATTAAGTGTTAAATCTTCCCCAACTTTCCCAGGGTAAATTAGCTGCTTCCTCCTAAATGCAGTTTATCCATCTTTAAGAAGATTGATTATACTGTATTCCGTGTGCATATCTGTTATTCCCTCAGTGCCTCTATCCTTTGCTGTGAAATGTTTGAAAAAATAAATGAAGTCTTCCTTATCTCTCTCTTGTTTTATGTGCTCCGTGAATGTTTGTGATTGATGGCACAACTCAAGCAGAGAAAGTGCAGAGGCCAATCTATAATTGTTTCTCCCTAACTTAGAGCTGCTTCCTGCACACTCTTTCCATTTTAACCAGGGTATTCTGAGCCAGGGTGAGAAAGCAGAGTTGCTTCCCTATCTCTCCTCCTTCTCTTTTTAACATGAACAATACTACAAGAGGGAAGGAGAGGCGCTAAGCTAACAGGACTCAGTGGGGAGGAAGAGTCAAGGATTCTCCCACCATGGGCAAGCTCACCCCAGAGGCATAGCACTCCGCGGCTGGTCGCTGGCGCTCAGGTACAGCCCCTGCCGTTCGTCTGCCCCTCAGACAAGAAAGAGACTGCAGCCGGGGGAAGCCTCAGGGCCCCTGGGACCCAACCAGGAAGCGCTGCTGGGCGAGGGGGTGATCCCGCGGCACACTGGGAGCTCTGCGACGGACGCAAGCACGATGCTGCCACCACTTTCTGTTTCCAGAGGTTGGCCCTGTGGGAAGGAGGCAGGCAAAAGATGCATAATATATGCATGCCGCTCTCTGGTTTCAGAGTCACTTCTTCTACCCAAGTTAGGTCTTGGACTCTACAAGAAAAACAGTTGATGTACTACTTCCTCAGTCATGGGTATTGGAAGCATCAGAGGATTGGGTCTGGCCCTGTGCATCTGTATCCTGAGAAATACCTGGAACCTAAACTGGAGACTGGAATCCAGGTCTCAGGTAAAAGGGTCTGAGGAGAAGGGACTATTTATCCTGAAGCCAGGAAGCCATAGGAGAATGGGTTTCAGTCTTCAGAGTTATGAAGGGGTCAGGTGGAGCAGACCTGAAAGCAGATTCCAGTTCAGTATAATGTAGAACTTTCTAAAATCGGAGTCCCCTTAATGAAGAAGTAACAGGCTGCCTTGACAGAAAATGAATTCTCCAATCCTGATGGTGTTCAAGTAGGAGCAGAGTGATTGACTTGTGAAGATTCAAAGTAATTAAAAGTATTACTTTTTTTAATTAAGATTCAAAGTAACTTAGTTGCCCTTGGAGCCCAACCTTATGGTGCTCCTACCATCCATCAAGGAAGATTCAAACTCTTACACCTTTTCTAGTTGAAGGAGGTAGTAGTGGACTCCTCTACTGTGTTAACGTCAACCTCTAAAATTTTAAGATCCCTACATTTTGTTAATTTCTCCTGCTAACCCAGGAGACAAAGCTACCTCACTTTGATGCACAGGCATAGAGTAGCACTTATTAAATAGATGATAATATCTGTGTGCTCAGCATGTGAGACTTCCATACTTTATACCTAGAAAGGACTTACTACTTTTCAAACTGAACTTCTCAACTACCCTGAAGGAAAGATGGGGTTAACAATCTCACTCTACAGATTAAGAAAATAATGCTAAGAGTGGTTAACTTTCCTAAAATAGCTATAAAGAATATAGCTATTTATTCTTTATAAAGTGTCAGATTATGCTCTTCTGCAGTACAGTGTCACCCACAGCCAGATCAGCCTGGCAGATTTCCTCCTCAGCAGTATTTATTGACCATCTATCATATACCAAACACTGTAGAATGCAATTTACAGGTCGTTCTTCACATCCCATATTTTAATTCTGAAAATCTTCAAGCTTACAGATAAGTTGAAAAATAGCACACATTGTAAAAAGAAAGTGCAATGAATATTTCTTTTCCATCCATCTACACACACACACACACACACACACACACACACACACGATTGTTGTTAAACCATTTAAAGAGTTAATTGCAGACATCATAAAATTTCACCCAGAACACTTCAGCCTGTATCTCCAAAACATGAATAGACTCCTATATAATCACAGTGGTATTATCACACTTTAAAAAGTAAGTGTTGATTCAATGTTAACTAATATGCATTCTACCTTCTAATTTCCTCAGTTGTTTAAAAAATGTGCTTTTTAGATTTACTGTTTGTTTTCTGTCTGGAAACCCATTGATGTCTATAAAATTTGTGTCATGTCTCTTCAGTCCTTTTAAATCTAGAATGTCCCCCAACAGACACCTTTTTTGTTTCTCACAACTGACATTTTCGAAGACTCCAGGACAACTGGCTTACAGAATGTTGTAGGTCTCTTTTAATGAAGAAGATAGGCCACATAGCTTCCCTGCTTTAAATGTTCCAATTCTTTCCCATTGTGATTAGAGTAAAATCCAAACTCCTCACTTATAGTGTGGCCTCTGCTTACCTCTCCAGTTTCGTGTTCTATGACTCTTTCTTTTACACGCTATGCTTTAACAACATTGTCCTCCTTATGTCTCTTGAATATTTCAACCTTGCTCCTGGCTCAGGGCCTTAGCAGCCTGGTTTTTCTGTCTGCAGTGCTTTTTGCCCAGAACTTGGTATGGTTGGCTTCTTTGCACCATTCAGGTCTCAGCTCAAATATTACTTCCTCTGGTAGCTAGTCTTCAAAGGTGAGACTCCCCAAGGAATCATACCACCATTATTCACATCCTTATGTAGTTTATATTCTTGAATCTGAGTTGGTCCTCTAACTCCCTTTTAACCAGTAGAATATGGCAGAATTAATTCTGTAAAGCTTCACAGGCTAAATCAGAAGAGCACTGTAGCAAGAACCTGGAACAGTGCCTGGCACAGAGTAGGCCCTCATTTTCTGTTGGACTGATGAGTTTCCTCATTGGTCTCTTGAAATGCTTGTCCTGAGGAAAGCCAACCACTTTGTAACAAGTATGACTACCTTAAGAACACCATGCTATGAAAAAGCCCATGCTACCTATGTGGAGAAGTCACATGAAGAGAGAGATGTCCAGCGAGTTTCCAGAGTATCTAGCCATCCCAGTTTAAGTTCTCCTAGTTCATCTGTGGGCCCAGCTTAAGCACCATCCATGTGAGTGAAGAAGCCTTCCTGCACATTTTATTTTCTTCACAGTACTTATCACCATCCAAAATTGTCTTGTTTACCAGATTACACGTCTATTGTATTGTCTCTTTCTGCTGGAATGCAATCTCTGTGAGAAACAGAGGCCTTGGCTGCCTTGTTCACTACTGTATCCCCAGCACCTAAGCAGTGCTTCTCAGACTTTATTGTGCATACAAATCACCTCAAATTCTTTTTTTAAATACAGGTTCTAATTCAGAAGGTCTGGAATATGGCCTGAGATTTAGCATTTCAAACAGGCTCCTAGATGATGCAGATGCTGCTAGCCTAGACCACAAATCGACAGCACGACAGTAGAGGTCTCTAGGTAGGAGTGAAAGAATTTGGAATCTGTCTGAGTGAAGCACATCCCCTTCTCCATGATCTTTTGCATCTCCTGTTTCTCTTGAAAGAATCAGAAGGTCTGGCAGTCCTGGGCTGGCATTCGCACACTACAACAATTAGCTGGAGCTGGGTGCAGGTATTAGAGGACAGCCCCTGCCTAATGTATCCTTCCTTTCCTGGGCAGTCATTCAAATAGTGGCCCCTGCTCTTCAGAGTTCTCTATCATTTTTATTACCACTTCACAGATTCAGGAGACAAAACCTAAAATGTCCATGCCCTCAAACAGGTTCTTATTTTTTCTCTAGGAATGGCCACATTCATATTCAAGAAATGTGGCCTGTCTAGAACAGTGCTTCTCAAATGTTAATGTCAGTTGATTTTCTTGTTGAAATGCAGATTCTAAGTGTACTAAGACCTACATTTCCAATAAGTTCCCAGGTGATGCCAGTGTTGCTAGTCTGCAGAACACACTTTGAGGCATGAATATCTAGAACAGTGCCTGGCACAGAGTAGAAACTCAATATTTGTTGGACAAGAAAACTGAGATGCAGAGAATTAAGTGACTTGCCTAAGGTCACACAACTGATATATAACAGAGTCTACCCTCAAACAAGTCCATCTGATGACAAAGCTAACCTATGATATCCTAAAATCTCAGCTTGGTTTAACACTTGAGTGGCCTTATGCATAGGTACAGTATGATTTCAAAGGCAACAATAGACACTCACCATCATAAGCCCCTCCCACCTGCCTGGAATTCCTTATACAGGCTACAAAATCTTAAACCCCACAACTGGGCTGCTGCTGGCCTTTGAATGCAAACATCTGGAAGAGTGAAGGTCAGACAGTAGAACTAACAACTGGGAACAAGTCAGGATCCCGAATAGTGAGGAATGATCTAAAAGATTGGGCAAAGGCCAGGTGCAGTGGCTCACGCCTGTAATCCTAGCACTTTGGGAGGCCAAGGTGGGCGGACCACTTGAGGTCCGGAATTCAAGACCAACCTGGCCAACATGGTGGAACTCTGTCTCTACAAAAATACAAAAATTAGCCAGGCATGATGGCGGATGCCTGTAATTCCAGCTACGAGGGAGGCTGAAGTGGGAGAATTGTTTGTACCCAGTAAGTGGAGGTTGCACTGAGCGGAGATTGCACCATTGCACTCCAGGCTGGGTGACAAAGCGAGACTCCGTCTTGGGAAAAAAAAAAAAGATTGGGCACACATAGAAGTAATATTCAAAATATTTAGTATCCTGTATGATATAGTTTGGCTGTGTCCCCACCCAAATGTTATCTTGAATTGTAGCTCCCATAATTCCCACTGTCGTGGGAGGAACATGGTGGGAGGTAATTGAATCATTGGGGTGGGTCTTTCCTGTGCTGTTCTCTTGATAGTGAATAAGTCTCATGAGATCTGATGATTTTATAAAGGGGAGTTCCCTTGGATATACTCTCTTGCCTGCCACCATGTAAGACGTGACTTTGCTCTGCCTTTGCCTTCTGCCGTGATTGTGAGGCCTTACCAGCCATGTTGAACTGTGAGTCCATTAAACCTTTTTCTTTTTAAATTACCCAGTCTTGCATATGTCTTTATTAGCAGCATGAGAACAGGCTAATACACTATATAATATTGACTGCAATCTATCTGAAGGGATATAGGCCTGTAATACTGGAGCAGAGTTCTAGAGGCATTACCACTTTAGTTCCTGGATTCCAGGAAGGTATGGGAGTAGAAAGTGAGGGACTGGAATAACAGGGGGCACACAAGGGACTTAATGCAGTTACTATTTACCAACTGGTATGAAGTATTTCAGTATTTAGGAACTGGCACTGCCATATAAGTGTAATTTGCCTGAATATTAGCCCTGAGCATCAGGTTAAAGCAAGTCAAACAATCTTGGGAGCCAAGTCCCAGATAAAGATCAGCAGCAAACCCCAGACATTAGACTGGCAGCTGATTATAGACTCAGAAATAATAAATGCCATGTGAATACTATCTATGGCAGCAGATCCCATCAGTCTGAGGCAGGACGTTAGGATTATCTGGATAGTAGGTGTCTGGGCAGACAGAACCTCATAAGCTGAAATGCATCCACATCAAGGTGTAATAAGCCAGTCAGACAATTCTTAGAGCAGATGTCACCTGTTGGCAAAGGAATAGAGGTGGACTGTCTTTAGCAGTTCTTCTCCAGATGTGGTCTCTGGACCACTTGTCTCAGAATCACCTGGTATGAGTGTTTAAAAATAAGTAATTTTAAGGACTCACTTCAGGCCTATTAAGTCAGAATTTGGGGGAGAAGTATATAGGCATTTTGTAACAGACATTCCAAAAGATTCTGATATGTTCTCAAGTTTAAGACCCATTTACCTAAAGTGTGTATGAAGGACAAGAAGGTAGGTGCTATATGAGAATGGCTGCCTACTTTGCTTAGAGAGGTTGAGGTCAGGTTACAAAAGAGCCTATATGGTCAGGCTAAGAGGGGTGGATGAATATGATGTAATAGGGATCATCTGAAGGTTTATGATAAGAGGGAAAATTAAGAGGTATTGGGGAAGACAATTCTGGTGGCAGTGTATATGGATTAAATAGGAGAGATACTTAAGAGAGAAAGATAAGTTACAGGATTTTAGAGTAAACTGAAGTGTTTTCTACTTGCTAAATTTTAGCAGTCATGGCTTGGAGCACCTCTGTCATGTTGGTCAACCCAGGAAACCTTCTGCTGAAAAAGAATCTAGACTGACAATGCCTGGCTCTCACTATTTCCTGTCTACAGATCCCAGTAATTTGGCTCCCATGGCTCCTCTTTTATAAGTTGAAGTCATATTCTGCCTTCCACCTGCCACTTGGAAGTGCCAGTCATGGGCCCAGGCCCACCCTGTGGTATAGCTAGAAATTTAGCAACCATTCATCCCATAATTGCCAAGATGTTACATTTCCATAACTTTTAGTTTAGTTTGAATAAATATTTATTGAATAACCACTTTGTTCCAGAAATTGTGCTATGCCCTGGAAATACAGAGGTAACTTAAAGTATGATTTTTTTTTTGAGACAGAGCCTCATAAAGGCAGACATGTAGACCAATGGAACAGAATAGGGGCCCAGAAATAAATCCACACAAATACAGTCAACTGATCTATCCAAAATTTTTGCAGCCTGTCCAGCTGACAAGGTCTAATATCCAGAGTCTAATAGGAATTTAGGTAAATTTACAAGAAAAAAAAACCCTATTTAAAAAATGGGCAAAGGACATGGACACTTCTTGAAAGATGACATTTATGCAACCAAACAACATACTGAAAGACGCTCAACATCACTGATAATTAGAGAAATGCAAATCAAAACCACAATGAGATACCATCGCATGCCAGTCAGAATGGCAATTATTAAAACGACAAAAAACAACAGATGCTTGTGAGGCTGCAGAGAGATAAGAACACTTTTACTCTGTTGGTTGGAATGTAAATTAGTTTAACCATTGTGGAATACAGTGTGATGATTCCTCAAAGACCTAAAAACAGAACTACCATTTGACCCAGCTTCTGTATCAGTCTATTGCAGACTCTACCCTTTTAATTGCCACTCCATGCAGTGTTCTTCTCCTCTTTCTGCCTTGGTTCCTCATTTTTTATGTTTTTTTTTTTTCCACCCAGTAACAGGACAAGGGACATTCTGACACTTTCCCAAGGCTCTTAACATGAAATGTTGCCTGTTAAATATTCTACAGAGTCTTCCATTTTTTCAATAATCCATGCCCCATCCTCAGCTCCCACATGCCTCACACACTTTTTCTCTCATCTCTGCATCTTACCCTCTTACCCTCTCTCTAGACCAGTGGTTCCTGAGCTTGGTCACACATTAGAATCATCTAGGGAGCTTTAACAAAAAACAATGTCCAAGTCATATGTCAGCCCAATAAGGAGGGAATCTCTAAGGGTGTAGTTCAGGCATCCACAATATTAAAACTCCCCAAATTATTCCAGTGTTGAGTTAAAGTTGAAAGCCATTGCTCTAGACAACTCTAATATAGTATTTCTTGGCCTTTTTATTGTTTCTAAATATTTTTTTCCAAATCATCTCACCCATAAAATGTTAATATCATGCATTTATATCTGTTTATATATCTGTTTATATACTGTTTATATATCTGTTTATATACTGTTTATATATCTGTTTATATACTGTGACCCTTTGGTGGTCCATAAACCAGTGTAATAGCTAAGATTCCTCCCTCCCCCACCAAGAGTAAATTTTTACCCTTTGGGGAACTATATCATCCCAATTTAAAATTCATGCTAATGACTTGCTAACTTCACTTAGAATTTGATAGAAATGCAGAATCTCAGGTCCCATTCCTGACCTACTGAATCTGAACTTACTTTTTAACAAGTATTTAGCATGCATTTTAAATTCGAGACACACTGCTTTACAAGTCTTCTCCTCCGCCAACAAAGCCATTGGACCTAGGGATCTGAGTAAGGTGATTAGGAGCAGTAGCATTTATGGAGACCTAGAACATCAGGACTGAGATGGAGGTTAAAAGCATCTAGTGCAAGCCTCTGTCCCATGTTTGAACTTCTCAAAAAAAGTCCTGCTGAGTAGTCATCCAGCCATTGATGGAATAACTCCGACGATGAGAAATGATTACTCCAGGCTGACTTTTCCAAGATCACTTTTAGAATGAGATACTTTGTGTTGAGCTGAAATTATTCTTCCCATGATATTTACCCTTGTATCCTGCTTTGCACCCTGTCACCACCCAAAATGTACCTACTCATTCTGCCCCATGACTGCTCTAAGCTCTGGAAACAGAGGCCACAGTCCCCTCAGTCTTCTTTTCTTTTAAGGTAATTCAGCCACTCTTCATAGGTCACATTTCCTCTTCTTTCTCCAGACTGCTCATTCTCTTCTGGATATACATTGAACTGTTTGAGCCACAGTTAATGGTCTGGACCTACAGCTTGTGTGGGCTGTGTCCCAGGTGCAGACTGACTTAAGAGAAATAAAGTAAAACTGTCGCTTCCCTTGTCCAAGATCGTAAATTTTATTAATGCCCTCCTACATTTAAATTAACTTTATTGGCAACTACATTATGCTGTTGGTTTATACTGAATTGACTGTCGACTAAAACCTTGAGAAGTTTCCACATAAGCTGCTTTACAGCCACATCTACAGCAGCCTGTTCTTCAGTTAGTTTCTGGTACCTGAGTGCAAATCTTGATATTATCTGCACTGAGCTTCACTTTTTTTCTTTTTAAAGAGACAGGGTCTTGCTCTGTTGCCCAGCCCTGGAGTGCAGTGCACAGTCATAGCTCACTACAGCCTTGAACTCCTGGGCTCAAGGGATCCTCCTGCCCCAGCCTCCTGAGTTGCTAGAGCTACAGGTGCATGCCAGCACACCCAGTTCTTTTTTAATTTTTTTTGTCGAGATAGGGTCTGGCTATGTTGCCCAGGCTGGTCTCGAATTCCTGGCCTCAAGCAATCTTCCCTCCTAGGCCTCCCAAAATGTTGGGATTGCAGGCATGAGCCACATTGTTAAACAATTTAAAAAATGTTAGTAATCCAAAAAGTACAAATTAAAGTGATATATCATCTGGAGACAGATACTATTAAATTAGTAAATAATTTATAAGTGCTAATACCCAGGGTTTGGGTGAGTATAGGAAAACAGATACTGAGTGGGAGTAAAAAATTAAGTGTAATCTTTCTGAATGGCAATTTGGCAATATCACAAAAAGAACATCTAAACGTGCATCCTTCTTATCCAAAAATTTTACTTCTAAGAATTTACTCTAAGGATATAATCAGAATCATACAAGAAATATATATACATAAATGTTTATTACTGCATTTCATATTCATTGAACAATTGGGAACAACCTTAATACTCTACAAAAGAGGACTGGTTCAATAAAACTAAGTAAATAATTTGAATAAAATATGGCAATTAAAATCACACAAAAAACCCTTACAGATATTGAAAAATGTTGATATTGTTAAATAATAAAAGTAGGTTACAATATATGTATATATGTATATATATGTATGTACATATAAATACACACACACACACACATATATATATATACACACACAGTTTGATCCCAATGTGTATATGGAAACAGCTGCATATAAATTTCTATTAAAGTATATTCCCCAACAAGGTTTGTTTTGTTTTTTGATTTTTCCTATGAGTACATAATAGGTGTATATATTTGTGGAATACCTGAAATATTTTGATACAGGCATACAAAGTGTAATAATTGCATCAGGGTAAATGAGGTATCCATCACCTTAAGCATTTATTATTAATCTTTGTGTTACAAACATTTCAATTGTATGTTTTTAGTTATTTTTAAACATACAATAAGTTGTTGACTGTAGTCACCCTGTTGTGCTATCAAATACTAGCATCTGCTAGACATCATTCTACTTGATATCCCCATGAGTTCAATTGTTTTAATTTTTAGCTAGTGTTTTCCATTTTACACTGTGCTCCTGTTACTGATGATAAAATATCAAAAGGTTTGTATTACATAAGACTGAGCTCAAACTGACAGTGTAATGCTAATTGAAAATCCATTTGTTAGAGAACTCACAGAAAACTGCTAATGCTATATGTAAACTTGTCAAAAGTTCAATGTGATATGGCCCATGAGTAACCAACAAGAGTCATTCTAAAGCAAATGGATTCATAATTTAATTTAATCAGAGATTTCCCTGACACCTGAGCAAGTCCAAAACAAGAAGGAAAACACAATTCAGATAATACTTCAGCTACTATTCAGGTGAAATGAGACTCTTAAACTCCCCTCAGACTGGGATGTTAAGTCTCCCTAAAACAGAAATATCTTCTGGAATATGATCCATTCTGGTCATTCATTAAGAGGAAATATAACGAATAATATATCAAGTATTAAACATTCACTATGAATTAGACAATATTTATTCTTTTCTTATTTGTTTCTTTGTTTTTGAGAGAGAGTCTTGCTCTGTCATCCTGGCTGGAGTGCAGTGGCATGATTATGGCTCATTGTAGCCTCACCCTCCTGAACTCAAGTGATTCTCCTACCTCAGGCTCCCAAGTGTCTGGGACTACAGGTGCACACCCCCATACCCAACTACTTTTTTTTTTTTTTTTTTTTTTTTGTAGAGATGGAGGTCTCACTATGTTGTCCAGGCTAGTAGTCAATGCTCCTTCTACATATGTTCATTAGCTAATATAATCTTCCCTATTTGTTTATAAGGTAGGTGTCATCTTTACTTTTGGGATAAAGAAAGTGGAACATCAAAATATTAAGTATCTTGATCACATCTCATAGCTAATCAGTATCCAAGGTGTAATATGAACTCACACTACCTAACTCCAGATTATACACTCAAATCAATTTTTACATGAATTGAACTTCCCTCCAGGCAAGCTGGGGATAGAATGGGCATTCTGAATTTGGAAGGAAAGATGGGGAGCTTTGGAAGGTGAAACTAGGAGAGCGTCTTAAAGAGAGCAGTGTGCAGAAGAGGAGACCCTTGACAGGCTGCTTGTGATCAACCTGAGAAATTGAGCTGTTTTAGACTCAAGAAAAAGAGCTAGGTCAGTGGAACTTAGGAAGTAATCTGAATTGGCATAATCTTAAAATAAAATGCAATTTAGAGTCAGCAATTTCTCTTCTAAGGATTCATCCTAAGGAAATAATGTGAGAAATGTGTGAAGGTGTATATGTGTACGTACCAGAATGTCCATTGAAATGTGAATTGTGACAGCAAAAAAGTTGCGATAAAAAAAAACTTAAATGCACAACAGTAAGGAATTGGATTTAAAATTAGGTTTTTACCCCTGGGATACAGCAAAGGCAATGCTAAGAGGAAAGTTCATAGCCCTAAATGCCTACATCAAAAAATCTGAAAGAGCTCAAAGAGGCATTCTAAGGTCACACCTCAAGGAATTAGAGAAACAAGAACAAACCAAACCCAAACTCAGCAGAAGAAAGGAAATAAGCAAGATCAAATCATAAATAAACAAAATTGAAACAAAACAAAGAAAAAAAGATAAAGGAAACAAAAAACTGGTTCTTTGAATAAATAAATAAAACTGATAAACTGTTAGCAAGATTCACCAAGAAAAGAAGAGATAAAAATCCAAATAACCTCCAGAAGAAACAAAACGAGGCCGGCCGCGGTGGCTCACTCCTGTAATTCCAGCACTTTGAGTGACTGAGGCAGGCAAATCACAAAGTCAGGAGTTCGAGACCAGCCTGACCAACATGGTGAAACCCTGTCTCTACTAAAAATACACAAATTAGTCAGGTGTGGTGGCGAGCATCTGTAATGCCAGCTACTCAGGAGGCAGAGTCAGGAGAATAACTTGAACCCAGAAGGTGGAGGTTGCGGTGAGCCGAGATCGCACCACTGCACTTCAGCCTGGGTGACAGAGCAAGACACTGTCTCAAAAAAAAA
>NW_012108175.1:883387-901714 GCF_000951045.1 Mandrillus leucophaeus | reverse complement strand
AAAGAAAAGAAAAGAAAAGAAAAGAAAAGAAAAGAAAAGAAAAAAGAAACAAAATGGGAGATATTACAACTGACATCACAGAAATACAGAAGATCATTCAAGGCAACTATGAACACCTTTTATGCACATAAACTAGAAAACCTAGAGGAGATGAATAAATTCGTGGAAAGATACAACCTTCCTAGCTTAAATCAGGAGAATTACATACACTGGGCAGACCAATAACAAGCAGCGAGATTGAAATGGTAATCAAAAATTACGGCCAGGCGCGGTGGCTCACACCTGTAATCCCCGCACTTTGGGATGCCCAGGTGGGCAGATCATGAGGTCAGGAGATCGAGACTATCCTGGTTAACACAGTGAAACCCCGTCTCTACTAAAAAATACAAAAAATTAGACGGACGTGGTGGGAGGCACCTGTAGTCCCAGCTACTTGGGAGGTTGAGGCAGGAGAATGGCATGAACCCAGGAGGCAGAGCTTGCAGTGAGCAGAGATAGTGCCACTGCACTCCAGCAACAGAGTGAGATTCCCGCTCAAAATAAATAAATAATAATTTTTTTAAAAACTAAATAAATAAATAAATAACCAACAACTAGAAGTCCAGGACCAGATGGATTCACAGCAGAATTCTACCAGACATTCAAAGAATTGGTACCAATGATTTTGACACTATTTCACAATATAGAGAAAGGGGAAACCCTCCGTAAATCATTCTATGAAGCCAATATCACCCTAATACCAAAACCAGGAAAAGACATAATCAAAAAGGAAAACTACAGACCAATATCCCTAATGAACATAGATGTAAAAAATCCTTAACAAAATATTAGCTAACTTAATGCAACAACACATCAAAAAGATAACACACAGCCAACATAATTCTGAATGGGAAAATGTGGGAAGCATTCCCTCTGAGAACTAGAACAACACAAGGATTCCTACTCTCACCACTCCTCTTCAACATAGTTTTGGAATTCCTAGCCAGTGCTATCAGACAAGAGAAAGAAAGAAATAAAGGGCATCCAAATCATAAAGAGGAAGTCAAACTCTTGCTGTTTGCTGATGATACGATTATTTACTTGGAAAACCCTGAAGATTTTTCCAGAAAGCTCCTAGAAATGATAAAATAATTCCGCAAAGTTCTGGATGCAACACTAATGTACACAAATCAGTAGCTTTTTTATATACTAACAGCGACCAAGTGGAGAATCAAATAAAGAACTGGACCCCTTTTACAATAGCTGGAAAACAAATAAAATACTTAGGAATATACCTAACCAAGGAGGTGAAAGACCTCTACAAGAAAAACTACAAAATACTCCTGAAAGAAATCATAGATGACACAAACAAAGAATTGAAACACATTGCTTGCTCATGAATGGGTAGAATCAATATTATGAAAATGACTATACTTAGCCAGGTGTGGTGGTTCACGCCTGTAATCCCAGCACTTTGGGAGGCTGAGGTGGACAGATCACTTGAGGTCAGGAGTACTCAAGACCAGCCTAGCCAACATGGTGAAACCCTATCTCTACTAAAAATGCAAAATCAGCTGGGCATGGTGGTGTGTGCCTGTAGTTCCAACTACTGGGGAGGCTGAGGCAGGAGAATCACTTGAATCTGGGAGGCGGAGGTTGCGGTAAGCCGAGATTGTACCACTGCACTGCATTGCAGCCTTGCAGCCTGGGGTGACAATCCATCTCAAACAAACCAAAAAAAAAAAAAAAAAAAAAAAAAAAAAAAAGAAAAAAAAAAAAGAAAGAAAGAAAGAAAGAGAAAAGAAAAAAAGAAAATGACCATACTTTCAAAAGCAATCTACAAATTGAATGCAATTCCCATCAAAATACCACCATCATTCTTCACAGAATTAGAAAAAAACAATCCTAAAATTCATATAGAACAAAATGAGTCCTTATAGCCAAAGCAAGACTAAGCAAATAAAACAAATCTGGAGGCATCACATTACCTGATTTCAAACTATACTGTAAGTCCATAGTCACTAAAGCAGCATGGTACTTGTATAAAAATAGGCACATTGACCAAAGGAACAGAATAGAGAACCCAGAAATAAATCCAAATAGTTACAACCAAATGATCTTTGACAAAGCAAACAAAAACATAAAGTGGAGAAAGGACACCCTATTCAACAAATGGTGCTGGGTTAATTGGCAAGTCACATATAGAAGAATGAAACTGGATCCCCATCTCTCACCTTACACAAAAATCAACTCAAGATGGATCAAGGTGTTAAAATCTCAGAACTGAAACTAAAAATTCTGGAAGATAACATTGGAAAAACCCTTCTAGACATTGGCTTAGGCAATTCTTGTCCTAAAATAAATTAACTGGTTGTTTAAAAAAAGGGATGTTTGTGACAAGTCAGAAAGTTGAGGCATGTCGGAGAATTGTCTGTGAAAGTCGTGAAAAAAAAATGTTATAAAAGGGGATTTATGCAAGAAATGTTGTAAAATTTAAAAGTAATTAGGCCTCCTGAATGTAAAATTATTGAAGAAAGAGTTTATGTGCAATGTGTGTTAGGAAAGTAAAATAAACTTTTGGTAAGAGGATTATAAGGAGGCATAAGAATGTGGATTTTTACCTACATTAAAAGGTTAAAAAAATTGTTTTAAAGGTTTAAGCAAGTTTTGAAATGTTAATTGTAAAGGAAATTCTGTGTGTAACCATATTAAAGCGGTATCATCCGGTTTCTCTGTGAACTGGACATTAAAATAAAAGCACAACAGGTTTTTCTTAAAGCACTCACTTGCTCTTTAACAAAAATTATAAAAGATTAAAAAGAGTCTATAAAAATCTTACCTTATGGTCAGACATTAAAAATTCGAAAAATATGTCTACAAGGTTTTATTAAAATTAAGTTTAACATTAACAACACACTAATATGAAGGTGAAATTTAGCTTATCTGGCATAAAAATTATACAGGAAGCATTGTTAAATATAAAATGTTGTTTGGCTTTGTTTGGTCTAAAAACTAATAAAAATAGGTGCTAAACAAAATTTCTCAACAAGAAGACACCAAGGACTGTAAAGTCCACTGTTGATGTCTCCACATTTAAAACAAAAGATCAATTTCTTAGAAATTATATACCTGGTTTATCTTCCAACTTCTCTTCCCTTAAAACAAGAGATCTTTTAGCACAGGCACCACCTTTGGGGTTTCCAGTACATCAGCATCAGCCTGGGGATCATGTTCTCATCAAAGGGTGGAAAGAAGGGAAACTCAAGCCAGCCTGGGAAGGACCCTACCTTGTGCTACTAACCACCAAGACTGCTGTTCGTACAGCGGAAAGGGATGGACACAACACACCGAGTCAAGCAAGTGTCATTATCCTCAGAATCATGGGCCATTGTTCCCAGATCAAGCCCTACCAAATTAAACCTAAGGAAAGTTTAGTCTATCGCTTCCTTTCCTTTCCTTACCCAATGCTTATATCCATTACTATTCCTACCACTAGCAACTCTAACGCCACTTTAGAGCACTTCTATGGTTTAGGAGCATAGGTCACTGGAAAGGATCCTATAAGCTTCTTTAAGGTGTGCTTTGTTCTCCCTACTCCACCTCCTATGGCTGCCCCTTTCCCAAACCTGTGAAATCAAACTATGACTTGCCTCATGCCAAATGAAACAAGCAAGGTCTCAGTAGCAGAAATAGGAAGCCTAAGGCGAACCATAGCCATTGAAACAGGGTATAAAGATGTAAATGCCTGGTTAAAATGGATTAAATATTCCCTCCCCCCCACCTCCCGCACGTGAAACAAAGACAATTGTTATGCTTGTGTGCACGGCAGGCCAGGGGCCCAGATTGTCCCTTTTCCTCTAGGGTAGGCCTCCAGTCGAAGTGGGCTGCATGGTAGCTGTTTTCCAGGATTCTACAGCCTGGGGTAACAACTCATGCCAAGCTCTCTCTCTGCTATATCCCGAAGTTTGACACCCTGAGGGTCAGGCCCCGAGGGCCATCCAGCTTCGGTCTCTCAACACTAAGTTCACTTTGTGTCTCTCATGACAGGGAGGAAACTTAGCATCCCTTAGAGACCTGAAGGGAGACAGTGGGCTTAAAAATTTTCAAAAGCTTACCAATTAGTCAGCCCTTATTCATCCCTGAGTGGATGTGTAATGGTATTATGGTGGACTTTTACTGGATACTCTGCCAAGTAACTGAAGTGGCACTTATGCTTTAGTCCAATTGGCTATCCCTTTCACCCTGGTATGTCATCAACCAGAGAAAGAAAAAATAAGACATCGTAAAGCAAAAGAAGTCCCTTATGGGTCTTTTGACTCTCACATCTATTTAGACACAATTAGAGTCCCACGGGGAATACCAGATCAATTTAAAACCCAAAGTCAAATAGCTGCAGGATTTGAGTCAATATTTTGGTGGGTGACGATTAATAAAATGTAAATTGGATAAACTACATCTATTACAACCAACAGCGATCTATTAACTACACTAGAGATGCTGTTAAAGGAATAGCTGAGAAATTAGGGGCTACTAGCCAGATGGTTTGGGAAAAATAGGATAACCTTAGACATGATATTAGCAGAAAAAGGAGGAGTTTGCATCATAATTAAAACTCAATGTTTTGCCTTCATCCCAAACAACTCCACCCCTGAGGGAAGTATAACAAAGGCATTTCTAGGTCTGACTGCTCTGTCCAATGAGTTAGCCAACAACTCAGGGGTAAATGGCCCCTTTACAGGTTGACTAGAAAAGTGGTGCAGTAAATGGAAAAGAAGAGTAGTCTCAATTCTTACTTCCCTTGCAGCCGTAATGGGTATATTTATTCTTGTCATGTGCTGTGTCACACCATGCATCTGTGAGTTGGTGCAAAGGCTCAAAAAATGGTACTTACTAAAACCTCCCTTAACTTCCTCCACCTTATCCAGAGAAGCTGCTTCTTTTGGAAAATCAAGAACAGCTAAGCCAAGACATGTTAAAGAAGTTTGAAGAGAAAGAGCTGTAAGGAAATGGAAGGGGGGGGTTGTTAGATATGAGTTCTAAATTTCTCTTTAAAGAATCAATATGTCAGTATGTTCAATATTTACCTTCTACTTTTAAACTTAACTTCCTCATAAAGCAACCTTTTTTTGATTACCTGCTCCACCCTGACTCATCCTGATTACCTGCTCCACTCTGACTCACTCCAATTACCTGCTCCTATACTGACTCATTCCAATTACCTGCTCCGCCCTGACTCATTCTCCACCCTGACTCTTTCCGATTTCCTGCTCTGCCATAACCATTTTTCTTGCCAAACTACTCACTCCGTCACTTTCTTTGAATGAACCAATCGGAATTAGTTTAGCTTGTGCATTCTAACCCTAGCCAATACAGGAATGACACAGCAGCAGGGGACACGTGCGTCAGGAATAAGAATACCTTCCCCTCCCTTGTCCAAGTGTGCACTCACCATCGCTCCATCTGTAAGGGAGCACCCTTCTATAGAAGTACATTGCCTTGTTGAGAATTAAAAAGAAAATTTTATATTAGAGTGCTATTTCTTTTGTGGCACTGAAACTTTATTCATAACAGTAAAATGCCACATTATTTGAATGATTAAGAAAAAAACATAATCATCTCAATCAATGTAAAAAAAAGCACTTGACAAATCCAAACCATTTGGTAACTTAAAGAATGCATTTAGTAAACTAGGAATAAAAGGTAAATTCCTCAATATAATAAAGGGCATTAATTGAAAATCCACAAGGGAATGTTGCAGTACTACAGCCCGGGTAACAAAGCCAGACCCTGTCTTAAAAAACACCCAGGGTCCCAGACCATGATGGTCGATTAGAAGCAACTGTAGTCCATGGCACTCAAGGAGAGCAATGAAAGGGGCAAGTAAATACACACCTTCAACTGAAATATCCAGGTACTCTCACTGGAACTGATCAGGGAAACAACTTGACCCACAGAGAACAAAAGCAGGGCAGGGCGATAGCCCATCCTGCAGTGACATGGAGCCAAGGGAACCCCCACTCCCAGCCTACGGAAGTGGTGAGTGAATATGCAACCCCAGGAAACCACGCTTCTCCCACAGATCTTTGCAACCCTTAAATTAGAAGATACCCTCATGAGCCTTGGGTCCAACACACAGAATTGTGTGGAGTCTCAGCAGAGCAGCTTCTCAGCCACACACAGAGACCCAGTGTTAGAGGAGTTATTAAGAAATTATTTTAGGCAGATAGAGAGAAAAAGGGGTCCTTGGGAAGTTTTCGGGTTTTTTTAAGCAGCTCCAGAAATGCTTCCTGTCTAGAAGGAAAGCCCCGGCTCTTAGAGCTGAGCAGGCAACCTTTGATATGCAAGCCACTAGAAACTGGGTCCACCCAAACTAGCGATTCCCACAGTTATCCTCTTGCCCTTGCCCCCACATGTGCCTGGCAACATGGCTGTTCCCGCATATCCCCACGTGTGTAGAACATCATTTTGCCCTGTATTTGCATATTAAAAAGCTAGGGTGGGAGGGCCAGGTTTTGTATGGGCTACGCGATGACATGCCTGGTCAAACCAATCCCCTGAGCCCTATGCAAACCAAACACTGCCTCCTCCAGCCTCCTCATATAACTAGCTGATTTCCACTGCACTCAATATTTCCTCTCTCAGCTTTGGAGTCCCCCTTCCCTTGGTCTCTGTATGGGGGAATTTCCTTCTTTCTTGCCTATTAAACTCTCCATTCTTTAAAACCACTTAACGTGTGTTCATGCCATTTTATCCAATTCAACTCGAGACAGAGAATCCTGGTGTTCCTCCACTCATCTGAGTAATATCACCAGGAACTTTACATACTCTGGCCCTGGAATCCCCAACAAAGGCGAGTACAACTCAAGCAAGGTAGGAGGTTGGTACATACCCTTAGGAAAGGGGCTGAATCCAGGGAGCCACACAGTATCAGTCTACTGGCCCCACTTCCACAGGACCTCACAAGATAAGACCCACTGACTTAGCCAGACAACAGTAATAGGATGGAGACTGCCTGAGATAGGGTGCAGCCCCTAGGGGAAAAGTGGGCCACCATCTCTGCTGTTTTGTCACCTCAGCCATTCTAGCCTACAGACTTCAAAGTGCCTAAAGAGTTCAAATGAGGAAGGGTCCCCCCAGCACAGCATAGCTGCTTTGCTAGAATGTGGCCAGATTGCTTCTTTAAGCAAGATCCTGGTTTATTTCTCACTTGGTGGACTTCCCAGATAGGGCCTCCAGCTACCCCTACCCATCCATATTCTATGGAAAGAACTCTGATCTCACCATGGAATGAAGTGCCCAGAGGCAGGAATGGACCACCACCTTGGTGGTTTGGACAACTCAGCCATCCCAGTCGACAGGCTTTGAAGGGCCCAAGCTGACAAGGGCAGAGGCAGTGCCCCAGCATGGCATTGCTGTTTTCCCAAGGTGTGGTCAGACTGTTTCTTTAACAGGGACTCCGATTCATTCCTCTTCAATGGGTGGCACCTCCCAGTTGGTGCCTCCAGTCACCCCCACTTACTCATATTCTACAAACAGAGCTCTGATGTCTCCCTAGGGTGGAGTGCCTGAGGGCCGGGCAGTCCACCGCGTTGGTTGTTTGGACAACTCAGTGACAGCCATTCCAGCCAGAGGGTTTTGGAGAGTCCAAGCCAATCAGGGCAGAGATGGTTCTGCAACATGGCAAGACAGTTTTGTCAAGGCATGGTCAGACTTCTTTTTTAAATGGAACCCTGATCCACTCCTCCTTATGGGGCAGGTCCTCCCAGCTGGGGCCTCCAGCTATCCTCTTCCAAATTCTAGTAACAGAGTTCTGATATCTCCCTGGGACAGAGTGCCCAGGGGGAGGGCAGACCTCCACACTGGCTGTTTGGGTGTCTAAGCCAGTCAAGCCTGTGGGCCTTGGGGAGCCCAAATTGCTCAGGGACTGAAGGGATCCCCAACACAACACAGCTGCTCTACCAAAAAACAGCCAGATTCCTTTCTTAAGTGGGTCCCTAATCCTTTCCTCCTGACTGGATGAGCCCTCCCAACGGGGATCTCCAGCCACCTCCTACAGGCATATTTGAGCAGCCAACATGTCAGTACCCCACTAGGATGGAGATTTCAGAGAAAAGAGCATGCTTCCATCTCTTGCTTTGCAGCCTTCACTTGTGATACCTCCAGATATGGGAAAAACTTAGGACTAGGGGTCTGGAGTGGGCCCCCAGTGAACCAGAACAGCCCTACAGAAGAGTAGCCAGGCTGTCAAAAACAAACAACAAAAACAACCCCTCCCCCCAAAAAAACCCTATCCAAAGGACAGCAACCTCATAGATCAAAGGTAGATAAGCTCACAAAGATGAAAAGGAATCAGTGCAAAAATGTCGAAAACTCAAAACTCTAGAGTGTCCCCTTTCCTCCAAATGACTACAACATCTCTCCAGCAAGGGTTCAGAGCTGGGCTGAGGATGAATTGACTGAAATGACAGAAGTAGGATTCAAAATGTGGATAAAAATGAACTTTGCTGAGCTAAAAAGTAAAGCATGTTATAACTGCACACAAAGAAGCTGAGAAGCATAACAAAGGAATGCAGAAGCTGACAGCCAAAAGAGCCAGTGTAGAGAGAAACATAACCAACCTGATAGAGCTAAAAAACACACTATGAGAACTTCACAATGCAATCACATGTATTAATAGCAGAATAGACCAAGTGGAGGAAAAAATATCAGTTTGAAGACTGTCTTTCTGAAATAACACAGACAGACAAGAATAGAGAAAATAATTAGAAAGAATGAACAAAACCTCTGAGAAATATGGGATTAGGTAAAGAGACAAAATTTATGACTGTTTGGGGTACCTGGAAAAGACAGTGATAATAGAACCAATCTGGAAAACATATTTCAGAATATCATCCAGAAGGAAGGATCCAACCTAGCAAGACAGGCCAACAATTCAAATTCAGAAAATGTGCAGAGTCCCAGTAACATATTCCCAAGAGAAGATCATTCTCAAGACACATAATTATCAGATTTTCAAGGAGGAAATGAAAGGAAAAAAATGTTAAGGGCAGCCAGAGAGAGAGAGGCCAGGTCACCCTTAAAGGAAAGCCCATCAGACTAAAAGCAGACCTGTCAGTGGAAACCCTACAAGTCAGAAGAGATTGAGGGTCAATATTCAACATTCTAAATAAAATAAAATAAAATAAAATAAAATAAAATCAAATAAATAAAAACTTAATCCAGAAATTCATACCTGGCCAAAATAAGCTTCATAACTCCTAGGTAAATAAAAAATTAAGGCAGAAATCAAGAACTTCTTTGAAACTAATGAGAACAAAGAGACAACGTACCAGAATGTCTGGGATGCAGCTAAGCAGTGATGAGGGAAATGTATAGCAATAAACACCCACACCAAAAAGCTAGAAAGATCTCAAGTTAACAACCTAACATCACAGCTAAAATAACTAGATAACCAAGAGCAAACAAATCCCAAAGGTAACAGAAGACCAGAAATAATGAACATCAGAGCAGAACTTAAGGAGCTAGACACAAAGAAACCTTCAAAAAAATCAACGAATCCAAGAGCTGGCTTTTTGAAAAAAACAAAAAACAAACAAAAACAAACAATAGTAAGATAGATTGCTAGCTAGACTAATAAGAAAGGAAAGAGAATATTCAAATTAACACAATCAGAAATGATAAGGGGAATAGTACCACTGACTCCACAGAAATTAAAAAAAAAATCACAGAATATTATAAATATCTCTATGAACATAAACTAGAATATCTAGAAGAAATGGATAAATTCGTGGACACACACACCCTCCCAAGATTGAACCAGGAAGAAATTAAATTTCTGAAAAGACCAATAACGAGTTTTGAAATTGAGGCAGTAATAAATAGCCTACCAACCATAAAAAGCCCAAGACCAGATGGATTCACAACTGAATTTTACCAGAGATACAAAGAAGAGCTTGTGTCTTTCATACTAAAACTATTCCAGAAAAATGAAAAGGAGAGACTCCTCCCTAATTCATTCTACACGGCTAGCATCATCCTGATACCAAAACCTGTCAGAGACACAACAAAAAAAGAAAACTTCAGGCCAATATCTCCGATTAACATTGATGAAAAAATTCTCAAAATATTACTGGCAAACCAAATACAACAGCACATATAAAAGCATATTCACTATGATGAAGTAGGCTTCATCCCCAGGATGCAAGGTAGGTTCAACATATGCAAATCAATAAATGTAATTCAGGAGGAAGATGGTGGATAGGAGGCAATACTAACTTGCAGCTCCTGCTCAGACAGAGAGAACAGCATGTGGAGACTCACATCTTGAACTTTTGCTCCAGGAACTAGCACAGGAACATATGAGAAAAAAACAAAAGAACTCACAGGCCATTTGAAAGAGGCTTGTCACTGCAACTCCGTGAGACAGCCAAAAAGCTGTGAGTGTCCAAAGTGTGAGACAAAGAAAGTCCACCTCCAAGCATACATCCTCACCAGGAAAACTGAAAATTCAGGTCACAAAAGAAGCATTTAACCTTACTTAGAGATGAAATGAATTTAGAGAGCAGAGGGAAATATAAAAGTAGAAGAAGCAATGGGGAAGAGAACTGTAGGCACTCTTGGCACCCAAAAAAGCCTAAAGAAGCCATTTCTGACTTTAGCTCATCAAAGCCCTTGGGGAGAGCTGCCAGTGAAATTGAAGAAAGAACACAGGGAGAAGGAAACTTTTAGCTGAACTTTGTAATATTTCTACCAAATATGAATTTACCTGGACAGAATCGGGGGGCAGGGGGAGTTGAACAGGAAGTGCAGATATGAGCATGGAAGCCACAGAAGGTGGAAAGGAGTGAAACCCTGCTTGTTTTCTCACTGGGAAGCTTGTAACCTAGAGCAAGTTCACAGACCTGCTCACTAGCTGCCTGGATATAAACTCAATTCTGTTGGGGAGCATAGCAGGAGTGACACTGCTTGTTCTGGCTATGTGGAAGCTGGGTGAGACTTGTCACTGCCAGTTTTTTCACACTTCCCAGGAAACCTGTACGATGCTGCAGAGACAACCATAATACCCCAGGAATGTAACTCTATCAGCCTGAGAAATACAACTCCACTGAAATACAACTACACTCCCCACAGCAGCTGCAGGAAGCCTCACCCAAGAAGAGTCTGAGCTCAGACACACCTAAACCTGACCCGACCTGATGGCCTTTCTCTACAAGCCTCACCACCCCCCACCATAGCCAAAGACAAAAGACATAATCTCCTGGGAGCTCTATGGCCTTTCCCACTATCTGAGAAACCTGAATATTTATCCAGGCAACCCTAGGGCAAGCTTGCATTCTCCCTATACTACAGCAGCTGATGCTCTCTTGAAAGCACCACCTCCTGGCTGAAGGCCAGGCAAATTGAACCATTACGGCAACTCATGACAGAAAAACCTTATCCCGAGAAAACAAATCAACAGCTAACTCCACTGCCTGTAACATCCTGACTAACTAGAGGTCCTGAGTCTATCGACATGACAATTTTACTGCCAGCACAACCAGCACTTGAGAAAACCAGCACACTAAATAAAACTACAACCAAGGTCCCACATAGAGTGCACTTCACTGCCCTGATACCTCCACAAGAGCAAGTGCAGGTATCCATGGCTGAGAGAACTGAAGACAGATCACATCACAGGACTTTTTGAAAATACTCCCCGGTACCAGCCCAGAGCACAGTAGCTGTGTTGAGTGACTAAACCCAAAAAAGAAATAACAATCACTGCAGTCTGGCTCTTAGGAAGCCCCATCCCTAGGGGAAGAGGAAGGACACCACATCAAGGGATCACCCTGTGGGACAAGAGAATCTGAAGAGCTGCCTGGGAGTCCCAGATCTTTCCTCTGAAATAGTATACTTAAATGAGGAGGAACCAGAAAAACAATTCTGGTAATATAAGAAAGCAAGTTTCTTTAACAACCTGAAAAGATCACAATAGCTCACCAGCAATGAATCCAAACAAAAAATACATCTCTGAATTGCCAGAAAAAGAATTTAAAAAGTCAATTATTAAGCTACTCAAGAAGGCACCAAAGAAAGGTGAATACCAACTTAAAGAAATGTTTTAAATGATACAGTGTATGATGAAAAAAATCTCCAGAGGAATAGATAGCATAAATTTAAAGCTCACAATTTCTGGAAATGAAAGACACACTTAGAGTAATGCAAAATACATGGGAGAAACTCAACAATAAAATAGAACAAGTAGAAAGAACTTCAGAACTTGAAGACAAGGCTTTTAAATTAACCCAATCCAACAAAGATAAAGAAAAAATAATTTAAAAAAATAAAAAACCCTCTAAGAAGTTTGGGATTGTGTTAAATGAACAAACCTAGGAATAATTGGTGTTCCCGAGGAAGAAGAGAAATCTAAACGTTTGGAAAACATATTGGAGGGAATAATTAAGGAAAACTTCCCTGGCCTTGCTAGAGATCTAGACATCCATATACAAGAAGCTCAAAGAACACCTGGGAAATTCATCTCAAAAAGATCTTTGCCTAGGCACATAGTTCTCAGGTTATCTAAAGACAAGATGAAGAAAAGAATCTTAAGAGCTGTTAGGCAAAAGCATCAGGTAACCTATTTAAAAACACCTTTTAGATTAACAACAGATTTCTCAGCAGAAACCCTAAAACCTGTAAGTGATTGGAGTCCTATTTTTAGCCTTCTTAAACAAAGCAATTATCAGCCAATAAGTTTATATCCAGCAAAACTAAGATTTATAAATGAAGGAAAGTTACAGTCTTTTTCAGACAAATAAATACTGAGAGAATTCACCACTATCAAGCCAGCATTACAAGAGTTGTTCAAAGGAGCTGTAATCTTGAAACAAAACCGCGAAGTACACCAAAATAGAACCTTCTTAGAGCATAAATCTCACAGGACCTATAAAACAATAGCACAATGGAAAAAAAAAAAAAACCTAGCACAATGAATAGAATAGTATTCTATCACATCTCAATACTGACACTGAATTTAAATGGCCTAAATGCTCCACTTACTAGATACAGAACAGCAGAATGGATAAGAATTCATTAACCAAGTGTTTGTTTTCTTTGAAAGACTGACCTAACACATGAGGACTCAAATAAACTTAAGGTAAAAGCATGGAAAACAAATATTCCATGCAAATGAACACCGAAAGTGAGCAGGAATAACTATACTTATATCAGGAAAAAACAGACATAAAACAACAATTAAAAAAGAAAAAGAGGGGCATGATATAATGATAAAAGGACTAATCCAACAGGAAAATATCACAATTGGAAATACATTTGGAGCTCCTAACACTGGAGCTCCAAAATTTATAAAACAATGACGACTAAACCTAAGAAACAAGATGGGCAGCAACGCAGTAATAGTGAGAGACTTCAAAACTCCATTCACAGCACTAGACAGGTCATCACCACGGAAAGTCAGCAAAGAAACAACGGACTTAAACTATACCCTACAACAAATGCACTTAACAGATATTTACAGAACATTCTACCTAACAACTGCAGAATACACCTTCTATTCATCAGCACAAGGAACATTCTCCAAGACAGATGACATGATAGGCCACAAAAGAATTCTCAGCAAATTTTTAAAAATTGAAATTATATCAAGTACTCAGACCACAGTGGAATAATATTGGAAATTAACACTGAGAATAACCCTCAAAATCATGCAAATAAATGGAAATTAAATAACTTGCTTCTGAATGATTGTTGGGTCAAGAATAAAATCAAGAAGAAAATGAAAAAAAATTAACTGAAAGATAATAGTAAAAAAAAAAACTATCAAAACTTTTGAGATACAGAAAAAGCAGTGCTGTGAGGAAAGTTTATGGCATTAAATGCCTATATCAAAAGTCTGAAAGAGCACGAATAGACAATCTATGGTCACACCTCAAGAAACTAAAGACCCAAGAACAAACCAAATCCAAAGCCAGCAGAAGAAAAGAAATAACAAACATCACAACAGAACTAAAGGAAATTGAAAAAAAAAAAATACAAAAGATAAATGAAACAAAGAGCTGATTCTTTGAAAAGATAAACAAAATCGTTAGACCATTAGTGAGATTTACCCAAGAAAAGAAGAGAGAAGATCCAAATAAGCTCAATTAGAAACGAAACAGGAAATATTACAACCGATACCACAGAAACACAAAACATTATTCAAGGCTACTATGAAATACTTTATGTGCATAAACTAAAAAACCTAGAAGGGGTGAATAAATTCCTGAAAATATACAACTCTCCAAGATTAAACTGGGAAGAAAAAGAAACTCTGAAAAAACCAATAAGAAGCAGTTAGATCGAAATGGCAATGTAAAAATTGCCAACGAAAAAAAAGTGCAGGAACAGATGCATTCACAGCTGAATTCCATCAGACAATCAAGGAAAAATTGGTACCAATCCTACTGACACTATTCCAAAAGATAGAGAAAGAGGGAATCCTCCATAAATCATTCTGTAAAGCCAGTATCACCCTAATACCAAAAACAGTAAAGGACATAACAAAAAATGAAAACCACAGACCACTATCCCTGGTCAACCTAGATGCAAAAATTCTCAGCAAAATACTAGCTGACCGAATCCAACAACATATCAAAAAGATAATCCAGCGTGATCAAGTGGGTTTCATACCAGAGATGCAGGGATGGTTTAACATATGTAAGTCAATAAATGTGATATGTCACATGAACAGAATTAAAAACAAAAATCACATGATCATCTCAATAGATGAAGAAAGAGCATTTGAAAAAGTCCAGCAATGCTTTATGACTAAAGCCCTCAACAAAATTGGCATAGAAATGACATAAGGTAATAAAAGTCATCTATGAGAAACCCACAGCAAACATTATACTGAATGGAGAAAAGTTGAAAACATTCCTCTTGAGAACTGTCACAAGGAAAGGATACCACAGTTCACCACTTCTATTTCACACACTAGTGGAAGTCGTAGCCAGAGTAATCATACAAGAGAAAGAAATAAAGGGCCAGATTGGATAACTGGTAGAGGGGAAGTTAAACTGTTCCTGTTTGCTGATGATATGATTGTATGCCTACAAAACCCTAAAGACTCATCCAAAAAGCTCCTAGAACTGGTAAATGAATTCAGCAAAGTTTTAGGACACAAAATTAACGTACACAAACCAGTAGCTCTTCTATATACCAACAGTGACCTAGCTGAGAATCAAAGAAAGAATTCAATCCCTTTTACAATAGCTACAAAAAATTACTTAGGAATATACCTAATTTTGGATGTGAAAGACCTCTGTGAGAAAAACTACAAAGCATTGCTGAAATAAATCATAGATGACACAAATGCATGGAAACACATCCCATGCTCACAGATGGGTAGAATCAATATTGTGAAAATGATCATACTGCCAAAAGTAATCTACAAATGTAATGCAATTTCCCTCAAAGGCCATCATCATTTTTCACAGAACTAGAAGAAACAATTCTAAAATTTATCTGGAACCAAAAAAGAGCCCACATAGCCAAAGCAAGACTAAGCAAAAAGAGCAAGTATGGAGGCACCACATTACCCAAATTCAAACTATACTACAAGGGTATAGTCACCAAAAAGGCATAATACTGGCATAAAAATGGCACATAGACCAATGGAACAGAATAGAGAACCCAAAAACAAAGCCAAATACTTACAGTCAATTGATCTTCAATGAAGCAAACAGAAACATAAAGTGAGGAAAGGATGCCCTATTTAATAAATGGTGCTGAGATAACTGGCAAGCCATATGTAGAAGAATGAAACTGGATCCTCATATTTCACTTTATGCAAAATCAACTTAAGATGGATCAAAGACCTAAATCTAAGACCAGAAACCATAAATATTCTAGAAGACAACATTTAAAAAAAGCCTTCTAGACAGTGGCTTAGGCAAAGACTTCATGAACAAGAACCAAAAAGTAAATGCGGCAAAGACAAAGATAAATAGATGGAAATTAATTAAACTAAAATGCTTCTACACAGCAAAAGAAATGATCAGCAGATTAAAGACACAACACGCCAAGTGGGAGAAAATCTTTGCAAACTATGCAACCAACAAAAGAGTAATATCTGGAGTCTACAAGGAACACAAACAAGTCAGCAAGAAAAACAAAACAATCCCATCGAAAAGTAGGCTAAGGACATGAATAGACAATTATCAAAAGAAGATATACAAATGGCCAACAAATATATGAAAAAATGTTCAACATCACTAATTATCAGGGAGATGCACATCAAAGCCACAATGCAATACCGCTTTATTCTTGAAAGAATGGTTATAACTTAAAAATAAAAGCATAATAGATGTTGGCATAAACGTAGTGAAAGGGAACACTTTTACACTGAGGGGATGATGTAAACTAGTACAACCACTGTGGAAAACAGTGTGGAGATTCCTTAAATAACTAAAAGTAGATCTATGATTATATCCAGCAATCCCACTACTGGGTGTCTACCCAGAGCAAAAAAGAAGTCATTATATGAAAAAGACATGTGCATACACATGTTTGCAGCAGCACAATTCACAATTGCAAAAATATGAAACCAGCACAAATGTGCATAAGTCAATGAGTGGATAAAGGAAATTTGGTGTATATGTATACACCATGGAATACTACTCAGGCATAAAGAGGAACAAAATAATGGCATTCACAGCAACCTGGTTGGAGTTAGAGACCATTATTCTAAGTGAATTAACTCAACAATTAAAAACCAAATATCATATGTTCTCGTGTATAAGTGGGAGCTAAATCATGAGGATGCAAAGGCATAAGAATGACATACTAAATTTTGGGGACTCAGAGGGAATTATTGGAGGGAGGTGAAAGATAAAAGATTATACACTGAGAGTAGTGTATACTGCTTGGGTGATGGGTATACCCAAGTCTCAGAAATCACCACTAAAGAAATTATTCATGTAATCAAATACGACCTCTTCCTCAAAAACCTACTAAAATAAAATAAAATGTGACTCATCACATAAGCAGAACTAAAGAAAAAACTACATGGTTATCTCAATAAATGCAGAAAAGGTCTTTGAAAAAATTCAACATCCCCTCTTGTTAAAAACTTTCTCTTGTTAAAAACTTTCAATAAACTAGACATTGAAGAAACACACCTCAAAATAATAAGAGCCACATATGACAAACTCACAGCCAATATTATACTGAATAGGCAAAAGCTGGAAGCAATTCCCTTGAAAACCAGCACAAGACAAAAATGTCCTTTCTCATCGCTCCTATTCAACATAGTATTGGAAGTTCTGGCCAGGGAATCCAGGCAAGAGAAAGAAATGAAGCATTTTCAAAAAGGAAGAGAGGAAGTCAAACTATCCTAGTTTGTAGATGACATGATCCTATATCTAGAAAACCCCATCATCTCAGCCCAAAAGCTTCTTAAGCAATAAGCAACTTCAGTAGTCTCAGGATATAAAATCAATATGCAAAAATTAATAACATTTTACACATCAACAATAGGCAAGCTGAGAGCCAAATCACGAATGAACTCCTATTTACAATTGCCACACACAAAAAATAAAATACCTAGAAATACAGCTAACAAGTAAAATATAGTACCTCTTCAAGGAGAACTACAAACCACTGCTCAAATAAATCAGAGATGACACACAAAAATAATAATAAAAAAAAATTCCACACTCATGGATAGAAAGAATCAATATGTGAAAATGGCCATACTGCCCAAAGGAATTTATAGATTCAATGCTATTCCCATTAAACTGCCACTGACATTCTTCACAGTATTAGAAAAATTTTTTAAATCTATGTGGAACCAAAAATGAGCCCAAATAGTCAAGACAATCTCAAGCAAAAAGAACAAAGCTGAAGACATCATGCTACCCAACTTCAAACTATACTACAAGACTACAGTAACAAAAAAAAGCATGGTACTGGTACAAGAACAGATGCATAGACAAATGGAACAGAATAGAGAATCCAGAAATAAGACTGCACACCTACAACTGTCTGATCTTTGACAAACCTGACAAAAATGAGCAAACGGGAAAGGATTCCCTATTTAGTAAATAGTGCTGGGAGAACTGGCTAGCCATTCACAGAAAACTGAAACTGGACCACTTCCTTACACCCTATAGAAAAATAAACTCAAGATGAATTAAAGGCTTAAACATAAAACCAAAAACTATGAAAACCCTAGAAGAAAACCTAGGCAATACCATTTAGGATATCGGGATGGACAAAGATTTCATGGCAAACATGACAAAAGCAATTGAACCAAAACTAAAAATTGACAAATGGTATTTAATTAAACTAAAGATCTTCTGCACAGGAAAA